>NC_081562.1:14193587-14308740 GCF_022355385.1 Mustela nigripes
ACGGATTGCATGGAGCACTGGGTGTGGTGCAAAAACAATGAATATTGTTACGCTGAAAAGAAATTTAAAAAATTTAAAAAACACATACTCTGGGAAGCAGTGCAGATCACATGCGGTTTGTAGGAAAGAGCTCTCAAAAAGAAAGGAAAGGAGAATGGGCTGGGCTACTTACTACGTTTGCCCATTTGGAAATAAGAATAAGTTTGGAAATCAGAGTTTTCCCCCAATAGCTTTCCCCCAACCTAAAGTTGTTCTGCTCTGAAGAAAAAGACTCAGGGGCCCCAGCACCCTTCAGAGTAAAAACTTCTGCCTCAGACAAGAGCCTCGGGAAGAATACCTTCCAGCCGACACACCCACGGGCCAGCAAAACAGGTCTGGGGGGCCTGTAGCCAGCCACCCTGTATCAGGATTATTTTGGCTGTGAGTAACAGAAAATTCCACCTCGATCTGGCTGAAACACTCTGAAGACTGGGGATTAGCAGCTCAGCAAAGTCCTCAAGGTCCTAGGCTCCTTCTGTCTCTGAGCCCTTCTGAGCCCGGCCTCGGGCTCAGCTTCATTCCAAGACATTCCCCCTGTGCTGGGCAGGCTGCCTATGGCGCTCTGGGTTACGTGTTTCAAGCTTCCCTGCTCACATCCATCGCGGAGTAAGATGTTCTCTGGCATCTGATTGGGAGCATTTACTCCCACGTCTGGCCCCGGGGCCCCAGACAGAGGAGTGCTGTGTTCTGAGGGACTTAAGGTAATCAGTAGCTACATTTTGTGTTGGGAGTTGGGTCAGTTCTGCTGAAGCCCGTGGCTGGGTGGAGGGGGGAGAAACCTAACGAAAATTAGAGTTCTATCAGGATGGAGGAAATAGGGAAATGGATGGCGAGTAGAATCTGAGGTGGAGATTTGATCCAGCATGTTTGGGGGTCTGCTCTGGGAACGTTCTGCACCTGGGAACACCCACTTGAGAAGTGAGGGAAGGATGTTTGGGGGGAGGGTGAACTCCAAAGTGGTTACAAGAGGGACCTCAGTTGATCCCACGGGGAACCCTAGAGCTGAGAAGGCCCTTCCGAATGGTCATACATCATGGCAAGAAAGCTGGGCCTTTTGAACTCCTGCACTAATTGGTCATTGCACGTGGGCTGCCCTAGGAATGTGATATAAACTGGGGCAAGGCCTTGCCCCCTTAGCTGAGGGCAGTTCCTGGAGAGCCACTCTCAACCATGAGTCATCAACTGCCGCCATTCCAGACAGCTGAGAGAATGAGTATTTCTGTCCTGCTGGGGGCGAGGGGGTCCAGGCGGCACAGCACAGCCTCCACTGCAGAAGGCAGCAACCATCTTGGCGCACCTGTCTTGGCCTTGCTTCTATCCCTCCTGGGAACCCAAGATGGAGTCCCAGGTGATCATGGCAGACCCTCCCTGATACCCTGCCTTGAACACCCTGGGCTTCCCCTCAGGAGCCACAGGAGAGAATTGAACATGAATGTGTTTTGTAAACCACAGAAGCACGAGAAATTCTGAGTTTCCGGAACGCTTTCTTAGGATTCTTATCCTATTTGGTTTCAGTTTATTGTTTTGGTCTGTCCCTTTCCTCGGCTAGGTTCATGCCCGTGCCAGACATGGAACCTGGCATGGAGGAGGCACAAGTGGGCAAGAGAGAAGGTGTAAGTCTGTGTTTGGTGAAGTCAGGTGAGAAGCAAGGTAGGGAGGAGAGAGGGGGAGAGAATGGAAGGGAAAGAAAGGCCCAGAGTCACCTTAAGGATAAGGACAGAGCTGATAAGCCATCAGGTGGCCCCTCGGTAACAACCCAGATGCGTCCTTCTGGAGAGGAGTTACGAGTTCTGTTTAGCTTTCCAAACAGGATGGCGTTTCAGAGAACACTCAGGCTCCCCTGATTCTCCTCCTACCCCCTGGCCATGCCTCCCTCAGTCCCCTCTGCTAGTTCCCTCTGATGTCCCTGACCTCTAACCTCTGGGTCCCCCTCCATAGGCTGTTTCACTACCTTCCATGGCTTCCCATACCACATGCACATCTGTGACCCTTAATATTAAATCCCCAGGCAGGTCTTCCCTTCTGAATTCCAGAATTGTTTGTAGAAACGGCCACCAGGACGTCTGACAGTGGACACAACTGGGCACTTGGGTTTTCCACAGCCTTTCCCATTTGAGAAGGGAGCAAAGGGGGAGCGGGAGGATCCATGTTTCCAGCTGCTCCAACCAAAACCCTTGAAGCCATTCTTCAGTCCTGCATTTTTCTGGCATCCTACCCATCAGCAAATCCTTTCCACTCTGCCTTCATACTCATTCTAGAATCCACCATCCTAGTTCAAGCCACTGTCATCACTCACCTACATTATTAAACCAGCTTTTCAACAGGTCTCTTGCCTTTTTAGCCCTTGCTTTGGTTTTCTCATAGCAAAGTGATTCTTTTAAACCATAAGTCCCATCAAGTCATTTCCCTACCCTAGAAACCTCCCTGGCTCCCCATGTCATTCAATGTGAAAACAGAAGTCTTCCTGTTAGCTTTGACACCTATGTGACTTGCGTCCCTGCCCCAACGCCCTGACCTCCACCCACGACTCTGGCCTCAGTTCACTTGGCCACAAGCACACCTGCTTCCCTCGGACTCGTCAAACACACACAGTCTCGGCATTTGCTCTTCTGCATCCAGGGAAAGCCTGGGTCTCGTTCCTTCACCTCTTTCTGGTCTCTGCTCAATGCCACCTTATTAGAGAGGACTCAAAAAAGCTGTGTATGAAATAACATCCCCACCCTAACCTCCCGTAAGCCCTACCCACCTTAGCTTAGTTTATTTTCCCCGTAACACTTGTCTCCACCTAAGATGTCATGGATTTGTCTATTAATTTCTCACCCAACCCCACCATTGTATCCCTGGTGCCCGCAACAGCGCCTGGCTTATGGTAAGGGCTCCATAAACACTTGTCAAATGAATGGCTGGGCTTTGGAATCAGACAGACCTTGGGTAGATCTCGGCTGTTGCATGTGCCAGCCCTGGGCCCTGCAGCCAATTACACAACTTTGCTGGGCTACAGTTTTATCATGTGTGAAATGGGAAAACAACTGTACTTACTGCATAGGATTGTCATGAAGACTAAGTGAATTAATCTATGGCTGTTAGAATAGCACCTGGCACATAAAAAGCGCTCATTAAAGGGAGCTGTCATTGCCCATCATTGTTACTACAATCATCGTTATTATGTATTCACAGGGTGAGACACACAGTCCCAGCCCAGTGCCCCACCCCAGCCCCCCAGCCGCTTCTTTCCAGCAAGAGGTGGAGTGGGTGATTCAGGTGCTGGCAGTCTGCCCTGTGACTCAGTCCTGAACCTCAGCCACATCGGGGTCCCCTGGCATGGGCTGCCTTAGCCAAGGGGCCTTTGGGTTGAATCATCAGGACCGTGATTCCAGCTGGGGGATACCTTGGCTGTGGAGTTTGGCTGGTAGAGCTTGCCTCCCTGGGTCCTTCCAGGAAGAGCCTGGGCACCTGCCCTATTGTGCTCTCAGCAATTGCACTTGGCCAGCCCAAGTCCATCTGTCAGTAGAGCTTGAAAAAGAGCCAGTTGAGGATAAGGAGGGAAAGGAAAAAGTAGGAAAAGAGAAAAGTCACTTGGATCCTTTGCCATCAAACAGGGCAGGCAGTGTCATCAACAGATCACAGCGCTCTAAACTCACCAGACCTGGATGTGACTCTCCATCCCTCCCCTGACTGGCTGGGGGATCGTGGACAAATTGTTCACTTCTCTGAACCTCATCTGTGAAAAGACGGGGACAGCATCTCCCTCTCAAGGTTACTGGGAAGATACACAGTGGACTTGTGTTGTCCTCAAGTCCCAAGTTCTTCAGAAACATGTTTCAGTAACTTTTGTAAAAGAAGAGGGGGACTCCTCTAACTCTGCATTTTCCTCTTAACTCCCTATTCCCCCACTGCCCCCCAGGAAGGGGAGGGGACAATCCGATGTGTCCTTCCTTCCTTCTTTTTTTTTTAAGATTTTATTTTTATTTATTTATTTGAGAGAGAGAAAAAGAGAGGGTTCTCATGGGTGGGTGGGGAGGGGCAGAGGGAGAGGAACAAGCAAACTCTGGACTGAGTGTGGAGCCCCATGCAGGGCTTGATCCCAGGACCCTGACATCACGACCTGAGCCAAAATCAAGAGTCAGACTCTTAACTGCTTAACTGGCTGAGCCACGAGGGGAAGGCATCCCCTTCCCTCTTTCATTCAAGAGCTCCTTATTGAGCACCTACTGCCTGCCAGGTGCTGTGTTAGGCACTCAGTATAGAAGTCACGAGCTAATAGGAGAGGCAGATAGTATATAAATGAGCAGATAATACCCAATTATAAAAAGGAAAGAAAGAAAACCACATTGTGGAACTATCAGAGAAACTGAGGCAGTGCCATTAAGACAAGCACGAGAAGAATGGCAGTGAGCCAGCCATGGGAGCCAGAGGAGGGAAGAACCTTCCGGGGACAGAGAAGAGCTTATGCAAAAGCCCCAAGGCAGGAAACGTTTAGAAAGTGCAGGAGACCCTGTCGGAGGTCACAGGCCAGCACAGAGTGACAGACGGGGCCCAGAGAGGGTCCAGGTGAACACGGGGCACACCTTCTGAATTTCCCTTCCCTGACGGCTCGTGGCCCTGCAGGGCCTGCTCCCACTGCCTCGGACACTTGCCTTATAAAGCCTTTCTGGTCTTCTAGTTGTTTACAGAGACAGGGCCAATGTGGCTATGCCATGGCCAGAAGCCTGTAGGGTTGTTTTCCCCGCTTAAATGAGATACATATAACCTGTGTAGTACCGTTCCTGGCAGAGTTTGTGCTCATTAAAAAACAGATCAGAACTCTTGAAAAAAAATGTGTGAAAATATTGAGATCAGTGAGGGTCAGTAACAATCTGTGAATTGTCATTGCGCCATTTGAGAAAGAAGGTAGAACTTTGAATTTTTAAACTCATCCTTTCCCCCAAGATCATTACAATGGGAGTTGGGTGGACCCTATCCCCTTATCTGGGAACCCTTCTCTGCCCCACTCACCCCGCAGGCCTCAGGGTCCCTCTGCTGTCTGCAGAGGGCAGCCCCTCTTGAACAGTCTATCCCCAAATCTGTCTATTCCATGGGCTATGAGCTCCTCCATGATGGCAACTGGGCCTTAACCATCGGTTTAATGCAGCCCTTGGATGATATTTTATTTTATTTCAGGTATGTTTAAGGATTCTCCTTTAAAAAAAAAAAAAAAATATATATATATATATATCAGAGAAAGAGTACAAGAGGCAGGAGGAGCAGGCAGAAGGAGAGGGAGAAGCAGACTCTCTTCTGAACAAGGAGCCTGAAGCGGGACTTGATCCCAGGACTCTGGGATCACGACCCGAGCTGAAGGCAGACGCTTAACCGACTGACCCACCCAGGTGCTCCTAAGGAGTCTAAAATACCAAGCTAAACCAAGCTCTAAACCACCTTTGCACTAATAACATGATCCTTTCGAACAACTACCCTATCTTTAAAAGTATAATATCCAGGGTGCCTGGGTGGCTAGTGGGTTAAGGCTCTGCATTTGGCTCAGGTCATGATCCCAGCATCCTGGGATGAAGCCTTGCACTGGACTCTCTGCTCATCAGGGAGCCTGCTTCCCCCTCTGCCTCTCTGCCTACTTGTGATCTCTGTCAAGTAAGTAAATAAAACCTTTTTTAAAAAAAAGTGTAATATCCTTTTAATTTTCCTAAAGCGTGGCCTGGTTTGAAGTGTAGATTGGTTCATTGGAGATCTCCGCTCCCGTGGCTTTCTCAGACCTCGGTTTTCCATGAGAAGCAGGCAGGCGTTATGCCAGGGTGATTGCACAAGGGACATGTGTTCTTTTCTGCCAGGGAGAATGCCAGAAGTAATAACATTAGGCCCTCGGTTCCCAACCCCTGCGTTGGGCTGCCCTGGGAGCGGCATGGTATATTCTGAATTTTCAAGGGAACGGCAGTTCTAGGCGTCTGTCAGACACCATGCAAATGGCTAAATGAGGTAGTTCACAGTTTCAACATCACATTACGACATGTTCCTTTCAATGACGTCACATCTTTGCAAAGCTGGGGTTTTGGTGCTGGTGAGCTAAAAATTAAGCAAGTACCCCATGAAAATCAGTGTGGAACAGGAAATGAGGGTGATGGTGTCCAATCTGATTCTGCACAAATATCACATTAGTAAGTAATTGTATTTATTTGAAAGGAAATAAAAACATGATGCGTATTTTTTTTTCCAGTTACCAAGTTGTTAGGACATAAGTACTTGGTAAGCTGTTTCGCTCTAAGTGCTCTGTAGATGAAACTGCTCGATATTTCTTTTGGCCTAGAAATGCTGTGAAATAATTCCTAAGATGGAAGCCATGACCCCAAGAAAGTCTGGGAACTTCTCCACTCAGAGCAACTCCCACTTACCTCTTACAGAATTTTGATACCGACCTCCGGAATGAATTCCGAGCTACACTGTAAGCACGGCTTGACATTAACGACATACCCACAGAACCTAGACTTAGCCCTGCCTTGAGAGTCTTGGAGCTGAAAGACTGGTAAAAAAAATTACTGGGAGGGAAAATAGAGATGTAGCCCATCGCTCTTCACCCCATCTAACTAGTTTCTTAATGAGCGAATACGACTCTGGAATGAGCTGGATACGTGCCTTCCTGTTATAAAAACAAGCCTCCATTTGTGGGCTGGGGTAACGGCTTAATGTCTCAGGCGAGGAGTGGCCTGACCCTCCAACTGGCCCTTCAAGCTGATCCCTGCCAGAAAGACCACAGAGCAAGTGCTCTGAAGCTACAGTTATTGTTGGTAGCTGTCCTTATTTTAGCTTATTCGTAAATAACCTGGTTCAGTAAATTGCCTCATGCAATTCGTTATCTTTGTTTGGAAAAAACAAGTTTGTCTGGGCCATCGCGCCAGGAGGGAGTGTGCTCCACACTGGGCTTTCTGTGGGAACTTGACGGAGATAGATGCGGCCAGGGTGAGCCGCTGGTCACACTCGCCTGAAATGTTTCCTAGGCTATTGAAATAGGGCAGTGGACTTCCATCACTCATGGATCTCTGTATCGGGTGGATTCCAGGCCATTTTCTGGGAAGGATCTTGGCCCCATTCTCTGTGTGCATTTGTATAAGGAGATCGGGTTGCCCCTATTCAAGCATGAAAACGTATTCGCCCTCAGCTTCCATGAAAAGGTGTTAAGCTCAATTGTCTGTTTTCGTGAGTCTCTTTTCTGTAGATACCCTGAGCCTCAGGGCCATTGCACCTGCTTTTTCCCTCCTGCCTAGACTCTCTGCACTCAGCTGTTACCACAACTGGGTCCTTTGTTCACTCTTTCAATGAATATTTATTGAGTCCCTCCTGTGTGCAAAGCACAATTCAGGGTGTTCAGGATCTATTATTGTTATGATAACAATAATCATAACAGTTAACATTTACTGAATGCTTGTGATGAGCCAAGCTTCCTTCCTGACTCTTTACACGTAGTATCTTATTTAATACTCGACAACAAACCAGTGATGTGCAATAGTAATCCAGCAAGTTATCCGCATCTGATGTGGAGTGGCTACTTTACATTACCAAGAACCCAACATTTTTTGATAGGGAAAGTGAGACACAGAGAGGCTAAGTTAACTTCCCCCAAGGTCACACAGCTCATAGGTGACAGAGCTGGGATTTGAGCTTACATTCTATAACACTATTATGTGGTCTCTCCAGCAAGATGCAGAAGGCCCCTAGTCTTGATGGCTTACATTTTTGTGGAGGAGACAGTAAGTTCATTAGCCAATAAGTAATTTCAGATGGTCAAAGATGGTGGGAAAAGAAGTAATAATAATAAACTAAGGCAATTCAGTAGAGACTTCCCAGAGTAGTCAAGGAAAGTTAGCTACTTTATTTTTTTTTTCCTTAAAGATTTTATTTATTTATTTGACAGACAGAGATCACAAGTAGGCAGAGAGGCAGGCAGAGAGAGAGAGAGAGAGAGAGAGAGGAGGAAGCAGGCTCCCTGCTAAGCAGAGAGCCTGATGGGGGGCTCGATCCCAGGACCCTGGGATCATGACCTGAGCCAAAGGCAGAGGCTTTAACCCACTGAGCCACCCAGGCGCCCCAAGTTAGCTACTTTATATCAGGTAGTTGGAAAAGCCTCTACTAAGGGGTCATCTGGGCTGAGACTTGAAGAAGTGGGGCATGGGAAGGCATTCGGGAAAATTGTTCCAAGCAGAGGAAATAACAAGTCTAGAGGCAGTGAGGCAGGGACACATTTGGCTTACTGCGAAAAAGAAGTAAGAAGAACCCAGATCACACAAGGTCCTGCTTTGTGACCTGGGTTGTACACAGCTGCCTGGGGGAGCTTCTAAAGATACTGATGGCTTGGCCCACACCCCCGGAGATGCTAAGGAAATCAGTCTGAGGTTTGGCTTGGGCATGAGAAATTTTAAAAGAAGATGGTTGCAGTGATCCAAAGAAAGAGGTATGGTGGTAGCTTGGACCAGGTGGGTAGCCCTTCAGCCATGGCTCCCTCTCTCCGGGATTTTAAATGGCTCAAGGCTGGTGTCTCTCCTACATAGACCACTGCAATTTATAGGAAGAACTCACATTCTTAGCCTGGAGAGACCAAAGTCTGGGGTGCTGAGCTGTAGTATCCTGGGAACGCATCAGCCCCAGCACACCAGCTCTCCCTTGCTGCTCAAACACCCATCAGTCTTGTCCCACTGATGCTCTTACCAGATGTAGCAAGAGGACTAGTGACTGGTACAGCTTTTTCCAAAGAAATCATCCCCTCAGAATCTCGAATCTCCAGCCAGCCAACCTTGTTATTTATATCAGTGTGGGTGAGTCTACCTGTTATTGGCCACAGTAGTCTCTGTCACAACTTACTTTGGAAGGTGATACCTTTGTCTTCTTGCATCAGCTGTCACCAAAACAGTGCACTTGTCACAGTTGTCCAAAGAAACAAGAGCTATAGGAAGTGTATAAAATGAGATAAAGAGATTTATTTTAAGGACTTGGTTCATTATTGGGGGTCAGGCGAGTCCAGAATCTGCAGAGTAGGCTGGTAGGCTGAAGACACTGAATTTTGATCTATTCAGTCCTTTCACTGATTAAGTGAGGCCCGCTCAGATTATGGAGGGCAATCTGCTTAACTCAAAAGTCCAGTGATTTAAATGTAAATCTCAACCAAAACCCCTCACAGAAACATCCAGAACACTACTTGACCAAACACCTGAGCACCATGGTCCAGCCAACTTGATACATAAAATTAACCATCACAGACAAGAAAAGATTCATTTTCTATCTTCTTACAGTATAGTCATAGACTATTTCCAGAAGAGTACAAAGAAATCTTTTCACCAGGGGACTTGGGGTTTAAAGTAAAAAACACACTTATTTTTTTCCCAGATTTTATTTTTATATTTTTGACCTTTTTTGTGTGTGTATACATTCATTGCTCAAATAAAAAGTAAACTATAACAAATACATCAAAGTGATCACTGGATTGCATTTATTGGTCATCTGCAAAATCACCTGCTTAATCTTAATGAGATGACACAAGGGGAGCCTGGGTAGCTCAGTCAGTTAAGCATCTGCCTTTGGTTCAGGTTGTGATGCCAGGGTCCTGGGATCAAGTCCCCTGTCAGGCTCCCTGCTCAGTGGGGAGTCTGCTTCTCCCTCTCCCTCTGCCTGCTGCTCCTCCTGCTTGTGCTCTCTCTCTGTCAAATGAATAAATAAAATCTTAAAAAGAAAAAAAGAGATGACACAAGCACATGAGCTTACACTAAGTGGTATTATAAGTAACATCAAACCATCATTGGCATTTGTTGGCATTTGTTACACATCAGTGTCCTCTATAAGAGGAGCCCAGGAGATGTCACATGGATTTTAACTCCAAGAATGGTTGTGGAGCACCTGAGTGTCTCAGTTGGTTAAGTGTCTGACTCTTGATTTTAGCTCTAGTCATGATTTCAGTGTTGTGAGATTGAGCCCTGCATCAGGCTCCATGCTCATCAGGGAGTTTACTCAAGATTCTCTCTCTCTTCCCCTCCCTCTGCCCCTCTTCTTCATCATGCCCGTGTAATATCTCTCTCTCTCTCTCTCTCTCTCCCTCTCTCCCTCTCTCTCTTTCTCTCTCTCTCTCTTAAAAAAAAAAAAAAGAATGAATGAATGAATGGGTGATTGTAATTCTCTTAGGCACCTGGTTGCATTTCCTCTTAGGGAGACTGAATTATGTTACTGACTCCTGCAATGAACACAACCAAATGGGGTCACACCCCTAGTCAGATATTACCAAATGGGCTTTTAACCTCATTTGAAGAACAGTTTTACATTCTCACTCTTATTTGTCTTTCTCTTTTAGCCCTGCCTTTTTTTTTTTAACACTTTATTATGGAAATTTTCAAATATACACAAGAGAAGAAAAGAACAGTAAAGTGTATCCCCAACTACCAATCACCCAACTTCAACCATTATTCCCTGATGGTCAGTTTTGTTCTACATACTCCTCCACACTTCCTCTCAAAAGCCATTGGATACTTTTTCATTTTTTTAAGTTAAAATATTATTCTCATTTTATAAAATTCATCCTTCTAAAATGTACAGTTCAGTAACTTTGAAGCATATTCGCAAGGTGAAGCCAACACCATTACATAATTCCAAGATATGTTTATCATCCCACACCCAGCAGAAGTCATCCCCCATTCTCCGTTCACCTCAGCTCCTGGCAACCCCTCATCTCCTTTCTGTCTCTATGGATCACCAGATTATTTTAAAGCAAATCTCAGATATCACATAATTTCACCTATAAATATTTCAGTATGTATTTGCAATACATAAGGTCTCCTTTTCTTTCCTTTAACACAGACAAATACCAGTAGGATACAAAAAAATTAATAGTAAGTCTTTAATATCATCTAATACATATTCAGTGTTCCATAGTTTCCTGTTAATTGGTTCATTCTCATTGTATCCAAACAAGGCCTTCACACCTAACATGGTTGGTATAATGTGAGTCTCTTTTGATCTACAACAGTTCCTTTTCCTGTGGTTGGTTGGTTTGTCACTTATTTGTTAGAAGGGGGAAAAGGTCATTTCCTTGTAGAATTATCTACAGTCCGAATATAGCTGATTACAGATGAATGGTGTTCTCTTACTGCCTATACATTGTATAAACTGGTGGTTGAATATAGAGACTTGCTGTGACTCAGGTTCTGGGTTTTGGCAATACTTTCCAGTTGGTAGTGGTTGTTTTCCTTGCACATCTGTAGACATAGTCATGTCTGCCTGTCTTTTGGGATTTAAGACTGACCTGTGATGGGCGCCTGGGTGGCTCAGTTGGTTAAGCAACTGCCTTCAGCTCAGGTCATGATCCCAGAGTCCCATGATCGAGTCCCACATCAGGTTCCCAGCTCCATGGGGAATCTGCTTCTCCCCCTGACCTTCTCTTCTCTCATGCTCTCTCTCAAATAAACAAAATCTTTTTTTTTTTTTAAAGATTTTATTTATTTATTTTGTCAGAGAGAGAGTGAGTGAGAGCGAGCACAGGTAGACAGAGTGGAAGGAAGAGTCAGAGGGAGAAGCAGGCTCCCTGTGGAGCAAGGAGCCTGATGTGGGACTCGATCCCAGGACGCTGGGATCATGACCTGAGCCGAAGGCAGCTGCTTAACCAACTGAGCCACCCAGGCGTCCCTCAAATAAACAAAATCTTAAAAAAAAAAAAAAAAAAAGACTGACCTGTGATTTCAGGTACTGTCTGCCTGGTCTGCACATTTGGAAGTTCTCCATCAGCCTTTCCCAGAGGTCTTACATGGATCACTGTTGCCTAGACCCATTATTGCATTAAGGAGGTAGTTGCAGAAGGATGATATCCTTGTTCTCTTACTCCTTCTGCATTAATGAGCTGCAGTTGATCTAAAAAGAACTCTTCATCAATTTGGGTGATTATACAGGAGATAGATATTGTAGCTACAGGATAAATAATTGTGTAAATAACTGTGTAAGAAGTGTTTATTGGTGGTTCAGTGTCAACAAAGAATCACAACACTTATTTAAGAGAACCAGCTTTTACTGAGTACCTACTGGGTGCCAAACACCATGCTAAGTAGATACTTTGACATTCACTATAATTTCATTTAAAAATCATAATAATCTGGGGTGCCTGTGGCTCAGTCAGTTAAGCATCCAACTCTTGATTTTGGCTCAGGTCATGATCCGGGTGGTGAGACTGAGCCCCGCGCGGTCGGGCTCCATGCTCAGCAGGCAGTCTGATTGAGATTCTCTCTCTTCCTCGCCCTCTGCCCCTCCCCCTCACTCACTTGTGCGCATGCTCTCTCTCCCTCTAAAATACATACATACGTATGTATATACATAAAATCTTCTTTAAAGATCATAATAACCCTACAAGGCAGTTGTTATCTCATGTAACAGATAAGAAAACTAGAACTTAGAGAAGTGCCTTAAATCAGGTCAAACAGCTGGAATTAGATATAGCACAGGGGCACCAAAATCATGATTGACATAGAGCTGAGTGGGGTAGTTAACGGGTTAGATGACAGAGTCAATATTGGAAGGTGAAGAGACAGATGAAAACATGAGAGTTTTAATATTTACAGGGGGAAATGTAAAGTCCTGCTCTGGGACTGGACACACTCAGGTCCACGCATGGAGAGACGTGAATTATCAGGATCTTATGTTTCCAAATGACCTGAAGATATTAGCTTCAAGCGAGCTCTATATGGATCTTAGAAAAACTACCATTGTATTAAGCCAAGTTAATAGGGGCAAGTAATGAAGCGGCTCAAAGCTCCATTTGGATTAAAATCATAAATCTCTTTTTCCCTAGTGCATCCCCAGGCTCCAGCATAGTCTCTGGAAAAACAGTCAGTAATTACCTGAATATAATGGACACTCAGTACATACCTGGCAACACTTAGCTATATTTATTCAATCATTAGCCAAATCTGTCGGTTGCTTGTTGCTCCTTGAATGCTGTTTTCAGTGCTTGAAATCCCACAGCGGTCTTGCAGAGCCTCCATTCTAATAGAATGGTAAGGGAGAGAGATGACAAACAAATAGATAATGGTGTGAAGTGGGATGGGGGGAGTGCCATGAAGAAAAACTAAGCGGGGTACAGTGGATAAGGAGTGCTGGGTGGGAGGTGGTGTGGCACAGCTACGGGTCAGGGAAGACTGCTCTGAGCAGAGACCTGAATGAAGGGAGGGTGCAGGCCACGCAGGCAACAAATGGCAAGTGCAAAGGCTCTGGGGCAGGAGTCTGACTGATGTACATCTGCCAGATGTATTGCATGTAGAGGGAGGTGACAGTCTTCTCCAGTCTCAGCTGGTGAAACCACATCTGTAGTTGGGTGTGATTCCGGACACCACATAGTTTAGGAGATTGTCAAATGAGAGCATTTAAAGGCAGTAGAGGGTCTGGAACCTGCTCGTGTTAGGGTGGGTTAAAGAAGAGAATGACTTAGGCATACCTGGCTGTCTCTCCTCAAGGGTGTGAAGAGTAGACACAAGGCTGAGGGCTGAGAATTCCCTTTCATGATCAATAACTGGGACCATTCATTCATTCTGGGTGTAATGTACAACAGAAGCTCCCCAAGGGGAAATTAACTTTCTTGCCCAGTAGTGAGCCCCCTGTTCTCAGAGGTGTTTAAGCAAATGCAGACAATCTACCAAAGAAGAAGAGGACTCCCCCATCACAGGCTGGGATAGGAGACCTCTGAGGTGAATCCCATCAAGGAGATTCAGAGTTCTCTCCCTTTCTGCCCTCTCTGTCTCCATGCCCCCCACCTGGCCCCCCTCAGGACGAACCACACCCATGCACACAAACACACAAGAGCAGGTAGAACAGCGTAGGGTACAGGGAGAGAAGACAAGCATGGCAGAGTAAGAGGGAAAGAAGAGACAGGGAAGGGAGAGGAGAGGGAGGCAGAGACATGGGAGGGAGAATTCAGAGTCAGGGAGTCTGTGGTGACCCCACTGCAGGTCCCCAGAGCAGCAAATGGGTAATCTTAAATCACAGTTCATTTAGGGCTTCCTGTTTTCAGCTTGTCTCTGTGAACATTTGGAGGGTTTTCCAGCTAGTAAATAAAGCAGAGTGCCAAGACTCCCTCTCCAGGCCAGCAGTCACTTCATCCCTGTGGCTGCCCGGCCTCAGTGCCCCCTAACCCCGGCCTATCCTTTTGCCTGAGGACCATGCCAGAGTCCCCTCAAGGACCCACTACACCCTGCCCCAGGCCCCCTGCCCACTTCCCCACAGTTTCTTATTTGATCGGGTTCTCACAATGGAAAGAAACCTCCAAGAGCATAGAACCCAGTCCAAGCAGTTACAGAAAAATTCACCTTGTGAAAAGACCAGTTTTGGGGACACATATTTTCTTTGCCTTTTCCCAAACTCCCATATTCTTCCTCCCACTTCCCTGCCCCCTCCCATGTTATGAGTGGATCTTTATCCAGTCTTCTTAAATTCAATCCAGCAAACACATTGGATGCATCTGTGACAGACACCTGTGTTATGACTTGTGGGGGAGACTCATTGTCTGTGCTTGAGAAGCTGACCATCTAATGGGAGGAAGACATCAGCGGAGCTACGCTTTACAGGGCCCAGAGATGCACAGTTTGAAGGCCCTCTGAAGGAAAAGAACTTAAAATTGCCAGGGACAGGGGCGCCTGGGTGGCTCAGTGGGTTAAGCCGCTGCCTTCGGCTCAGGTCATGATCTCAGGGTCCTAGGATCGAGTCCCGCATTGGGCTCTCTGCTCAGCAGGGAGCCTGCTTCCTTCTCTCTCTCTCTCTGCCTGCCTCTCAGTGTACTTGTAATTTCTCTCTGTCAAATAAATAAATAAAATCTTTTAAAAAAAAAAAATTGCCAGGGACATAAGCCAGGGCTTGTCCTGGGGTTTTAGAAGAGTCCGTATACAAGAAACCAGGATTATATCCTCACTAGAGGAGAGGGCAAGGTGAGCACCGCAATCCCAAACCACCCAGAAAAGGTGCACAAGGAGAGGCTGGGCTGACCACTAATTAGTTAACTAATTATTTCATTAAACCCCTATGTTTACACTGTCTCTCTTTGCTCTCTTTTGTCTTTCCTGTGAAGAGATGAATGCATGCATGATGTATTCAACAAATACTTAGGGCTCCTATAATAACTGGGACAAAGTTCAGCTGTGTAACAAAAGACCTAAGGTGGCTTAAATAAGCCCGGACTTTCTCTCACACACAATGGTCTGGGTGAAAGCAGCCCAGGGCTCACATGGAACTTCCTTGGTTTTAAGGGCCCAGCCTCCTTCCATCTTGTTGATCATGCAAACCTGGCGTGTTGCTCCTCAGCCACAATGTCAACTCCAACTAGCAGGAAGAGCAAAAACCCTCCCCTTCCCTTTAATAGTAAGCCTGGAAGTTCGGACTCCATTTCTGCTCGCAGAAGCCGAAAACATGATCACATGGTCACACACAGGGGCCTGGGAGCTAGGGAAGTGTGACATTTACTCTGTGGGAGGTCGTGTGCCCCCAGATCAGGGTGCTTCATGACCATAGAAGAGAATGGACGTTGTGGGCAGCTCAAAGTGTCCAAGACATCTGGCCATGTATGCTATGCTGTCTAGGAAGAAGTTCTGGTCCTTTCCAGAGCCACCCAGGGACAAAACTGAATTAGACAAGCTGTCCTTGCAAGCTTCCCCCACACGACCACCCTTTCTTTCATTGTGGTGACTCTCTCTCTCCACAAGACCCCAAATGTTGGCTGAAGATGGAATGCTCTGATCATTAGAGGGAAAGTTGGAGGAAGGGGAGGTGATAAAGTGAAGAAGTTGGCAGGAAAAAAGAGAACCAGACGAGAGTGATAGTGTAGAAACCAAGTTTCAAAAAGCTCAGCAATTTCAGTTGTTACGGAATGCCAAACAGGATGCCGCGCAAAGGAATGCTATCAGATTTGCCAGTGAGGAGATAACAGGTGACATTTGCCAAATCAGTTTCAGTGGAGTAGTGGGGAGCGACATTTTGAAGATGGTGGGTTTGGGGATGAGTGGGAAATGAGGAGATAGAGAGAGCATGGAGTACCTGGGGTACTGAAAAGCAGGAACAATTTGAGGAGAATGGAGGACCCATAATCATGTTGACCCAAAATATAAAGGATCAACAGAGAGCAAAAGACAAAAAATACAAGGCTGAAATATAGTTTGAATGGTTTAACGAGAACCAAATAACAGTGACTTAAACAAGATTAAAGTCCATTTCTTTCTCATGTAAGAGTCTGAACATGCACAGTCAAGGGTAGATTGGGAACTCCATGGTGTTGGGAATCCAGGTTCCATTGACCTTATTACTCAGCCATCCTCAGCATGTGGCTTCCATCCTGTGGTCTGAGATCCCAGCCAAGGAAGAGGGAAAAGAGACTGACTGGGAAGATTCCCTTTGTGGTAAAGGCACCACCCTGAGGTTGCTCATAGCGCATCCACTCTCGTGTTCACTGACCAGATTCCAAGACTTGGCTACGTCTATCTAGGAGGGAGACTGGAAAAATCCATTTTTAGCTGAGAGACTAGATGCCCCGATAAAACTTAAGGGTCCTATTCCTGAAGGAGGAGGGGGCAGTGAGCAGTCAGTCTTAGAAGACCTAGAACAAAGGGCAGGTTCAGCCATGAGTGGGAGGAGGCACACCGCCATCTAGAAGAAGGAGCGGGAAAGCTGGTGAGCTTAGAAAGGGATGGCAAATAGGGAACTCTTGCTTGGTCACTTTTATTTGTTCCGCAAAGTAGGACTCGGCATCATCGCTGAGAGCTGGGACTCTGAGAGAGCCAAGAAGAGATAAGGTGTGCTAAGCCTCACTCCCCATCATTGTTTCCCATGTGTTAGGGTGGAACAGCAGGCGTGCACTTGTAAGATACCCTGAAGATGGTTTGGAGAACAGCTGTGCTCTTGGAGTCCTGAGCTTCCTTCCCAGCTCTGTGCTTAGCTGCCCTATGGCCTTGGACGAGGCAAGAAATATGTTTCTGCATCAGTTAAATGACCATAATAATGTCCACACTGCCCACCTCACAATCCTGTTTTGCGTCCCATGAGAGAGCTGTGAAGCTTCTTTGGAAGTTGTGAGGTTGGGCTTGTGCAACTTCCTGCGGGGATGGAGTGGTCAGAGCACTGGTGAGACTTTAAAAGAGACAGGGGAGGGCGAGGAGGGACTTTAAGGACCAGACAGCCTCCCACACAAGCTCCTCGGCACCGGCCAACCCCCCCCCCCCCCACACACACACACACAGGGGATCTGGGCTCTGCCCACCTCTGGTCGAGCATCAGACTCCTCTGCTATCCAGGTGAGGGTAAAGGGGAGGGGGCAGCACTCCCAGTGGGCCACAGCAGCTGGCAGTCAACTTTTCTGTCTTGAGGTCATGGTCTCATGACCTCATGGCCTCATCCCCTGCATTTATTTGGCCTTGGAACTTCTCCTGGGACCTCTCCTTGACCCCAAAGCGCCACTTCATGTTCTTGGCCTCAACCCAGTAAACAGTGTGAGTTTCTCCCCCAGGCCTTGGGTTGAATACAACCAGCCTTGCCCATCACATATGCATAGGTGCACATGCACACACACACTGCTTGCACACACAAGCACCACATACAACACACCACATATATAACATATAACACACCTATGCCACACACATGGACTCCCCATCACACACATGTCCCCCCACAAACTGCACATACATATAACCTACATCCACATACCCAACACTTACACACTACACACACATTTATATATACTCCTTTTTTTCCAACTGTCCCCAGGCCCGTGTCACATTCAACCTACCTTACAGCCCACCATGCAAATACTTGTAGGATTTTTTTTTTAATTCAGCTAGCCAACATATAGTACATCATTAGTTTTCGATGTAGTGTTCAATGATTCATTAGTTGCGTATAACCCCCAGTGATGAGGGATTTTTCTAAAACACAAATTAGGCTCCTTTCTTGTTTAAACTCCTCCACTTCCTCCAGTGGTTTTCCAGAGCCCGCAGGCTGAAATTCTAGTCCCTTACTAAAGCAATTGAGGTCCCCCAAGGTATGTTCCCTGACAACCCACCTCAGCCATCCATCATCCTCCAGCCCCATCAGCCAGTCTGAACCACTTGTGTATTCCCCATCCCTGTGTGGCTCCTCTGCCCTCTGCTTTGCCGGTCCCCTCTACCCTCCATAGAAACGCCCTGGCTGAAAATTATACATATTCTTTCAACCCCAGTTCAGAGCTCACCTGTTCTGTAAAGATTCTTTTGACAACTCCAGTGGAATGTTCCCTTCCTCATCTACCGGTATGTAGTGGAATAACTTGTTTCTTATGTCTGTCTCTCCTGCCAGGCAGGTGACTTTCTCAAAGTCACTAAACACACAAAACACTGGGTCCTGGCATTGGGTAGGTGCTCCATGAATGCTGGCAGGCTGGCACTCACCCCATGATCCTCCCAAACAGATCAAAGTAGAAAACCAGCATGACTACCAGGACATCACCAGCATGGTGGCTATGGCCAAAACCTACGCCACCACTGAGGCCTTCATTGACTCCAAGTATGACATCCGCATCCAGAAAATCGGATCCAACTACAAAGCTTACATGTGAGTCTTTGGGCAGGGGCTGGGTTGCTGGGAGGGAGGGAGGAGGACATAGGAGGAACAGAGATTACAGATACTGGTCCAGCCCTGTCTCCTCCACTGCAGGATAGAGACCCTTCAGCACCTCATTATTCTCCCTTTATGTCCACTTACTGCCCTTCTTTTCTGGTCAGTATGGCTAAGTCCTGATGCTTTCTCAACCTTATCATGGGGTAGAAATCTGTCTACACAAAGAGAGCTGCTTCTCCCAGAAGAAGAAAGCTACTTGGCATGTTTGAGGGGGACTTCAAGTATCTATGAGATGTATATCATAAGAGAGCAGACTGAAAGAGAAACTTGGGGACAAGTCAAGAAGGGCCTTGAATGCCTTGCTGAGGGTTTTAAGTTCTGTTCCATTTTCTTCTGAGCAGAGAAGTGGTATGATCTGACCTGCATTTATAAAAAGCTGGCTCTGGGGCCATGGGCTGCAGAGAAGTTTCCCTGGGACTAGTAAAACCAATCAGGAGAGGACATCAGATTTCTCTGGCTGTAAGCAACAGAAACCACACCTGACTACTTTGATGGAGTTTGGAAAGGGAATTTATTAGAAAGCCACGAATGATCAGAAACCCTAAAAACAAACAAAACCACTCAACTGTCAATTTCAGAAGTATTACAATTCAAGGCAGCTGCAGGAATCTGCGTGGCCTGAGCAACAGACAATTTTCATGGCACCCCCATTGGAAAGTGCATCTGCCTGAGTCATTTTTAGTGCTTAACTCAAGGTTGTGATTCCGTGGAAACAGTGCTTATTAATCCAACTTGGATCACGGGCTTACCGATTAGAGAAGGGCAGAAGACCAATATGGAGAGTCCCACCAAGATGATACACAATCTGGGCGGGGTCAGTCCCCAGTGGGAGTAGAGGTGCTGTGACAAAGGGAAGGGGAATGAATGCCAGAAATTCAACACACATTCAGCCCAGAGGTGGTTCTGGCAGAGGATGACTCATGCTCAAGTTACTGCGGTCATGAGAATGAGACTTCTTGAAAAGGTGGGAGGTCTTATCTGCTTTAAGTCCTCTCTGTGTCTCATTTTGGAATGTTATTGTTGGTTCTCCTTGAAATGACAAGACCTCAGAGAGCTAATCAGTGCCTTGTTGCCAAGCATTCCTGGAGCCCTGGCTGTGTGCACAGCTCCCCATCCAAGGTCTGCCAGGTCAGGCTGGGGACCTTTGGAAATCTCTCTGCAGGCTTTTGCACTCTGGAGCTTTCGCTCTAGGTCGGGGTCAGCAAACCACTACCCACCAGCTAAAATCCAGCTCCTACCTGTTTCTGTAAATAAAGTTGTATTGACCACAGCCAGACACATCTATTCGTGCATTATCTCAGGTTGCTTCTGCACTACCTGGATTGCCTAGATTGGGCCTCAGCAGACTTTTTCCATAAAGGGCCACATGGCCCTTTTAGGCTTAGTGGGTCCCACAATCTTCACTGCAGCTACTCCACTCTGCCATTGCCTGGGGAGCCGGAGAAGAGGCAGACCCTTTCCTTGAAGTTGAAAGGCAGACTTTCTTTAGACTTACCTCTAAGGAAAGATTCCCAGGAAAGGGACAGAGCCAGTTCTCAAGGAAGACTTCTGCCCTATCTTGCCAGTTACTCACTGCCACCCATGAACAAGGCCAGACCTGTCACTGCTCTCAGATGCCCTCGGGGTGATAAGGTCGGCTCTTCCCTGCCCCCTCTGGGTTGGGGAGCATTCCAGTGCAGCAGTCCAGTGCATTCCTGAGATCTCCACCATCCGTCATGATATCATTTCCCTCCTCTCCTCATTGTTCATGTTTCCACTTGACATTGACAACACCTTGTCCCAGTTTCTCTTCTTGAAGATTAGCTCATTGCTGCATTCTTTATGCTAAGCCTTTGTGCCCTGGCAGCTCCAGCTTGTCATTAGTTATGGCTTTTCCTGGACCCTGGGTTGGCCCCTGTCCGAGGGAGGGGAGGTTCATGTCAGACCTCAGTGTAGAGCATCCTCTCTGCCCATTCAAACTCCTTTCTGGCCCACTTCCTGCCCTGCACTCAGGCCTCTGTGCTGTTGCTACTGGGAGGTCATTGTGACTCGGGCCTCAGCAGATGGAGCTCGGAAATTCATAGATGTACCTTAACCCATGCGTGCACACATATCTGTAATTATTTTTATATATTTCCAGCTCTATCTAGAGCTAAAGAGGGTTCATATTGATGTCTCCGACTTTCCTCTAGTACCACATGATTCATTTCGGCCTTCCCAGATTGCTTATCTATAACTTCCCACTCTAACAGGGAAAATCCTGGCTCTTACCAGCCGCCATCCATTTACTTCAGTTCAGTCCCAGTCCAAGTGCAGAACCATGAATGTGGAGCCCCGTGGGAAAGAGCTTTACCCACTCCAGGGCGGTGCTCAGGTACAGCTCCCCTCCACTCTCTTCCAAGATTATTTGGGTACACACCTTAGCACCCACGCCCACCCTCTTCAGCAAGGAGGTCGACATCATGCATTTGCAATATAGATCAACTCTTCTGGCACAGTCTACATACTGTCCTACATTCTAGCAGATGCATCAGATTTCAGCCAAGTGAGTCTTTTTCCCCAGCCTGTGATGGGCTCTGGGTCATGGTTAAGAGCATGGAGTTTCTCAGATACAAATTGGTGGTTTCTGCCACTCAGTAGAAATGGTAATAATGGTAATATCTGTCTCATTAGTTTCTATGAGACTGAATGTGCCAGTGTTCATGGAACCCTTAGACCCATGTCTCAGAGAGAGAATGCGCCCATCGAATAGCAACTCTCGCTATTACTGTTTTCTTGGCAGGAGAGCAATCTGGCTTGTGTTCCTGCTGCTTCTGGCATTGCGATGCCTTCTTTTCTTGTCTCCACTGACTGATAAATAATTGAACTAAGGCATTTGTAGGACTATTTCTTTTAGTCCACATTATATATAAGGATGGAGATCATTCCCATTTTACCAATGGAAAAAATAAGGACTCATAGATGGTGTCCATAGTTATACAGCCAGAAAATGCTGGAACCAAGATTCAACCTTGCATCTGTCTGACTCAAGTCAGTTCTTCCCTTCTCTTGCCGCCATGCAGATCCCACTATATCAATGTTACCACCCTTCCAGGCACATTCAGTGGTTACTTTCTGGGGGTCATGTTGATTGACTCTGGTTTCTCCTTTGCTTTCTCCAAGATCTTCACTACTCGGGTATGCTGCTAACCTTACTGTGCCTCTACTCCAGTCCACAATTCCAGGTAGTGAGCAGCCTTAGGATGGGTTACCAAGACAAACCTAATACCCAGGACACAGAGTGGCCCAGTGAGTGTTTGCTGAATTGAATTGAGCTGAGTTGGGGTGAACTGAAAGGACATAACTCTTATCAATGTCACTGCACCCCTTGACAATTCTAGCCCTTGCTGGCCATCAGCAATTCTCAGCATCTTTTGTCTTCAGATATACCTTCTTTTCTGTTTTAGAAGGATATATTTGTGTGGCAATTCCTCCTCCCACTTTACCCTTTAATCTCAAGCACATGCCTTCCCTTGGCCATGAAACAAAAAGCTTTACCTGCACCACTCTGCTTATACTCATTTAGTCTTAGCTGAGTCCAAATATACCACCGGAAATTATTTGTCTTGATTTTCCCCAGTATACACAGTCCCTTACCCAGGAGTTATTTACTGGGTACCTTCTACATACCAGGTCCCTCTGGACACTGGGGGGACAAGGGATGAGTCAGACACGTTGCCTGCCCTTGGAGAAGACTGGACACTAAAGCGGTCATTCCAAGTGAGATTAGCGAGACTAAACATTGGTTTAGGGGCATCTACTCTTGTTGGGGGAATGGGCTGTTGGGAAGTCACATCTCATATGAAATGCGAAGGATGGGCAGGCAAAGATGGAGACGAAGACTGGATTGGGCAAAGGGAAGTCTTGACCTAGGAAAAAGCCCTGGCATTGGAGCACCGCAAAGGAGGTTGGTGTTGCTGGAGCAGAAAAGACATAGGAACAGAAGGGGTGTTGAGGCCAGAAGGCCTTCCTTCCTTTCACCATGAAAAAGTGTCCTCTTCTCTCCATGGATCATTTTTCCTACATTTTGGAGTCCTCAAGAAATTCCAGAATCACTAATGGCTCTATTGCCCTAGGTTTCCTTTTCAAAAATAAGAGGCCAAGATTTGAAAGATTTCATCTGATGGCACAGACATTTTTAAATTTAATCTTTAGAAGCACGTGCACCTGAATGTTTATAGCAGCAATGTCCATAGTAGCCAAATTATGGAAGGAGCCGGGATGTCCATTGACAGATGAATGCATAAGGAAGATGTGGTATATGTACACAATGGAATACTACTCAGCCATCAGAAAGGATGAATAACTACCATTTACATCGACATGGATGGGACTGGAGGGTATTATGCTGAGCAAAATAAGTCAATCAGAGAAAGACAATTATCATATGGTTTCACTCATATGTGGAATGTAAGAAACAGCACAGAGGACCACAGGGAAAGGGAGGGAAAATAGAATGGAAAGAAATCAGAGAGGGGAAACAAACCATGAGAGACTCCTAACTCTAGGAAACAAACTGAGGGCTGCTGGAAGGGAGGTGGATGGGGGGATGGGTAACTGCTTGACAAGCATTAAGGAGGGCACATGATGTGATGAGAACTGGGTATTATATGCAACTGATGAATCATTGAATTCTACATCTGAAACTAATGATATACTATATGTTGGCTAATTGAATTTAAATGAAAAAGTAATAATCTTTGGACTTCAAAGGTGGCCTAGAAAAAGATACATAAGATCCAACAAGTCAATATGACAATCAGCCTAAAGGAAAATAAAAACAGGCAAATAAAGCTGGGGGCAAGATGTGTTCCTACCAACACATGCCAGAATGTGAGCCAGCTATTTGAATTGGAGCCTCCTAACAGCCAAAGCAAAGAAGAAAAGCAGAGCAGTGACAGAGGTCCTAATGCCCTTGGTGTTAATTTTTCTGATACAGGAGAACCTCCATCTCTGGAAACTGGAAGGCCAACACAGGCTCTGCCATGCTGGAGCAGGTGGCCATGACAGAGAGGTAAGAGACAGAGGAGGTGTAATAGGGCACAGCAGCAGCCCCAGCAGGAGGTGGGGGAGGGATACAAGAGACCCATAAGGAATGCCACCTCACTCTTTGGCCAGGGCCTCACTACCCACACAGCACTTTCCTAGACACGGCAGCCATTTATTGCACCACCCCCTACAGTGTAGATGGTATTATAATCCCACCTTACAGGTGGCAGAAGCAAATTCAGAGAGGGAAAGTGACTTGCCTGGGGTCACAGAACTGAGCAATGACAGAGCTGAGAGTAGATCCTTGATGTCTTAACTCCAGGTCCTAGGGTCTTTTCCAGCCCTGCACAGCTACTGCAGAGAGAGCAGGGAGTTCTCCCCAGTCCCCTCTGTGTTCTGACAGGTACACAAAAACCAACCTTATTAGGGCACCAGGGCCCTGGAATGTCCATTCCTCTCACCAGGGCCCTGGAATGTCCATTCCTCTCTCAGATTTCTTTTTTCAGTTCAGTGTCAGGAGGAAGAGGTTATTTCCACTGAATCATGAATATAATATGTGCACTTTGTCTGAAGGTCCCTTAGGTCTTTCTGTCTTTAAGCACTGCTGGGAACTCTCCTCACCTGAAGGAGGGCCAGTCACCTGCTTCCGGGGCCAGCAGCGCACACACGTTCTTTCCTGCGGGCCCCATGACCTCTGTGTGCAGGCATGCAATGAGAATGAATAGAGTGTGGGCTTTGGGGGCAGAAAGATCTGTTGAGTGAGCATTCGTTGAGTGCCTACTGCATGCCATGTTGTGCCATGTACCAAAGGGGTCAAGATGAAAAGATCCAGCCCTTCCCTTCAGAGATTCTGTGTCCACTGCAGGTGTCAGAACACAAATCTCATTGGTCAGAGACAAGAGGGGGGTTGGTTGGCTTGTAGCAATGAAAATGCCAGAGGTACGGCTCTAGGTAAGAGCTTAGGGCTCATCCGCACACTCCTGAGTTCAGCTTTCTTCTGCGTCGGCTTCCTTCCTGCCACTGTGTTCATCTGGTAGCTCACAGTGGCTCAGGTTTCCATCCTGACGCTGTCAAGCCCGGCAGGACAAAACTCTTTCCCAGCCACCTCAACCAAAGCCTGGAAGTGAGCCTTCTTTATGGATTGGCCTGCCCTGGGTCACATGACCATCCCTGAGCCAATCACTATGGCCCGGAAGTGGCACCTGAACAGCTGCCTGGTCCCACATCACGTCTCCACCCCTGGAGACTGCTGTGGGACCAGTCACTGGGCCGGCCATGACTGGGAGGGGCGGGGGGGGAGGTGCTTTGACGCCACGTGACATCAATATTGTGCAGACTAAAACTACAGAGGTCTACTCCGGGCTCCTCAGCCAACATAGCAGATGGAGTGTGGTATGTGGGGGTGAGAGTGGGCTGTGGGTGCTTGCAGAGGGCACGCAGGAAAGGGATACCCAATGCAGACTAGGGAGGGATGAGGTCAAGGAAGTCTTCCTGAAGGAAGCCGTGCCGCAGTCGCCTTGTAAAGAATGAGTAGGAGCTGGGAGGCTTTCCTTCATTTCCTTGTCCGTCATTTGTAGAGCATGAGCTGGGAGCCAGGTGTTGAGGGAAGCACCAGGGAAACGGTGGCAAACAAGACAGACAAGTTGTCTCCCTTCCTGGAACTCATGGCTCACGGGCTCAAAGAAGCTGAAGGCGAGTGAAAGCGAGTGGTCCTGTCCCTTCCAGGCCGGGTTACCTGGAGCAAGTTAACTAATCTCTGTGAACTGCTGCAGCTGTTAATTGGAGGTGATCAGCCAGAGTGCCTGATCGGGAGAGGAAGGTTCAGGAGCTCACCCAGTAGCAGTCATTGCAGGGAGGGGCTGCCTTTCCTTCCCATCAGCCCCCAGGGGCAGCCAAGGCCCTCACTCTGGGGGCCCACGTATGCCCTCTGGCCTCGGAGAGGGGTGTGCTCATGGCCCAAATCATCTGGTTGGAGGCAGTCACTTCCTTCTCCCACTGAGCATCCACAGGACATCATGGTCCTTTTCCCCATGGCCTTTCCAGAACGTGAGCCCAGCCTTCTGAGATGCCTGATGAGATGCTCACAAATGGCCCCAACAGACCACCATATCCCCAGCTCTGCCCAGTTCCCGGCCATGTGGGCCTGCAAGAGCCTACATCAAGCCCGGGTCCACTTGGGCCTAGGACTTACTTTCCCTTCTGTAGATCATGGGCAGTACTCCCAAAGGCTGGGTCAGAGCTCCCCAATCCCACCTCCATGGGGGAAATCTCTGGGGGCCCATCAACAGGCTCTGGCTCCTCTCTCCACCTGGCCTGTTTGCCAAGTAGCCTGACTCCTCAGCAAAACCAGCAATGTGGCTTGGTCGGTGCTGGTCCCACCCAGCTGGAGGGGAGCGTGGACCCATGGTCTCCAGTCTCTTCCACACTGCCCCACCCATAAAGCCCCTTCCTTGGCCCAGGGAAGGGGGGGTCTGTGCCCCATGGGGTGTAACTGGTAGGTATTCTGGGAATTCATCATTGGAAAACAGCCTCTTAGAAACCAGTTTTCTCTGGGTCTTGGTCCAGACTTCCATCTTTCATGGAGAAGAAACCTGATTTAGGAAGGTGTCTCAGGGCACCAGTCTCCTTAAACTGAAGGTGCCTCACCTGTCAGCCACTACAGCCAAATATGGGGACCCTGGTCAGAGAGCCCGGGGGCTCTTAGAGTTCTGAGGACCAAAGGTCATCCTCAATGGTGGCTGCCAAAGGAATCCAATGAGAAGCTTTAAAAGCATGGAGAGAGTGTTCTAACATAGGGCAGGGCCCCCAGAGCTAAATGTTTACTCTGCGTGTGTTTGCTTAACTCTCCTGGTGATGCTGATGCACAATGAGAATAATACCTAGGCCTTCCCATTTCTCAGATAAGGAAACTGAGGCTTCAAGAAGAAGACGCTTACCCAAAATTATTGAGGAAATGACTAGCAAGCCTTCAGGTCACTGGTCTGCCCTGCTGAGAGAGAACAGGCTGCATTGTGTGCCGACT
This sequence comes from Mustela nigripes, assembly GCF_022355385.1. Classification (NCBI taxonomy): domain Eukaryota; kingdom Metazoa; phylum Chordata; class Mammalia; order Carnivora; family Mustelidae; genus Mustela; species Mustela nigripes. Next base: position 14,220,295 of record NC_081562.1, read on the forward strand.
GGGAGGAAGGGTGTCTTGCTTGGATTGTGGAATCAGACAGAATCTAGGTTTGGAAGCCAGCATGTGACTGACTAAGCTCTCTGAGCCTCATTGTCCCCTCAGAAAGATGGGTTCAACCTTCCTGACAGAGTTGTGGTGGGGGTTAGAGAATGGTCAGCCCGCACAGACAGCCTGCCTGGTACCTATCAGGAGGTGAAAAGGTGTGAGTTTTCATCCTTCCTTTTCTTTCTGTAGTCTCACATGCTCCTTGCTACAGCTGAATGAAAGAACTGAGCAAAGAGCCCGGAGATCTGTGTAATCCTGGCTCTATGACCATCCTGCTGTGTGACCTGGCCAAGCTGCTCTGCCTCTCTGCCTCTCCGGCCCTCAATCGGACTTGGCCATAAGGATGAGAGAGTTGGTTCTAAGAACCCTCCGGCCATGATCTCTCCTCATTCCAGGCTGTATGGCTCAGAGACACAAATAGATCTCAGAGCAGGCGTGCCCCATGTGACCCTGGAGAGTGAGGAAAAAAGCAAGAATATTGACACAAAGTCCCCTGTGACTTCCAAATCCAGCCACCACAAGGGAAGCCAAGTGTAGGCCCGGGAAGACTTCTCCAGATACAACCGTCCCCTTGTTGCAGGGTCAGAGTCCAGCATTGAGATCTTTCCCTGCAAAACAAACTGACCTTGCAGCCCTCGAGTGGCTGGAAAGGGAACAAAAGCACTGGGTCCAGAGGGCCAGGCCCCGGCCGGGAGAGCAGCCTGCCAGGCTCCCCTGCCTGCCCGCCCCAGGCTCAGGGCAGAATGCACCCTTTGTCCCCTGCCGGCTCTCATGGAGCACGGTCTCTGGGGCTCAGAGGGCGGCCTGGGAGGGATTTCTGAGCCCTTCAAGCAGCTTTCCCAAGGGAAAAAGATTGAGGGAGTGGCCGGGTGTCCAAGATGTCTCCGGGTGGGGACAAGCTCCCCACTACTACCGAGCCAGCCGGGTCCGGAGGGGACAGGGGCTGGGTCTTGAGACCTCTGCCACCTCTCATTCCTTCTCCCCCTCATCTTTCCTCTTTCTCTCTTGCTTCCTGGCTCCCTTTCTAGTCCCTCTCCTTTCTCTCTCTCTCTCTCTATCATCTGCGTCTCTGCTTTGTTTGTACGCCCTTCTGTCCCTCCCGCTGCCTCTCCCTTTCCCTTCTGTCTGTCTTGCTGCATCTCTGTCTCTTGTTATTTTACCTGTCCGTCTCTGAACGCATGCGCCCGTCTCTCCCTGTCCTGTGGCCTGTTTATCCATGCGTCCGTGTCTCTCTCTCTGTCTCTCTCCCTCTGCTCCCCCTTCCTGCTCCCTCCCCCGATGTTCACTGTCTGTCTATCCGTCCTGCAGGTACAGGCTGTGGGTGGACAGCTGCTCAGAAATGTTTGGCGGCCTGGACATCTGCGCCGTCAAGGCCGTCCACAGCAAGGATGGCAGAGATTACATCATTGAGGTGAGGACAGGCGTGCCGGAGGGACAAAATCCACGTGCGGTCTCCAGCGTGGTCGGCTCTGTCCTTAGCCCTGGGGGTCTGGGCACATGCGGCCGACTCGCAGAGGCTTCTCACCCACCGGCCTCACACATCTCCCCATCCCCAATCTCTGCCGCATCTCAAGCCTCTGAGCTCGACACGACGTTTGACGACCCCTGGGCCTAAGGGGAGGGGGAGCGCAACAGGCCACGAGGCAGCAAGACTGTGGGCCATTGGGCCTCTGAAATCTCCCGCGTCCAAGTTTGTAAACAGGGCACGTTTCCCTACCCACGCAGAAATTCCGTCCTCTGTACCTTCGGCACACTGGTGCTTAGGGGCTCCCCAGGGCTAGGCATGGGTGTGGCTCTGGGGACAGAGCTGTGACCCAGACAGGCATGGGGTGTGCGGGCTGGTGAGGAAGGAGGATGACGAACAAGTCATGGAGGGCACTGAGCACAGGGGACAGAGCACTGCCGGGGTGTGAATGGAAGGAATGATGAAGGGAAAGAGAGAATCTCTCCACACCGCTCCTGCAGCCCATGCCGCGCCCAGGCCCACTGCCGCCCGCCGTCCTCCAGGAGGGTCACCTACCCGTGTGCCTCTAAGCCCACACTCTCCTTCCCCTGCTGACTTCCTGTCTGTGCTTCCCCCAGACCATCTCACAGTCCCCCTGTCTCCTCTAGGACTCCCCATGTCCTTTCCGGGTCCTACAGTCTCCCCTCCCCCCACAGCTCCCCTCTGTGCTTTTCCTAATCCCACCATCCCCCTCTCTCCTCCAGGACTGCCCCCCATCCTTCCCTGTCCCACCGTCCCCCTCTGCACCCCAACCTCTCTCCCCTGCTCTACCCCCCCAGCACACACACACACACACACACTCACACACACACACACTGCTTTTCCCTGAAAATGCCCCTCTGGCCTCAGAGTTCTCCCCTCTCTCCCCAGCTGCACATCTCCAAGGCCACACCCCCATGACCCCTTGCAGGGGTCCCCTTCCATGGCCTTCTCAAACCGCAGGGGATGGGTGGTGCTGACACAAGGCCAGGACACGTGAGGGAGAGCCCTGCGGCCTCCCCCCGGCCCCACCCCGGCTTGTGGGCGGCTAATGGCAAGCACATGGCTGGGCGACCACAGGAGCCAGCCCGTCCTGCAGGCCCGCGTGCCTGCACGGCTCCCTGGGACCCACAGCACGGCAGAGCCAGGTGATTCCATGGGCAGGAGCCCTGATGCTTTCTGCCAGCCACACCAGGAAGGGATCGGCACCCTCCCCGGGCAAGGGCCACCCTTGGATGGACACGGTCCCCCTGCCCTCCCCAGAGAGGCCAGAAAACTCCCAGGATGAGCTGTCCTGTATTTGCAGGTTCTGTCCTGCTCTGGAAAACAGCTCTCCTCTCGAGTCTGGGAACCACTTTGCCTCTGGCAGCCACCATAGCTGAAACCACCACCCCCCTCAGGAACCCCGTCTCAGAGGTGGTATCAGAGGGGCCAGGAGCACTACTTGCACACATGCTTGCTTCTGAGCCAAAGCCAGGCTGCCTCCTGGAAGCACGAGTTCCCGCCCTCCTGAGCAAGCCCTGGGGGTTTTGGACCGGGTTGGACCAAGGGCACTCTGCCTAAGGCGTTCCATCTCCTGAGACCCCTCGCGGCCCTCCTGCGTCAGCATCTCCTCACAGGGACCAGCAGACTCGAGCTCAGCTGTGGCACACACGGAGTTATCCGTCCTTCGCTACTGAGCCCCTGCACAGGGCACCAGGCCCCCAGCCGGGTGATGGGAATCCAGCAGTGGCCATGGCGGCAGGGACGCCTCCATCTAGAGCTTCCATCCAGAGAGGGGACAACAGTCATGGAGGAAGGGCTCCTTGACTCCCCTTCCCCTCCCGCCCATGAGTTTAGCATTCTCTCTGCCCTGAGAGCTCCTGCCTATTTGAGTTTTCTCAACATTTGTTCTGAGGAAACAAAAGACTGTACTCGTGGGCCCAGACGCCCTGCCTCCAGACATTCAGAGGGTCAGGGATGAAAGACCTCTTACATTTTTTTTTTTTTTAAGCAAAATTAGTGGGTTTGGACTTTAAAAAACAAGTAAACAACTTCTCAAAATGTTCCAGGGGGAAAAAAAGATGACTTTTCAAATTGTTTTTTCTCTCAGAAACATTGCAGAGTTGTTCCCCTTGCTTTTGGGTTTACAGTGGGGTTAAGATGTAAAGAGATGGGGAGCTCGCTACCAGGAAGATAAAAGGTATTTTTTCCCAGTCAGGTAAAAAAGACAGAAGAGATCCAAAAATATTGTTTTCTTCAGCCACCTCTGTGGTGAGAACATAAAAATTGTATGACATGTTTTGTGAAAATCCTCACAGTAGAATTCTCAGGGGAAACACCCTTGACCTTGTCCTCCATGGCCTGTCCAGGGAACGATGTTGCTCACTGGAAAAATGTTTCCTTGGGGAGACCAGAGTATCCACTTCCTTTGGCCTTGTCCACCATGGGGATTCCAAAATGCTCTGACCTCAGGTTTGTTGTGATGGCTGTTTTCTACTGCAGGAAGTGTAGGAAACAGAAACCAGAACAGAAAAAGATGGGTAGGGTCAGGGGGAGGAAGGACAGGCCTTGTGTCCATCCAGACAGATTCCACAGTTATAACTCAGTTCAGCCCACATAGACCAAGAGGCTCTCCATGTGCTGGGCACTGAGAGGACTCAGGACTCAGGCCCAACCCTCAAGGAGCTCAACTGAGGACAGTTCGAGGACTGTGCTAGAATCCACATTCACATCCTTGAACTGGCTTCTCAGCCTCCTGACCACATGGCTGCTTTAGACACACAGGCCCCTAAATGCCCCCCAAACCCCCCAGTTTACTTGAGGAAACATGGGCCCCCAGGGGAAATGACCTGCTCAAGATCACACAGCAAGTCTAGAGCAGAATACTGGCTTGGATTCCAGGTTCCCATTCCTGGTTTTCACCACAGAGGGCTGTTTCAGTGCTCAGGGAGAAACAGAAGGACCCTGGCTTGCTAGTCATGTGTCCTGGAACTTACTACTTGTTTGACGCTCAGTTTCCTCATCATGATGATGAAGATGGTAACAGTACCTGCCTCCAGGAGCTATTCTGAGATTGGTCCGAGATCATCCACACTCAGTCTTCGAACAGTGCCTGGCACGTAATGAGTGCTCAATAAAACACAGCACACACTGGTATCCTGATCACTATGAGCAGGACTTAGCGCAGGGACCTTCCATCTCTCCGGTCGTAGGAACTATTGAGGACCTGTCTGTTAGTCCTGACCCAGGGCCCATCCCTGCCCTCAGGGACTCATAGTCCTGTTGGAGAGACACAGGTAAGCAGGAGATGTCAGCACCATGTGTTAGCTCTCCAAAGAGGAGTATAGGTGAGCAGCTGGTTAGAAGTCGCCCAGATAGAGAAGAAGGGCTTAGCTTCATGTTCCGGGAAGGATGAAAAGGAATTCAGTGAAGAGCGACCAGAGAGAATGGGCATAGATAAAGACCTGGTGGGAAGAGAGAACCTGGTGAGTCCAGAGCTTGGGAAAAGGGGAAACAAGGCTGTGCATTTGATGGCCGTGGGGTGGGGGAACAGGCCCGGATTCCCACAGTGGAGGAGGGAAGAGAATGCCTGCCAGGGCCTCACTGCCCTTCCAGACCGTCCACAGATGCCCGTGCCTGGGAAGAGCACCCGTGGTTGGCCTTGTGTGACTTTGGCCAAGTTGCTTCCCATCCCTAGGCCTCAGTTTCCCCATCTGCAAAAAGAGCGGATGAGCAAATGTAATATGTCAGGACCCCTTCCAACATAAGCACTTCGTCTCCTCGAGAAGCAGGCCATTCCCTGTGGAATGTGTTTCTCTCCAGGCACATGGTCTGCCAGAGCCCCTGAGAACAGGCCTTTCCTCATCCCTCTTCTCTCCGAACACAGGGTCAGCTCTGGCCCAGGTCACTTTTGGTCATAAGTGAGCCCCCACCTTCACTGCTTCCAGCTTTGTGGAAAGCCTTGACCTTGGGCCAAAGTTTAGAAGGTGGGCCCGCAGCCTGGGCAGGAGCCAAGGTGGGAAAGGAGGGGGCAGAGACTGACTCCCCCAAAGAAAAGAGCAGAAAAGGTCAGCAAAGGCTTCCTGGCCCTTGGTCACATTTCTGTAGCCCAACAAATGTAGGCTGAATTGAACTAAATCCCGAGAGCTGATTCCACGGAACTGCGGGATCTGGGTGTCTCCGTGGGAACCATTCCCTGCTGGAGGCGCTGGGTGAGGTGTTTGCCGGGAGAACATCACCATCTAGTGGTCGCTTCTGTCCCGAGCCCTGAGCCAGCCCTCCAGGGACACGCACTGCCCTCCGGGCTGCCCGGCTACTCTGGCATGGGGTTCCCTCAGGCCTCCTTTCTCTCCCACAGGTGATGGACAGCTCAATGCCCTTGATTGGGGAGCACGTGGAAGAGGACAGACAGCTGATGGCTGACCTCGTCATCTCCAAAATGAGCCAGCTCCTGATGCCGGGTGGCACAGTGCCCTCGCCCCTGAGGCCTTGGGTAAGGTTCTCAGGAGCACAGGAGACTTTGTACCTGTGAGAAATACTGGGCTATCTGGGACTGGGGAGTCCCTGGATCCAAAGGAGATAGTTCTAGAATGGAACCAGCCTGGGGAGAAAGGAGTGGGGTGTGGATGGAGGCTGGGCATGCGAGCTCGCACCCCAGCACCCGCAGGGAAGTTTCAGAGGCTCTGAGACCTTCCTCCTTCCACCGTCACAGGTAGAGAAATCTTGCCTTGACAGCACCTGCAGGCAGAGATTATTAATGTAAGAAGTCGGTTGTCCCTTCTGTGCCCTCCATTCGGGGCCTGAGCAGGGAGCGGCGGGTGCGTGTGGGCGTGTGTTGTTGTGTGCATGCACGCGTGGGTCTGTGTACACACATGCCCTTTGTGTGTTCCCAAGACAACAGTCAATAGAGATTACTGTGTCTTCTGTCTCCATCCCCCAACCTCAAAAGCTCCCACACAGCTCCCTTCCATGGTCCTCACCAGATCGTTCTCCAAAGAATCTGCTAGCTCTCCGCTTTCTGGAAAAGCAAGTCTCAAAACCTGCTACCCCCTTGCCCCCCACAAAAACAGATCTATGGTGATAGCTGTCGGAATGGTGGTTATACTTGAGGGGGTTGCTGGCTGGGAAGGTGTGGGGGGCAGCCTTCTCCACCGGAATGTTCTGTCCGGATCCCGGTGGTGGCCACACAGATGTATGCACACATAAAGGGTCATGATGGTGCACTCGTAAGAATCGTGTGCCTTACGGAAGTTTTACCTCAGTGATAACAGGATCTTTGTAAGCCCTGCCCTCCCACCCAGGAAGCAGAGGGCTGTGGCAATCGCAGCAGGCTTCTTTCTTCTCCTGCTCTAGGCTCCGCAGTCCAAACCAGCAAAATCCCCCGGGCCGGCCCACATGGGACCTCTGCTTGGACAGCCCCAGCCACGGCCACCTACACAAGGTAAGAGCCACAACAAGTCACCAAGGGAGATTATACAAGGATGTTGAAACGCCCTCAGGGGTCCATGTGTGATGGTCTCCAGAAGGCACTCTGGAAAAATCCATCTTAGTACTGTGTCCACAGAATATGGGCACTCCCTCTGCGTGCGGGACAAATGAGCCTGTGATGTCTGTCACCCCCTTCAATTCCGACAGGAAGGACGGGGAGACAGGGGAATTTGCTGAGTACCTCAGCTGTGCTAGGCCCCCAGTGAGGGACTTTCTCATCTATCCACCCCCCCACTTTTTTTTTTCTCCTTTGTCTCCCAAGCACTCCCCAGTGAAAACATCAGTAGCCTCTTTATCCCAGAGGTGAACGTGGAGGCTCTGCCCAAAGAAGCACAGTGAGAAAATGCAGGTTTATACGTCTGGCTTTTCAGATCTTTGAGGAAGTGTCCGTTTCTTACCCACTGGTGGTGCCTGATTGTAGATTTACGAGCCAAGCAGCCAGAGTGGGAGAGAAAGAAACACGGAACATTATATATGACTTTGTTGATGGAAATTCTTCCTCAAAAACTCTGCCAGCATTACTGTGTAAATGCCACCACTTAGTAGAGAACGATCCGCTAGTGATGACAGGATGTAGCTGAGGCAATAAATAACTTTCTCACGGAATGTCACCGCCTGGGTGTTCCCCTGCACAGGCCTGGGGGGACACCCATGCCCCTCCGCCTCCCTCACAGACAGAAACTTCCAGGCGCACTCACTGCTCCAGGGCCAGCTTAGAACCTATCAGAAAGAAAAAGCTTTACTCTCACATTGTGGCCTTTCCAGTCGCTTTGATTAAAGTAACATACTCATTGCTTCTTGGAAAAAATCAGCCTTGGACATTAAATAGCTTCGCCTCCCACAGGTCTCAGATAAAGTGCCCCGTCCATGTTTCCTGTGTCTGTGTCTCTTCTCAGAAAAGCAGAAAGTAATTAAGAAAAGGGAAATTGCATAACTTCTATCACTATGCACTTGGATGTCGGGATTCTTCTTGAGGCACATAGATGTGGTTTTGAATCCTCCTCCGCATCTCAGTACCCTTAAGCCTTAGGAAAGTCACGTCTTTTCTCTGAGCCTTGGTCTCCCCAGCGGTATAACCGCTGCCCTGGGGGGTTATGGGGAGTTGTCCACGGGCAGTGCAGCCGAAGCAGCTAGCAAGGTGCCCGGGGGGGGGGGGGTGGTAAGGCCCAGCAGGTGTTAGGTTAGTTTACTAGGAATAACTAGCTATCTAACTCTCATGGTTAAACACTTACTATCAACAATGTGTGTCTTATTAACAATTAAACTATCCATGTTGTTCTTAATGATCATTACTGTTAACCACCCTTAGAAGGAAAGCAGCCCCACTACCCTCCTGCCTAGCGGTAATTCCATCGTTATAAATGTTCAAAAATAATTTATTCATCCCCCTGCCAGGCTCCTGGCTGTGCCTCCGCCCTGCCCTCTTCTTCCCCGCTCTGCCCCAGGACTTACTTTTTAAAACACATTTGAACAGAGCACTTTTAAAACAGAGGGCTACTGTATTCTGGTTTCCTCTCCCGCCCAGAGTACAGACATGCTTGATAAAGAGATATTATTTTAAGGGACATGGGGCTAAACACACTTTTAGTGAGTTGAAAAACAATCAATTGAAAACCAATTAAGATAATTAAAGCAAATGCTTATTGAATTAACATTCAGATTAAAAATAACAAGGCTAATTAAAAAACAATGCGTTCACTGAGTTCCCAAAATAACAGGATCACATTATTAACTTGTTTGTTTGAACTCATCGTAAAAAGTGAAGTTTTCTTTTAAAGAACCTCATAATTTTTTAGCACCAATCCTGAGCTTGGGCAAATACTTTCTATATATAAGTTAACAGGTTTTTGTATGTGCTGAAATTAAAAATACTAACTTGTTTGCTTTGCCAAGATGCTGAAAGAAATGAGTGTCTCTTGAGGAAGCCCAGGTGTCTAAGTGGGATTCGACAAATAGTTAATAAATAAATGAATGAATGAGGATTCAGGTTTTTCCAAGATATTATTGGCCCTAGGATGGGGGTGAGGACAGGACAACTTGAGATAAAAGTAGAAAACAGAGGTTTCCTTTGACCAGAAGTGGGTTTAAAACACACGAGTGTAAGCCAGCATTTAGAAATCAGAAACTCTGGCACGAATCTCTGGATTTCAGGTTCTCTGGATAGAGCAGAAGCTCTGGAAGCCAGGGGCCTGGGTTCCTCCTCAGCCAGTGTCCCCACTGTGGATCCCACGGGCTCCCTGGGACAGCAGGACTCCCCGTTTGCCTCGGGCCCCTGCTCCTCCCTGTTGTCACCTTCACGGCCACGGCCACGTCTGTAGTGTCGATCCTTATCTCCTTTAGCTTGCATCTTCCGACCTAGGTTTGTATCTCAAGGGGAAAATGTTTTTAAAAATTTAAAGTAGCAGTCTGCTCGGGCTGCCCTGAGGTTTTTGGATACTTGCCTGCTTCATTTATTGAGCTGTTTGGGTTTGAGATTTCTGGGCCCTCCGAGCTCCTGGGACAGATGGTGACAAAGGCGAGTGCACAGCAAATCAAGGCCATGTGCCGCCAGTTGCTTCCTCTTTGCTGCCGTCCAGTCCAGTGTCGGAGGTCCTGCCGGGGCTCCCAAGAACGACCGTGGGCGGGGGTGGGGCAGGGGTTGGGGCTGTGGAGTGGCTGCTCTGAGGGCCTCATTTTATAGACGAGGGCCCAGAAATCCAGAGAAAAGGGACTTACTCATGGCCCCATAGCAAGTTAAAACCACAATGGAGTTACGCCCCCAGGTTCCTGGTGCCACGAGTGTGGTGCAGCAGCCACCAGACATGCAGGGCGTGCCATCTGCAAAGGTGCGGGCTGGGATGACATGGCCTGGGTTGTGGGGAGTGGGGGCGTGGGGAGGGGGGCAGCTCTTCCTGCACCTGGCTCAGAGGGTCCACCCCTGGAGGATAGCACCTTTTCTTCATTTGCACAAAGATGTGAGGACTGAGGGCAGCCCTGCATGGCATATTGTGGGGTTTGGGGTTTTTTTGTTATTGTTGTTTTTAAGGAAAAAATGGAAACGGGGCTTTTGGGTCAAAGAGAGCTAAGCTTGAATCTTGGCTCTCTGAATAGAAGTGACAGCTTGAGCAAGTCACAGTATATCTGGGGCTCAGCCTCTTTGAAAAATGGGGACCATGCCTGCTGCCCGGCTACCCAGCCCTAGGTTCAGGGTATACTGTGTTCAGTAAGACCTGGGGAGGGCAGATGAGCGGAAGACGCATTATGAAAGGGCCCCAGAGACAGGCGCCAATCCCTTTGAACTCCCAGTGTCCTCACCTGTCTGAAGTTATCTCAACAAAGCCAGACGAGGACAAGCATGGTGCTGCCCACTCTCCCAGGAGCAGGGCATCGTCTGCTTGGGCAAGATGCAATTCACAGTCAGGATCCCCGATACTCTCAGGCTTCCAGAGTGAGGAGAGAGCACCTTGCGTGCCTGAGGCCTTGGAGTTCCACTTGAAGTCATTTCTGGGTGCCTAAAATGTCCCCAAGCTTACGATGCCCCTTTGCTTGTCCCTGAAGGCTCTGTGCAGCGAGAGGGAGAAGCCAAGACCGCATGAGCTTCCTGTGGCTACCCCTCCTGGCTGGGAGACCCTGGGCGCGCTCAGTGTGCATTTCCCCTTGAGAAGGATGGCGTCTTCCCTACCAGCCCCTCCCTAGAGCAAATGACATACATGTCTTTGAAAGTTCTTCGAAAAGCTTAAAGAGCTATTGGAAAGTACGGGATAATTCATTGTCTCAAAAACAATACATCTTCAGTGTGGAAAACATCAGTGAGCAATAGGAAGAGAATTAACCCCACCGCTTTCATAGTCATTGAGCCATGCCTCTTACTCAAAGCATGGAGAGCAGAAGGATCACCTGGGAGCTTGTCGGAGACACAGAACCCCAGAGCCTGCCAGTAGTGGTCTGCGTGGGCCTCCGTAACAAAATGCCAGAGATGGAGTGGCTTCAACAAAAGACAATTATCCTCTCTCCATTCTGGAGGCTGAAGTCCAAGGTCAAGGTGCCAACGGGGCTGAAAGTTCTCTCCATGGCTTGTGCACAGCACCTTCTTACTGTGTCTTCACATGGCCTTTCCACGTGTGGCCCTCTACCTGTGTGTGTGTCTCTCTCTCTTCTAAGGACGCCAGTCCTATTGGATTAGGGCCCCACCCTTATGACATCATTTAACAATAATTTGTTCCTTTAAAGCCCTATCTCCAAATACACTCACCTTGAGGGTGAGGACTTCAAAGTATGAATGGGGGGGGTGAGGCACAGTTCAGTCCACAACACTCTCCCTCCCGTACCTACTGTATCAGAATCTTCATTTTGACAAGATCCCCCAGTGATTCGTGTGCACATTATAATTAGAGACACACTGGTTCGAGGGGACAACTTTCCAGTCTTCATGTTTTATGGAGCTACATCCATACATGTGTGCTAAAATGGAATAAGTCTGTACCTGCTATTTTGTAAGCTGCCTTTTTGTTCTGCGGTATATATTCAGCACATATTATCAACAATGTTCTGTCATTTACTATGATTCTGCCACAATATATAATGGCCACAGTATATTCCATTATATAGCTGTATCTTAATGTTGATCAATTGTGCAATTGGGCATTTATATTGTTTTCAGCTTTTCACTGTTATAAAAAACTGTAATGGACATCCTTGAAGCAACAAGGTTTATCTTAAAAACTTGACCATCATCATCTTTCCCCCTGTAGGGGGCCCTCGCCAAACTCCGACCCAGGCGCCAGTGCGATCCGGAAGCCCCTCCCAGCAGCGGCTCTCCCCGCAAGGCCAGCAGCCCCTGAGCCCACAATCCGGATCTCCGCAGCAGAGATCACCAGGCTCTCCGCAGCTGTCCCGGGCATCCAGTGGCACGTCTCCAAACCAGGCCTCCAAGCCAGGCGCCCCCCTCACCTCCCAGGCCCGGCCCCCCGTTCAAGGCCGAAGCGTCTCCCAACAGGGTGAAGAGTCCAAGAAGCCAGCACCACCTCATCCTCATCTCAAGTAAGTGCTCTGGGATTGGGTAGGGTCAAGGGTGGAGCTGGGCTGGGGGCAGAGCTGGGCTGACTCAGGACCAGGACTCAAAGGCAGAGGGCCTCACCCAGATTTTAAATGGTCCGAAGCCTAGAAGATGGAACTTGGATGGCCGGCGGGGCTCAGGAGGTCAGAGTACAGCATAGCTCCCACTGCCGTCCTCCAGACACACACACACACACACACACACACCTACACACACACACACACACACCAGTTATCTCTTGCTGCATAACAAACCTCCCTGAAAGAGTAGCTTAAGAAAACAGCCACTTTCTGTATTCGTAGTTTTTTGGTTCAGCAGTCTATGCTGAGTTTGACTCAGCTGGGAGGTTCTTCTTGTCTCTCCTACAGAGTTGCCAGATAAAATACAGGATGCCCAGTTAGAGTTGCATTTCAGACAAGTGATGAATAATTTTGAGTATAATTATATCCTCAAAATTGAATGGGCTATACTTATACTTTAAAAAGTATGTTCTTCATCTGAAATTCAGATTTAACTGGGTATCCTGTGTTTTTATTTACTAAATCTAGCAACCCTACTCTCCTGGGATCATCCATATGGCTGCGGTTATCTGGCATCTTCACTGGGGCTGGATGGTCCAAGAGGGCTTTACACACACATCTGCTGTCAGCTGGACCTCTCTCTCTCTCTTTCATGGGCCACAACCTCCAGAAGGCTGAGTCCCCCCTCCTCACATGGTAGAATTCCATCCCCACAGAGCACAAGTAGAAGCTTCAAGGCCTCTTGAGGCCCAGCTTTGAAGGCACACAAGGTCATTTCATCCCACTACATGCTTTTGGTCAAAGCAACTCACATGGCCAAAGAGACCCTTGGTAGGAGGGCCTGCCAAGCCATGCTGGGAAAGGCTAGACCCCAGGCATGGGGGGAGCTGTCATGCCATGTTTGTAAACAACTCATCATGACACACATACGTGTCCCCTTTCCTCTCAAGCCTCTCCCTCAGTTTGAGGTCAGAGAGGTCCCAGATGTGTTTTTCTTGGGAAAGCCCCTCCCTTCCTTCAGTGCCAAGCACTGATGTCGATAAGCATAGCCTCACTCCCAGCAGCCCTTGCTTACTTACTACATGCCAAGTACTTCACCTAATTGGGGTTATTCGTCAATTCTCACAGCTTAATTGGGGTTATTCGTCAATTCTCACAGCTTAGTAGTTAGTAACTGTTATTATCCACATTTTACGTATGAGGAGGAGATGAATAACTTGCGAGAGTTCCCACTGTTGGTGAGCGGAGGAGCCAGGATTGAGCACAGGGCCAGTCCGCAGATCGGGCTAACCGTAATGTGTTTGATGAGTCATCCATTCACGTGGCCCAGAGATCTAAAAGATATCAACAATAGCAAAGGTACACAATGAAACATCTTCCTCCCACCTCATTCCCATCCAGAACCTTCTGCCCCCTGCTCCCCAGAGGTGACCGCTCTTCTTAGCTCCCTGTGCGCCCCTCCCATGTTTCCTCACACAAACACAAAAATACATGTTGGTTCCCAGCCCCACTTTTTCCAAATGGTAGTGCTTCCTATCCACCCCAGCATCCTTGCTTTTCACGTTTAACAATAAACCCTAAATTTCATCCATCAGTTCACTGAAAATGCTTCCTTTTCACAGCTGTGTCGTACGTATTCCTCTGTAGAGCTTCCACCCTTCCACTGCAAACAGAAATTTGATTTGCTCTTGCGGAGAAGGCTACAGGGAATAACCTTGCATATGCATTGCTTCTCATATATGCAGGATCAGCCGTACAGAAGATGCCAGCAAGGCTGTTGCTGGATCCAAGGAGAAAGGCATTCTGAACTTGATAGGTATTAGCAAGAGGTACCTTGGGAATTATGGCCCGTGGTTGAAAGCTCGGATTCCAGAGTCAGACCACCTAGTTTCGAATGCCAGCTCTCCCCCTGCAAAAGCTGTGTGACCTCAGAAACATGGCTCAACCCCTCTGTGCTTCGACTTCCTCACACGCACGATGGAGACAATAGTACTTACCCCACAGGGTTATTACGAAGATTAAAATGGGTTTACACACAGTTAGTGCTTAGAATGCGTCTGGCAATTAATAGATGTATCTAAGACAGCCTTTCTCTACTCAGCCCATCCCAGGACAGGCGGGGGCTTTGGAACTGGGGATAGTAAGCACCAACCCTATAGCAATCCAGCTAAAAACACTGAAACTCCTGATTTACTGCTTATTTGTTTCAGTTCAAGTCGGCCAGTATTTACCAGATCCCCAGTCTGCACCTAGTTCTGGACAAGGCCCTTGCGGGATAAGCAAGGGGTACAGGATGGTCCCCATTTAGGAGAGGATTGGGGTTTTATGGTGATGACAAGGCTGTGCGGAACTTTCTCGCACTTTGGCCTTTTTACAGCAGCTCTTCTGTGTGTCACCCCCACCAGAGGGTGGGCCTCCTGAGAGCAAGGCCCCAGTTACATCCATCTCCACGGCCCCATCAGCAAGACTTAGGCTGGCACCAAGGCTCAAACAGGGGCACCCTGAGAATCCCGAGGCGGGCGGAAATCAGTAGTAAAGGCTTCAGGGCAAAGGTGGGAACTGAAGGCCCGAGTGGGAGAGAAGCGGCCCGGGGTGAGCTCGACTGGCTCTCCTTACATCCATGTCCTTTTCATCGAAGGAGGCCCTGAGCTGCAGGTCACTTGGCGAGGCCGAGGGGGCAGATGGCAGAGCAGGGTCCAGGACACGGGCCTCCTGATTCCCCAACTAGTGTGAGGAAGGACAGGAGGAGCCACCACAGCCTGATGCCGATCCAGAAAACTCACAGTTGGCCACACGGGTCTGTGCACGGAGGTGCCGGCTGGGAACACCTGCCCTCTGAGCAGCCTGGCTTAGTGGGCAGAACGTCAGCCTTGGGCACTCCCCAGTTACCTGGTGTGAGCCCCGATTTCTGCACCAATCACCACTGCACGGGTGAAAGGCTGTGTGTCATGCATTTAGCATCACGTAAGCATTGGGATGCCTCGTTTCTGGTCATCGCATCCTTGTGATGACTGGGTTCACCTAGCCGGCTTCCAGGCAAGCCGCAGCGACTGGTGTCCCAGGCCCGGTCGCCCCCCAACCCCCCTCACCTTTCTGTTTCAGCAAATCCCAGTCCCTGACTAACAGCCTCAGCACATCTGATGCTTCCCAGCGCGGGACCCCAAGTGAAGACGAGGCCAAGGCCGAAACCATCCGCAACCTGAGGAAGTCCTTTGCCAGCCTGTTCTCGGACTAAGCCAGCCGGGGCTGGGACAGGGGAGTGCTCCGTTCCACTCGCCCTTCTCCTGTCTCACCTTCCTTCTCAGCCTTGGTTCCCGATGGGAACAGAATGGAGGGCCTGAGAATATACTCTCTAAATGCCTTTGACCCAGGAACCGAGTATGTATACATGTCCCCCTCCCTTTATCATGACATTCCAGCGTCAGCCAACTCAGTGGTGGGCCTTTGAGAGCCTCCAGGTTCCTCAGATCATGCCCTAAAGGCATCACATCACCCTGCCTGCCCACATGCTTGCTCCCCTGCCTTAGATAACCAAGTGAAATGTCTGTGTGTGGCTAGTTTTCACATTTCTTGTTAGTGTTTTGCTTGCCTTCCAGCAAAGGCCCCCTCTAGGCCTGGCCTGCCTTCCATCAGGTGCAGGCACTGGGACCTCAGTGACATTGGAGGCAATAATCCTCTGACAGTGCTTTGCAAACAGAAGGAGAAAAGCCCAGCCAGGGGTACCTACCTACCCATGCTAACTCCATCCAGGCTCGAGATCACCCCTCAGACCAGCCAGGCTGAACCCCATCCCACGTGGCCACCGGTGGGATCTAGAGAACCGTGGAAAGGAATCAGATCCTGTGTGACAAGTGGGGCCTTCCGGAACACAACGGAAATGGAGGGGAAGTCTTGAAGAGCTGCTCACGCCCAGATTGGACCCCTAAGAGCAGACCACAGGTTCTTCGATGAATCATCTCTAGTTCCAAGAGGAGGAAAATGCCTTCCACTTCCCAAGGTGGGAGTCAGCTTGGGGCTCCTCCAGCCATTCTGTGTTACACCACGAGTAACTCTGAATTCCCTCCAGGAACGCTGTCCCCTCCTCCAAGATAGAGGACGAGCCAGAGAGAGTCCACGGATCAATGGCTCAGGCTGAGAAAGGGCTGTGACAGCAACTTCGAGGCTGGCATGTCAGGGACTGTTGTCAGCAAGGCACGGTAGGTTACTCAGTTATAAAAGGGTCCCATGCTCAAATATGTTTAGGAAACACTGTTTCTATTTCTTGCTTTGAAGTTGGTAGTACCCATTACATGTCAAAGGCCCTCCGGCCTCCTGCAGTAAAGAAATGAGCTTTCACCTTGCTTAACCCAAACTTATCTGACAATACCAGTTCCCTGCGGAGCTGGCAGAGGTCCCGACTCCTTTCCCAAAGCTCTTTCCCTACATCAGACTGCCTCCCGTGATCAGACGGGGTGCAGGGCTGCCCCCAGTTCCCACGCACCCGGTGCTATAAACATTGCAGGTGCCAGAACCAGCCTCCTGGGCTTGAAAAGAGCCCAGGACGTTAGAACATAGCCACCACGCTCTCCCCTTACAGCCTACCTTGCCACTTGAGACACGTCTTCCCCTCCCTGTTGACAGAAAGAGAGAGGGAGGTGACACTGAACTTGTCCTTGGCCTGGAGCTACATTCTAGAGGAGAGGAAGCTTGCAGGACAGGGTGTACCACCACCACCAAGCCCACGTGATTGGAAGATCAGGAACACAGAAACCACCCGAGGCAATCATCACTCACATGCACGGGAGATTCAGATCTGAAAAAGTCAACCTCACTTGATTCTCACTTAGCAATTAATCAAATGCAACCCAAAACACACAACAGAGGGGTCATAGGCCCGACAAAGTTTCTTGAAGTGTGGGCGCAGCTAGCTTCATTTCAGACCAAAGGAGTCGGGATTTCTGGTCGTAAGGCCCAGACCCTGTGCTGGTCAGTCTCCCCGCGTAGTTCACGTGCACACAGAAGCGCATACTGAGGTCAGCCCAGCAGCCCCTGCTGAGCGGCGTGTGAAGGCCACGCGGTGAGAGCAGCACTGGTAGGGATGCTGTACACCCAGGGAGCCAGATTGGACAGCCAGATTGGACAACCCAATGCTGTACACCCAGGGACCCAGCCCTCAGCCCTTGGTGAGCCGAACCCGTGGTTCCATGAACAGGATTGCCTGGCTGAAATGTTCCCATTTCCCTATAATCTGTCCCCTCCCTAAAAACATCTCCACTTTCAAGCTCAAGCTCCCAGATACTCCAGCTACAGTACTGCACACTTTTCTCATCCGGCCAGGCATCCCAATTTCTAGAACCGTGCACACATGATCCGTTACAATAACACCACAGCCAGCACATCGGAAGCAATCTTCCACTGGAAAATTTGAGCATTGCGACAAAGCGTGGTCTTGGCAAGAGCACGGAGCCCCAAAATGGGCTGTTTGCTCACATGGGCTGGCACGTGCCCCTTCCAAAATTTCACCTTTCATAGCTGTGACATTTTGGACTGGGAAAGGACAAAAGGAAGTGAGGAAGGGCGTCACTCTGTGGAGGTTCTGAAAGGTTGTATGTGGTTTTGCTTTCGACCCAAGGGAAGCCTAGCATTGTCCCTCCAGGCTGACTTAGTGAGGCTGAAACTTGAGGAAGAGCCCTTTGGTTTGTGCTAAAGTGACGCACAAAGGGGTTTGAAGGAGGTAGCCTCAGGGGACACTGTCACCAGCACGAGAGAATACCGTGGTCTTCCTCCTGTGGCCATGGTGAGATGGTTCTGTGGCTTAGGTGTAAAGTTGGCTTTCCAGGAACACTGAGTATACACACCGTCTCTCTTCCATTATCCCCCGGGGTTCTCCTCACCATCACTGCTCTCCCTCCGAACGGTCATGCCTGCCGAGTAGGCAGGGAGGAAGGGCCCTCACTCTCACGGCCGCAAACACCGTAGCAAAGCCCGGGGGGGCGCCTCCTGACATTCCCTTGAAGTCTGCGGTGGAAGGAGCCCTGGGGAAATCAAGCTGACGAAGGCAGCCTGAGGAGCAGCTACGTGAGTTAAGCACGGGGCACACTGCTTGGCGCACAGGTATCTAGGACATGTTTTAGGTACTAGTGAAATGTACACAAAGTGTGAAGATTGGAGAAAATGGCTGTCTTCAGAAGAGCCTCTGTGCGAGGAAGTCACTTGCCCAGGAAAAGAATCAGAGTCTGAAAAGGAATGGGGGCAGAATCAGGAGGCCAGGAGGCCGCCCCTATGAGGCACGTGGCCAGGGGGGCAGGGGCGGCCACAGGGCTACTAGGGCCAGGAGCCGGCGGGCAGCCGACTATGCATCGGCACAGTCAGAAGAGGCCGTGGCGAGTGGACCAGGACAATACGATGGCTCATACAGCAGAGACCAAGACTGAGAGGCCCCGTGCAGACCACGCACCACACCAGAGCCCAGCAAAGCCTCGCAGACAGCCCCAGCTCCAGGCCTTTCACAGGCATACTGGGTCCCTTTGGAGCCCGCCCCTCCCAGCACCAGGGAGCAGACAGCTCATGCTTCACTCGGTGTCATGGGACAGGTCAGGGGCTCGTTCTGCTTTACGTGTTTAGCACGGGTGAGAGGACATGGGTCAGAGTCAGAGCTGAAGCCGGTTGAGTCAGGCAGGCGGAGGCAGCAGTCGAGGAATCAGCTGGAGGACTAGCTCAGAGCCTAAGTGCACTTTCCTTGTATCAAGCGCTTTCTTCATGCTGGAGAGCACACCAGCTGGTTACTAACCCTACTGACAACAGTCAGAAGCTGTCCCCGACTCCCACTCAGTCAGTGATAAAATTCCGAGGTTCAGTCTAATATTTGGACTCTAAGAGAAAGCATTTGGGGTTTGGTTGGAGATGAATTGGAAGTTTGGGCAACAAGCAAGTCAGATCGGTCCATTAACCAAACAGAATGCACGAAGGGCGCAGAGGCTCCCTTGTGTGTCCACACAAAATAGATGACAAAATAGACAAAATGGATGAGATCAGGACTCTTAGATGCTGGGCTGAGAGCTCTCTCGACCGGCCAGCCGAGAGGAAGAGGAGAATGGCCAGGACGTGATTTCTGAAATCAGGGCAGCATTCCTTTAAGGGAAAATCAATCAAAAATGCAATGTTCCTTGTACAACACACGTGTGTGAATCCTTTAAATTCCCCCCTTGCCTTCCATGGTTTGTGTTCCGATTACTCGGTCTTCCCACTTGTGGTTCCCATTTCCAAACTCTCACTGTGTCGGCATCTGCTATCTGCGGTCTTCCGCTGCGTCTCAGGCAGAAGCAAGTTAGCGCTTGGCAGCCACCACCCGGGGAAGGAGAACGGGAAGTCCTGGCGCCCGCCCCGAGCCCAGGGAGCAAAGGGTGGAGAGTCGGCTCCGTCAAAGTAAGAATTACTGAGATCTGAGGCTGAGCAGTGATCTCAGAACCTGGAACGCCAAGAGTGAGAGGATAAAATTAACCATTTTTACAGAGGGAATCACAAAACCTTCCATCGGAGGGAAAAGATACCTCCCGTGATTTGCTGTCCAGCCATGCCAAACCGTATCTTCCATTTATAAAGAGAAGGGGAGGGGGCGCTCCTGGGTGGCTCAGTCAGTTAAGTGTCTGCCTTCGGCTCAGGTCATGATCCTGGAGTCCTGGGATCGAGTCCCATGTTGGGCTCCCTGCTCAGCAGACAGCCTGCTTCTCCCTCCCCTCTGTCCCTCCCCCTGCCTGTGCTCTCTCTCTCAAATTGATACTTAAAAAAGAATAAAACTAAGTTTAAAAGAGAGAGAAGCGGGAGAGAGAGAAAGAGAGAGAGAGCACTCCTGTTAGTAAAATTAACTGTAGGAGGAAAATACGGGGCCACAGAAAGTCGTTAAGGCTCCAAGCCACCAAAGAACCGTCTTACCGCAACGCTTCCAGTGGCGCTCGACGCTTTCCAGCCTCCGGCCCAGTAGGATCGAAGTGATGTCAGAAGGTCACACAGCGCACATGCCGCCGCCAGACCGTGATCTGACCCTCATGACCCACCAGCAATACACAGGGCTCTACAGTTTCAGCCGAATGAAAAGAATGTAGTTTACAAGCTTCTAAACTATAAATTTAGCTATTCAAGAGGAAAAGCTTTGAGGCTGGTTTAAGGATTTAGAACAAACTGCCGTTCGAGGACTGCAAATCCAGGCATAGGGCACACCGCCAATATGCTCCCCCAAGACATGTGTCACGCTGGCCCGGAAGCCGGAGGTGTGTCGAAGGGAGGAGCCCCTGCAGCCACCGGACACCAGCACCATTCGTGGACCTCTCGAGGGCCCTTCAAATACGACTGCATTTTGCAAACTCATTGTTTTATAGTATTTGGTGCTTCTGGTCATCACTATGTTCTCCCACTACACACGCGCGTGCACGCGCACGTGCGC
The DNA here is from genome assembly GCF_022355385.1 of Mustela nigripes. Lineage (NCBI taxonomy): Eukaryota > Metazoa > Chordata > Mammalia > Carnivora > Mustelidae > Mustela > Mustela nigripes. The sequence continues at coordinate 14,240,766 of NC_081562.1, forward strand.
ACGTGCACACACACACACACACTGCAGCCTACCACCACAGACACCCACGGAGAAGTGTAGAGATAGAGGAGGGTGTACTTGGACCCACCAAAGCTTCAGGTAATTCTTCAGCCCAGACCCAATTAGAGCCACACTGCATCTAGTGGACACTTGTTTTTTTGAAAAGCTGTCCTATAGCTCAGCTGTCACAAAATATCACAGAAAGAAATGTTAAAGCCCCAATCCTTTGCCTAGGTACATTAAGCTACTACAGGCGGCATGGCCTCCAGAAAATCCTATTGACTGAATTTTCTTCACTGTGATGGGAATAAAAGACTATATGTGTAGCAAAAAAAAAATATTTTCACATGTATGTAGGACTCAAAATATTCTTACGGCATAGAACATTCCAAGCCATTTCCTTATATGCAAAACAGATTTTTTAAAAAGCAGGAAGACATTGACAATATTCCTAAATATTGTCTGCAAATACTAATGGGGTTTTATTTTCTGTGTTGTGATTCAGGTTTTCATTTGTCACTATAGCATGTTTGTATAGTTGTACGATAAGACATGTGTGTTTGGCCTTTTTCTTGTAAGATGAATAAATCCTGAATTTTGTGCATTTTAAATCTTAAAAGCAAAATGTTCTTCCAAGAATAAGACGCTGTCTTTGAAAACAAGTATCTGACCAGCACTCAAAGCAGAAACGGATGTTAAAAGCTGTCACCTGTTCAGATTACAAATCAGGCACCAAGTGTTCCAAACACAAGGAAAAAAAATCGTAACTCCACTCCAGGAGAAGCCAGAAACAAAGAGTCCCTATAACCCAACGGTTGTCAAGAAATGCTGCTGCAGAGCCCAGAAGTCCCACCAGAGAAGCTGCGAAAGCGCTGCAGGGAGAGGAGGTGGACGGAGCAGGTGGGTGTCCAAAGCACCCACCCCAAGTCCAGTTCAACCGAGCTAGCTTGGCTTTTATTCATTTTATAAATCAGGCTTCTGCGAATGATTCTGTTTGAAGAGAAGGTGCCCCTGAAAAAGAATTTTTACAAAATCGCCCGCCACAATCTGATGGCACTGAATGGGTTCTCTAATCACTCTGAAACCTCCAAGTAATGTTGTGAAGCTGTTCTGAGTATTTATTCTCTTTCTGTAATAAAAATTAAGACTGCTGTGTGATTTATACTTAATTTTTTTTTAATCTGGTGCAGAACATGTATCAGGGAACAACTTTCACTCAAGAGGAGAACTCAGAGGGGGGGAAGTCAGGAGCCAACTATTTCCAAGGCCAACCCAGTCCTACAGGACCCTGCGGGCCCCACCGCCCCTGGAGCTTAAAGTATCTACGGAAAGGCCACGGGGAGCGCGTTCCTCAGCGTCACAATCAGGAAGCGCTGGGGATCAGCACCCTGACAAGATGGCATCTGCGGTTTTCAAAACAAAAAACCAAACAAGCTCCAGAAGATTACAATCAATCACATGAATGGTGGCCGGCTGTCGGGTGGCCAACCCCTGCTGGGCCTTAGGGGAAATCTGTCACTCGGGCCACCTCGCCCTGGCAAGGTGGGGCTCGGTCCTGGAAGCGGGCCAATGGGATCAAAACGTGGTCTGAATGGAGGGAACTGGCCTGGTGTCTGCCCGGGCCCCGGGATGAGTGAACTGATGGGGTCCCCAACAAAGGGAAGTGTTACTCTCTCGTCGTATTCTCCACCAATAATTCCTGGAGGGAGGAGAGAGCTGGGAGGGAAAGGCCTGGGGTGCCAGGGGCTGGGGCCGAGCGGCATGGGGTGGGGCGACGGCGGTGGGAACACCACGCGGCGACCTCTCTGAGCTTCTCTCCTTTGTCTGTACCTCTTCCTGTAGAGCTGCAGAAACACAAGAACGACACGCGGTAAGTGATCTGGAGGTTTCTCCAAAGTCCCAGTTTGCTTCCACTGCTCTCTCTATACTTTTCCTTTGCCCACACTCTGGGGCAGACAAAGGAACCGGTGCACACAGAGATCTTCGACCAGTTTCCATCTGCACAAATAAGGCAGTAGCTGTGAAGACAAGGCCGAACAAAGTGTCCTCTAACCGCACCGCAACTGAGCAACTGTGTCTCCCTGGAGAAACACTCACTCCCAAGGCAGGATCACTGAGGGACACGCACTTCCAGATGGCAGTGCAGAGCGCTTGGACTCATATATAATTTTAGGTCAGGTTTTCTTGAAAGTGGAAAATTTAAATATCCGCTGAGAATATCATACCCCCAAATATAAAGTTAAGGTCCTGGGGGGCGGGAGGACAGCATTGAAATACACTTTTTCACCTAAACCACGTTGCTAATGGAGCGCAACTTAAACTACAACAAAAGGGACACCAGCTTCAGAGGCGGGGCTGTGAGCGGACACAGCTGAGGACCCCTCTCTAGCCGCCCCCCCGTTTCTCGGGAGCCCTGCCCCCGTCTTGTACAGTAGGCGTCTGCATGTCAAACAACACGTACTCTTGTCCCAGCACACATGTCTAATGAGCTGAACAGCTGGACCACTCCAGCACAGAAACTCAACATTTTTTGCAACAGAGGAAGAGAGAATATTTTATATTAAGTAAAGGTGAAAAACAATCATTGAGGTAATGTTTCTTTTCCTATGTAATTAAGAAAAAGACTGAGTCTAAGGTAATAAAGAATGCTTTCAATTACTGAAAATTAGCAACAAACGTACTGAAAACAGATTTCATCACACAACAAAAGTGATAATATGCCTTTAACGTATTAACTCACTAGTTATTTCTGTGCTTATATTAACATTAGCCTCAATAGTAATACCTACTTCTTTCCAATCTGTGTCTCGAGCTCTAACAGTCCCATCTACGAAAAAGAATAAAATAAAATACAAATAAGGATTTAAAATGCTTCATTCATCCAGCACTAAACAGCACTTCTGCTTTTGTCCTAAGGAAACTGAAGCTTACACACAAAGCACAAAAAGGAACACAAATCATTTGTTTACCACACACCGTAGGGCCTGTCCTTGCACCGGACTCAAACCACTCTCGCTGGCTGAAGGCGACTGTCGCTGCTCCTGGGAAGTCCGTGCATGGACGCCCTGAGGAATATGGAGGCCCACGGAGGCCCCCGCCGTCCCTCGCTGCGCCCCCCCCCCCCACCCCGGCCTCATCTGGGTGTGGCCGCTTCTTCTAACCCGAGTCTCTGTGACACTGTCTGGGTGACGAACTCCGGGTGTGCATCGCAGCCCATCATTACTGGAGGGAAAGCTGACTTCAAATTTTCTTCCATATCTGGGTTTTCTTCTCCCAACTCGTAATAGTATGACCAGGACAACTCGCATTATGCCCATAGAGAAATTTATTATGAAATCTGAACCCTCAGCTTATGGACTACAATCTGGAAATGAGATAGAGACTGATGTATTTTATATCTGAATTTGAGAATGTATGTAAAAGGGCTTTTTGCCCCTTTTTATCACAGCCTGCTTTTCAGTTGGTTCTTCTATATACTTTGGTCATTTTATCTTTTCTTTTTGACTATAATTAATTTTTTTAAAATTTGCGATGATACTTGCTGTCTCCTGGCACAAAATGATATTCTGAACTCTAGATTCAGAGGCAGGAATAATGTAGGGCCTCAGCAATCGAGGAGGAGGACGAAGAAAATCCAGGTTGTTCACGTCTTAGATTTTGAAGTTTTAAAGAAAAAAAAAAGTTTTTTATCAATCCAAATGACTCTACATAATATTCTCAGTACGAAAAAGAAGGAAGGGGGTCTACCCACCAGATTTTTACAGTTGCCAAGAGAGTATGTTATACATAGCACCATCACTCACACTCTTTTGATGGGAACCACAAATATTTTTTACATCACAATGCAGTATACACTTATATATACGTATACTGAAATAGAAGTTTACAACTATTTTATAATGGTTGTTTTATATGGTTTTTTGTTTTTTTTTTATTGCATTGATTTCATGATCCACCTAAGGGTCACATCAGTTTTAAAAAAAGAAAACAAAAACACTGACACACAGAAAAGAAATTCCATTATCAGGATTCCAGGCTAGTATCTGGAAATCTTGATACACCAGGCAAAGGGCTTTTACATTTGGGGTAACCTCTCCCCACCCCCAAGTTCCACCATCATCACTGCTACAGTGATCACCAGGTCACCATAAATCAGACTATATGGAAATAAGGCCACACAGAAGCAAGCAGGGCTCTCTTAACTTGTGCACAAGGTCACAACCATGGGAGCTTGGAAATGTACCAGACTAAGTCACAAATGGAGGATGTTCTAAAAAGAAAGAATAAACTTGAAATTTTTCTAATTTCCAAAATTTTCAAAATTCCTGAAATATTCTACGTCTACTAGTCTACTTATGGAGAACACAAATAAGACTGGGAAGAGTTTTCAGGATATAGGCAAAAGTATATGAGGCTTAGAATCTCCTTCCGATAAGGATATATATATATATATATACACACACATATATGGCTATATATATATATATATATATATATAAGGCTTATATATAAGGCTATAATTATGATTATTTGCAACGCTCAAAAAAAAAAAGAGCCTACAACTAAAAACTTGGTGAGCTAAATAATTAAGACCTTAGTAAGAAAGAGATTCACATGTTATCGTAACAATCACCTCTAAAATCCCGCAGATACAAACATCTCCATAGCAGCTGGTCATTTGAAGCAATAAGGAGGTCACGACAAACTGCAGACAAAGAAAGAACAGAACGAACATCTAGAAGTCGGAAGATCCGCAGCTTCAGCTCCAAAGGAAGGACTACCAACCCAAACACGTCTGGTAGGTTCAGTGCTGCAAAGAAAAAAGAAGAAGTATCACTAAGTAAAGAACATCGAGCTTTCCCCACGTATTTAACAGTTACCAACTTGTTACTAAGTGACAAATTAGAGGGTTATCTCCACAACCCAAGTATGTGACACCTCCAATAAACTTTTAACCCCAGGTCAACCAGATGGCTACTACTAAGTCCATTATTCCCTCAACGATTTACTGAAAAGATGAATACTTTTTAATACAGACCAAATAAGTAACTTTGACAACTTCTAAATGTTAGCCAATGGCCTCCCTTGTTCCGAGCAATAGTCAATGCAACAAAGACTTCTCTACTCAACTATGAAAGATGGATGTTGGCTTTTGTAACTGGTTCCTAATGCTGCCACTTATCAGCTGTGTGCCTTGGGACAAGTTACTTAAACTATAATTCAACTTCCTAATCTGTAAGATGGGGGACTAGTACTGCCCACCTCCCTGAGGAGAATTCAATGTCTGGATACACACAGAGTGGTCAGAACAAACACTCAAGTGTTAGGCAGCAATATTATCTGCAGTCTAGCAGGCTAGGCAAAAAAGGAAGTAAGATCAATTTCAGAGGCAAGTCAAGAAGGGAAAAGAACATCATCTTCCAAAGTCAAATGAAAATGGTTTAGTATTAGCACCTTGAAATAGATGTGATATTGTTCTCCACTAGCAAAGATAATCGAAATCCAATAAAAGGTTTTAAAATTCATATTTTTCTCTTCTATTATCACCATCTAAAGAAGAAAACTATGGCAATAGCAGCCTGGGCGCATGCAACTGGAGACCTAAAATATCTCAATATACAGAGTTAATGAAAGCCACATACGTATTTGTATAAATCTGAGTATACAAATCTGTATACATTCCAGCTAAAGGACTACAGTAGATCAGGATTCTCATTTTCTAGCCTCTAATTGCACTTCCCCACTCTACTGCCATCAGGCTTGGCCATTTTGATTGGTTTTGTGCAGTGAAATATGAGTGGAAGTGGCACATCACCTCCAAGCAAAAGCTTAAAGAACCAACACGCGGCTGGGCCACTGGCCTTTTCCCTCTGCTACAAGAGCATGTCCTGGAGAAGGACTACTCCTTCAGTCACAGCTAACCCCTACACAATACATACGTGAGTGAGAACAGTACACTGTTTGCTTTGAGTCACTGAGATTTTAAAGTGTTTTTTTACTACAACATAAGTAAGAGCTCGCTAATATGAGAACTCTGAATGAATTACAAAACCTCACAAAAATAGTTTCTTCACCTATACAATGAGACTAAAATCTCTTTCAAACTTGTTAGCATTAAAAAAGAACGCATGTGGGGGTGCCTGGGTGGCTCAGTGGGTTAAGCCACTGCCTTCAGCTCAGGTCATGATCTCAAGGTCCTAGGATTGAGCCCGGCATCAGCCTCTCTGCTCAACAGGGAGCCTGCTTCCCCCTCTCTCTGCCTACCTCTCTGCCTACTTGTGATCTCTCTCTTTCTGTCAAATAAGTAAATAAAATCTTGAAAAAAATAAAGAATGCATGTGAAATATCCATAATACCTAGCATAGAACCCCAATAAATCATGTTTAAAAAAACTTAAAACCCAATTTACAGACTCTCCGTTATTATTTATTGAACACCTATTATGGACCAGACCCAGGGCCTATTCCCTACTTTCAAGATATATAAACCACAGGCGGAAAGAACTCATGTCAACAATTATGATACAATGGAAGATAGGCTACAACAGAGATACACAAAATGCTGAGGAAATACAAAAAGGAAGTATATAACGTTAAGGAATTAACATTAATGCTTAGTTGAAGAACAGAACTTCACTAAGAGGAGAAAAGAGGCAAAGTCTTATATCAGAGTCACAGGCTTAGCATGTAAACTACTGTTCTTTCTAGCCGTCCGACCTGGGATCATTTATCATCTCTCACCTTGTCGGGTAAAAGCCAGAAGAGGATACACCAGCTGGTCTTTGAAGAGACGAGAGAGCTTCTGAAGATCTTTGTATATCTTGGCTACACTTGCCCCTAAAATATATTTTTTAATGAAAAATTGAAACACAAAATCAAATGGCACAACCTGAAATGGCAAAACCTGAAATGGTATCCTCTACTTCTGCCAGATCAAAGTGGTATATTTTCACAAGTAATTCCTGCCTGGAGAGACACGAACCACAGTCTCTAGCAGATGAAGAAATGTATCGTTTGGCGCTCTGGAAACTAACTCTCAGATGTAACGCTAGAAATCTCACCATTTCAACAGAGCTGCAGGCAACGTACAAGCTCACAGGTTACAATTATAGTAGGACAAACTGTGGGCTGAGAATTGTAGACACAACATGATTTCCTGAGCGCCTGCCCCACTGTCCAGGCACTGGGAGAGCCCAGCGGGGGACCGCTCCTCAGGTCCCAGCAGAAGGAGCACTATCCCCATCTCCTGACGACCAGGTGTTGGGAACCATGTCAAGCATTCTTCAAGCTCTTTCACATCAGTAGTTCCCCCGAAGTAGGAGACAAATACCCTGACCCCCATGTTAAAAACAGGACAGATACTGAAAGACACCCAAGGCCTCACAGTAAGTCTTAGCCACACCTAAGTCTGGCTCCAACGCATTTAGGTCACTCCACTGCCACTCCGCAGTGTGGGTCCGGACCACCAGGATGGCCATCACCTGGACACTGTTCAGGAGCACAACTGAATCTTGGGCCCTACCACAGACCCACATTTTCACACTGGAACCTGCATTTTCCTAAGATCCCTGGATGATTCACCTATAGATACACTGTAGCATGGGAAGCCCGGCCAGATGCCACCCATGCTCCCACCGCAGTTCCGGTGTAGCTCTACCAGGCTCCGACCCCCCTGATCCAACACCTGTTTGCTCACCTACTTAAAGGCGACACCACCGGTGCACCTAAGAGTGGTTAAAATGTAAAGGTCCGTGCACGGGGCCAGGCGCATTACAGATCGTCAGTACATGTGTGCTCCCCCCATCCTGAACTAGGCACACTTCGCCATCTATAAGAAATAGAACGCTCTTCGTCATTTGTTTGCTATCTTCGTTGCATGAACTACCATGGACTTGAACTTAAATGCCAAGATATTTAAAAATCAGTTTGGTTCACGGCCTTTTTTGAAATGTGAAAACTGACTTTTTTAAACAAGCTTTTTCCTTCAGTTACCTACTATAAAAGTAATCAGGAACTTATTCATAAGTATAGATTAGGTACTGTACTATAAGTCACAGTAAAAAGTAATCAAAATGACTTGTCAGATGGGCAGTGTTAAATAACCCTACCCAACATAAAAGTACTATATTAAAAATATTTAGTTAATATAGTCCATAAACTTAGCATAATAGAACAGTATTAATTTTCTTCCTCCCCTTTTACTTCCTCTTTTTTTAAATAAAGATTTTATTTATTTATTTGGCAGAGAGAGACAGCCAGAGTGGGAACACAAGTAGGGGAAGTGAGAGAGGGAGAAGCTTCCAGCGGAGCAAAGAGGCCGATGTGGGCCTCGATCCCAGGACCCTGCGATCATGGCCTAAGCCGAAGGCAGACCCCTAACAACTGAGCCATCCAGGCACCCCCTACTTCCTCTTTAACAGAAACCAGATGAGGAATATGAATCTGAGCTATATTCCTATAGAAGTTGTCTTTTAAAAATAGGCTTAGGAAGGGCACCTGGGTAGCTCAGTCGGTTAAACGTCTGCCGTCAGCTCAGGTCATGATCCCAAGGTCCCAAGTCCCATGTAGGGCTCCCTGCTCAGCAACGAGTCTGCTTCTCCCTCTGACTGTCCCCTCTTGTGCTCTCTCTCTTTCTCTCAAATAAGTAAAATCTCTCAAAAACAAATAGGCTCAGGAATCAAATCTATTCCAATCCTAAATTCCACCATTTATTAGCTCTGTGATCTTAAAGTAATTTAACCTTCTCTAGACCTATCTCCTAATCTGTAAAATGGTACCTACTGTGGAGTAGAGAGTATTTCTGCTCCCCATAGCAGGTCCTCTCTAGTGTCAAGATGACTAAAGTGTTGTGGCCAAGGAATTTCAAGTTTTTCTGGTCCCAGTGGTAAGACCGTCTTTACAGATTTATCAGTCTAGTTCATCTACCTGTGCAGTGTCCACTACCAGGTGCAGTATCCACAACAGGACCAAAACTGGTTCTTGGCAAACAAAACAAAACCCTAGCTATACCATTGCTTTGTGACTGTCCAAAGAGTCAGAGTACACAAATGAAAATACTTGTATCTATGGTATTAAAATTCCATGGGAAGAGAATGAGTGGGGGACAAGTTCTGTAAAGGCTCCTCAGGGGATTGATAATGCAAAGAGGACTAAGAAAACACTGGTCTCTGGTCTAACATGAAAAAATGTCCATCATCGTTAGTCGTCAGGGAAATTCAAATCAAAACCACACTGAGATACCACCTTACACCAGTCAGAACGGCCAAAATTAACAAGACAGTAAACAAGTGTTGGAGAGGATGTGGAGAAAGGGGAACCCCCTTACACTGCTGGTGGGAATGCAAGTTGGTACAGCCACTTTGGAAAACAGTGTGGAGATTCCTTAAGACATTAAAAATAGAGAGCTTCCCTATGACCCTGCAATTTCACTATATTTACCCCAAATGATGTTAGTGAAAAGAAGGGCCATCTGTACCCACAATGTTCTTAGCAGCAATGGCCACAGTCGCCCAACTGTGGAAAGAACCAAGATGCCCTTCAACGGACGAATGGCTAAGGAAGATGTGGTCCATATACACGATGGAGTATTACTCAGCCATCAGAAAGGATGAATACCCAACTTTTGTATCAACATGGACGGGACTGGAGGAGATTATGCTGAGTGAAATAAGTTAAGCAAAGACAGTCCATTATCATATGGTTTCACTTACTTGTGGAGCATAAGGAATAACATGGAAGACATTAGGAAAAGGAAAGGAAAAGTGAATTGGGGGAAATCAGAGGCAGAGATGAACCACGAGAGACTGTGGACTCTGAGAAACATAATGAAGGTTTTGGAGGGGAAGGGGGTGGAGGGATGGATGAGCCTGGTGGTGGGTACTAAAGAGAGCACGTATTGCACGGAGCACTGGGTTTGGTGCATAAACAATGAATCTATGAACACTGAAAAAAATAAAATAAAATTAAGATGTGAGAAAAAGCAGTAACAACACTGGTCTGGCGTGACGATAAGTGTTCAGAGACCATTATAAATAAGCTTCCTGACATCACCTTCTCTCATCAGTTTTGGTCTGTGGGAGTTCATGGACCTCAGGGATAGAGTTTCCAGGGAACTAAAAGAGTAAGTATCTAGGCCTTCAAGCAAAGACCTAGATCTAGGGAGCCTTCCCTCAAAGACCCTGCTGTCAATGCCACTACCCCACGGCACCACTCCAAGCCATAGTAGAACAGTAAAACCCTCCTGAGTTTCCTACGAGGAATTTGCTTTAATCTCATTCAGGAATTTTCAGTCTCTCAGACATTACCTTTCAGTTCTTCTAAAGTGAACCTCTCAAAGCTTCATCCCCAAAGTTCGATCATGCTTTTCCTACCTGGTTCAGCTTCGCGAATAAATGATCCCGGCAGCAGCTGCAACCTTTTCACACTTCTGAGCTCACTATTGATCTTTAGTGTGGCTGTAAATAAGCAAAAGAGACAAATAACTCGTCAGTTCACCAATGGCCTTCACGTCTTAGCATGGGCTTGCATCTCCCTGCCCCAGCATACGAAGGACACAAAAGAAAACAAACTGCTCTAAGCTTATTTCCTTCCCTCACAGCAAAGTGTAAACCTGCCACCACACCAAATTAATTATTCTACAACACCCTTAAAAACTGAAGTATGCACCCTTTATATAAAATCCACTAGGTAGGGGCGCCTGTGTGACTCAGTTGGTTAAATGACTGCCTTTGGCTCAGGTCGTGGTCCCAGGGTCCTGGGATCGGGCCCCACATTAGGCTCCCTGCTCAGTGGGGAGCCTGCTTCTCCCTCTCCCTCTGCTGCTCTACCTGCTTGTGTTCTCTCACTCTGTCAAATAAATAAAATCTTTAAAAAAAAAAATCCACTACGTATTAGTGGATTATTAGTAATTGAAATGTTCTTAGTAATTGAAGGCTTATTAGTAATTGAAAGATATGCAACAAGGTTAACAGGAGACTGTTAAACATAATAAAATCGTTATTTCTAATAAAGTCACTAAAAATTCCAATTATTTTTTTATTTAACCGTTGGCAAGGAGTCTTCCCTTGTTTATTAAAAGAATCCTGTTAGTTTTCACAACATCATCTCTTTCTAGATGCAAAGAACCACTATTCTTGACATCACCAGAGGGTTCAGTTTTAGCCGTGTACACAAAGGCGCACTTTATCTCATTCCATGAAAGAGCCCAGGCTGTGCTTAGGCACATGTGCACGGAGCAGGAGGTCCTCGGTGAAGGAAAGACTTAAGGACACACTGCTCCTTTTCAGAGAATGAAGCCTGGAATGGCCGGTTGCCACGCAAGTCTGCGAGCAGCCGATGTGCCGAGAACAGTAAAACAACAATATAAGAGAAACGAAGAAACACCATCGCGAGACCTCGCAGCCATTCTCTGTATGCTACGTAGCCCGAAACCAGTGAACAGAAGCTATTATGCATGTTGTTAAAGTGCTTTTGGAAGAAACCACCTCGTGGTCACGACCGGGTAGCTTCAGCCTTGCAAGTTACGACCTGATGGAGCAGAGCCCCTGGGAGAGGCAGAAAGGGTCGCCCCTGCGTGTGCAAGAACGCTCAGCTGGACGTCTCTTGGGAGGAACGCTGAGGAGACACGGCTAGTCCCGCATCAGACAGCCACATCCTGACAAACGTGGAATGCCACCGGAGCCGTTAAAGCTGTTGAAATCTGAGCCTTGAAAGGAGCATTTCAAAGAATCTAGTGATTAAAGGGAAGTAGCAGAAATCACATCACAGGGGACCACAAATGATCTTTCATTTCCAAGATAAAGACAGGGTAGGACGGTGGTTTTCAAAATCAATTTTTGCAGAACATTTTTCAAACAAAGTCCTACAAGGGACCTCGATAAACGCAACAGGCAAACGTGGTGCGGCTGGAGGTCTGGCCCCACTAGGCCTCCCCCCAGCCTCAGCGGAACAGCGGCCGCTGAGACCTCGGGGCGAAGGCGCATCGAGGCAACCGTCTTTGCTACACAAAAGGCAGGCTGTCCTGAAGAATCAAAAATGCCGTCACCCCAATCTCATCAAACTATCTTTTTTAACTAAAGGGATAAATCTCAACAATCAAGAGAGCAGAAAAGAAAGATTCTATTCACTCCACTGGCTCTCCGGAACGTGAGACTATGGGACGATTCCACAGACCACTGTAGACGTATGGACTTGTGGGTGGCATCTGAGTTCAAATGAAATACAAAAATGGAACGGACTGCCATCCTTGGGAAACTGCCCATAGGAAAGAGAAGCAGAAAAAGCAACTACTCAGTGATGTTCCTGTGGCTCGGGTCAGGGAGCAAACACACACACACACACACACACAGGCCGTGCTCAGCCGCATGTCTACGCATTACTCTTCAGAGACACCAAACGGGATAAAAAGCGACCCCCGCTCAATCTCACCTCTTCCCTTCGCTCACTTCCTGACCTCGGTCAAGAAAATAAACATAAAAAAGTCCCCCGCAGCACAAAGAGCTCTTACATAAGAGATCCTCTCATTCCGATGATCACAACACCCTCGGAGCAAGAACACCACGAGGTGAGGACAGCCGGCCGGCGCCTGCCCTGGCCCAGAAGCCAGCCGCCACAACGGCGACCCAACTCGTCCAGCACCTTGCCGACTTGTGTGATCAGCGGCCTAGGGACTACGCGGAGCTGGGAAAGCCTTGACTAGACCATGAGCGCCAATCACCGAAGCAGCTAGACATCTGGAGAAGAATAGGTCAGCTCTGGTGAAGTTACAGCGGTGAGCGGGCCAGCCAGTTACCGTTTATGACAAGCAGGACTCCCAGAGGCACACCCGTGAGAGCAGCCAAGCCGCCCTCGCACAAAGGATGCATGTACCGCAGCTTATACACGCCGCCCGACTTCCACTGCTCTGGCATGGCCAGGACTTTAGCCTCGGTCCCCTGGGGAGTGAAAGCAAAGAGAAACGAGTAAGGAAGAAAAGCGTTACTCTCAAAAGATTAAAAATCCGGGGCACCTGAGTGGCTCAGTGGGTTAAAGCCTCTGCCTTTGGCTCAGGTCATGATCCCAGGGTCCTGGGATCAAGCCCCACATCAGGCTCTCTGCTCAGCAGGGAGCCTACTTCCCTTCCTCTCTCTGCCTGCCTCTCTGCCTACTTGTGATCTCTCTCTGTCAAATAAATAAAAAATAAAGTATTTAAAAAAAAAAAAAAAAGACCAAAAATCCAAGAGTCCCCTAATTTGTCTGGAAACACGCACTCCATACAGACCCCTTAATCAAATTTGCCAAAAAATCATGACTATCGTCATTAATAAAATTTTTTTAAATTTTTTAAGATTTTATTTATTTATTTGACAGACAGAGATCACAAGTAGAAGAGAGGCAGGCAGAGAGGGAGAGGAGGAAGCAGGCTCCCTGCTGAGCAGAGAGGCCGACGCGGGGCTTGATCCCAGGACCCTAGGAACATGACCTGAGCCGAAGGCAGAGGCTTTAACCCACTGAGCCACCCAGGCGCCCCTCTCATTAATAAAATTTTGATAGAAAAAGTTACAATATATTATCCTTCATCAAAACGTTTTTCGAGGGACGCCTGGGTGGCTCAGTTGGTTAAGCAGCTGCCTTCGGCTTAGGTCATGATCCCAGCGTCCTGGGATCGAGTCCCACATCGGGCTCCTTGCTCAGCAGGGAGCCTGCTTCTCCCTCTGCCTCTGCCTGCCATTCTGTCTGCCTGTGCTTGCTCTCTCCCCCTCTCTCTCTCTGATAAATAAAAAAAAAAAAAAAAAAAAACGTTTTTCGAGTAGATATAATAACATCAGAGACAGGGATTGATTTCCCTCATCAAAGACTCACTTTTTTGCCCAGCGAAGCCATATAAGACCATTCAAGACCCATAGCTCAATTACCATTTTGTTTGTCAGGCCATTTATTTAAAAAAATCATGCCATTCTCTTTGATCCCAACCTTCTATTCATATTTCTATCGTTACACACTTCTATCATAATACATCATAATTTTCTTTTTGTTTCTCTCCCCAAGTTACAGACTCCTTGCAGACAAGCACTTATCCCAGGATCTTTACATCCTAACTCCTGGCCCCAGGCATGGCATGCTACACAATGACATGGCACAACAGTCACTGAACTGCTCTACATCTCTGTCACTCATAACATGGATGCAGGGTCTCTGGCTTCACCCTAGCCTTATTAATTCCAAATCTGCAGGGGCGCTTGGGGGGCTCAGTCGGTTAAGCATCTGCCTTCAGCTTAGGTCATGATCCCCAGGTCCTGATCGAGCCTCACATCGGGCTCCTGGCTCAGTGGAGAGCCTGCTCCTCCCTCTCTCTGCTCATGCTCTCTATCTCTCTCAAATAAAATTTAAAAACAAAGTAAATAAATCAAAATCTGCATTAGTAAGATCCCTAAGTATTCTTAGGCACACCAAGGCTGGAGAAGCTCTAACTGTTCTCCTCTGTGACTCCTGGCATCCCACATACTTAGACATCTCTCCTAGGATGTCACCAATACAGTAGGATGGACTATAAACTGTCTCTCTTCCCTGGACTGGGAGCAACCTGACAGTGGGGACAAAGCACTGCACTGTCACAGGCACATACTTACCAAATGGAGAATGAAGGAAGCAAGCAAGCAAGCAATGTCCCTCTTCCTAACTGAATCTTACTGGATTACTGGCAATTCAGAGCCATTAACATAAAAACCCAGCGAGTCAACCATATAGATATACCCATCCCACATTCTTGGCCATAGTTTATTACATATCACCAGACATAATCTTCTGTTTTTAATACAGAAATCTAGAAAACCACAATACCCTAGTGATGTTTATCAATACACCCCACTCCCAATGGGAAACTGAAGCCCTAACAGGTTTGATTTCTGCCTGTCGCCTTACCTGAGGTATGTAACCTGACTCCAACATGAGCAGATGCACCGATACTATCAAGGCATCGTTGGCATTAGAACAGTCCGCTGACTGATGCAGGATCTCTAACGAATGTGGCACCTGCCCTTCCACCGACTCGCTGCAGAGCATGGGTTCCGAGGGAAAGACACCTGTGCCTTCTTCCATGTCCACAACATCTTGAACCGACCCAGCTTCGAAAGTCTGACCGGGCCCCGACTGAAAAAGAAAACAAAAAGCATGAATTCATTAAGCAGGCTTTTATTTCTGCAGTTTACTTTGTACCCTAAAGCGAACTCAGATTTGTGCTCAAAGCCACAGCACTTTCGTTTCAGAAACGGGACACGTTTTAAGCGAGCTCTCCTAAATCAACGAGCGGCCATCTACTCCCCCAGCCCGAGCCGCTCACCCCCGCGAGTTCCGGTCAGTGTGCCCCAAACCTGGACACCATCCCGGCCTTCTCGCTCTACTGTCCTCAACTCCATGTGCTCGGTCTTCCAAGTTCCACTGAATCTACCTCCCAACTAACCCCGAACTCTGCCCCTATGGCTCCCCAATGCTACTTCAGACCCATTCACCGCCCAGCTCCGACAACGGCTGTATCCGTTGTATCCAAGTATCCGCGATTCCACTCTCTACTAAGACATTTCACCCACGGCTGCCAGAGTTTCTGATGATTAACAATCCAACTGTGGCCCATGTCCAAGCTTAAAACTTCCCAGCGGTCCCCCAATGCAGGCAGCAGCATTTCCCTAAATTGTGCCTTGGAACGTAACCCTAGATGTCCTCAGAAAATGAGTTCCACGATCAATGAAGTTTGGAAAATGCTACTGGAAGCTACAGCCCCCGACCCTCACCCTCCACATTCACACAATCCACTGTGGCATTACAGAGCGCTGACAATTCCAGTAATAACGTTTATGACACTTAGCCAAGAAACACCACCCTTCTTCCCCAATGCTCTGTAACACCTCCTCACAATCGCAGGAAAGAAGTGTTTCGTAGACAAAATGCTGAGAAACACAGGCCTAGAAAATGAAGTCCAAACTGCTAAACCTCCTTAGCATACAAGGCCCTTTATCACTTCATCGGTCCCGGACTCTGTCAAGCCCACTCCCTGCCACCCTCCCCACACCGGCGCTCCTCCCCGGTGCCAAACAGGCAGCGGCGACTGCCCCCCTGCCCGGCAGAGGCCTTGACTACTGCACCCAATGGCACTGCACTGCACCCTCCTGATTACGCATCTACATCCCACCAGGACCGCAGCTCAGAGAGGAACAGACTCCACGTCAGCTACTTTTGTAATCCCAGGACCATGCCTGGCGCTTAGTAGGTGCTCGACAAACGCTTGCTGAGCCAGTGTTAAGGACTGTTATCTTACAATCTCCTACTGATTGCTTTGTCCTCAGGGTCTTCTCATTCGCACCATACAAAAATTCTATAAAACAGGAAAGTCAGATGATGTTGCCCTTTTATACATGTTTTCATTGTGATTCAGATTAAATAACATAATTAAGGTTAACAGCTAATAAAAACCTGAACTGAACCAAAATCTCCAGACTCGCAGTTCAGGCTTTCAGACACAATATGCTGCTTCAGGAAGACTATGTGACCTATATTAATTTTGATCAGGTTTGTTTCCTACACATGTGCTCAACTCTTGATGCAAAACACATGGTTCTTCTCTTTAAGTTCGTATTTCCATGAAAGAAGGGACAGAGGAAATTAAAAATTATGTAGGACAGATGAAAGGGTAGAAATATATAAGGGAGCAAGAGGCTGTTCTTCCAAAATCCCTGAGGACCTAGCCCTTACTAACTTCTGGAAAAGATCCAAATTCATTTGTTAAAACCTAGAGGCCAGTGACAATTCGCACTACCTAAAAAGGAGGCGCCATCACATTTTTGAATAGAACTACTTATTAAAACCATTTAACACCTAAAATATGAAGTAAGCTCTTCACTTCTTACTGATCTATCCAACTTTTAGCTATTTACTACTTACTAACAGTAAGTAATACAATACATGTGAAAAAAATATTAAAAGTTACCCTAAACTTATAACGCCGTGGAGAAAGATATCAGAATCCCCGGTGAGCTTATGCAACCTTCCTCCCACTCCATGAGAACCACTGACATTCTGCGTCATTCTGATATGATTGTGAATACTTATCACACTCTTCATGCATTGCAGAAATGGGAAAAAATGTTCAGCACCACCTCTCTATTTGTCTTGATCACTTGTCATGTCATTTACAAATTATAGGGACAAGTAATTAAAAGTCAGCTTAGGGCTAACATTAGGGTCGATACCCGGTTATCCCCATTTTCCATCAAAGATTCAACAGGCACTAGAATTCCCAAATATACGAAATAAGAAAATTAATTCACACTTAATTACAAGAGTAAAATCTTCCCATTGCTTCCTGTTGTACCCAGCTGTTTCCCTTACTAAGACTTCTACAGTGAGTGAGAGCATGCTGCTGCAAGCACTTACAGCATACGTACAGGAGATTTCAAGCTCACCTTCCACCTAAGACTCTACAGTCACCCTGTACAAGTCTTAGAATACGAAACAACGTGCTTTTAGAACTGAAATTAACCTGAAGCAATACTAATTTGTCAAAATTTTCCAAAAGGAAACTAGTAAAGTAAGTATCAGATACACCATGAAACGTTCTTGCTGGGTATTTTACAAGTACACAAGTAAAAGGAATGGACCCTTCTACCAGAATCTGAGTTTATCAACAAAGAAGATTCAAAAACACAATTTAAATATGTGGCTAAATAATCTATTAATTACTCCCTAAATAACCTCCATGAAACATAAACAGAGAGATAATTTCTAAAAAAATCATAAAAATACTTTGAGCTTTACAAAGCCTTTTTTAAACTGCTTAATCTCTTTCAATACTATTATTAAAAAATCTCTGGGGCGCCTGAGTCTGGTAAGCATCCGACTCTTGATCTTGGCTCAGGCCATGATCTCAGGGTCGTGAGATCAAGCCCCGAGTCAACCTCCTCACTAGGTGTGGCACCTGCTCAAGATTCTCTCTCCCTCTGCCCTTCTCCCCATCCCTCTGCTCAAGTGCACTCTCTCAAAAACTAACAAACAAAAAAACCTCAACATAGATGATTTTCATATTTTACCGATCTTTTAAAAAGCATTTCTTAATATCTGTCTACATATGACAAGCATAATGCATACTTAACACTCACAAATGTTTAAGGCCTGGGGGTGGGCGGGGGGGAAATAAGCTGAAGTAACATGTATACACACAAAAAACTGTGAACATGATGGCATATATGTAGAATTAAAAAATTAAGTGATATATGTGATCATTTGTGCCATACAAGAAATCAAAAGACAGGATAATAAATAATGAGGTGTTTACAAGGCAGTAAAGATAATCAATACTGAGAAATTAAAGACGATCACGGACTGTGGCTGGCGGGGCCTTAGAAGACAGGCACAGACAGGAGAGGGAGGGAAGGTGGTGCATTCCAGGCTTGGCAAACAGCAAGAGCAAAGGCATGAAGCAGCAGGTACGGTGTGTGCGCACGCGCACACGGGAACGTGTGAATGTGCCAGCTGGTATAGGAGACATGATAAGGAGTCTGGTCTGACTGGAGATGATAGCTTACTGGCGGGAAGAACAGAAAGCAACCCTAAAAAGCCTTAAAAACTAGGAAGAGAGACAATATTTTCCCTCTCTGTAATATGACAAGAATTAAACTAGAGACAGTTGGGTCTTTTTCAGCTCAAAAATTGTAAGCACAGGTGTATTAATGACACAGAGTTACTAGAGAGCAAGGGAACAACATAATCAAAAATGTGCAGGAAAAAGATGAACCCAGAAAGCAGACTGTAGGACAGACACTAGAAGCCTGGAATGGAGAGAGGAACGGACAGGGCTTATCGAAGGAGTCAAAAGATCACTGCAGGGTCTCAAGCTCAGGAAGACAGTAATGCCACCAACAGAAAGGGCAGCTGGTTTGGGAAGAAGACAACATTCTTATTTGCAAATTCATGTCAGCACAGAGTGTGAGATACACTCAGAACCCAGGTGTAAGCGTCCTGCAAGTACTCTGGAAGTAAGCGGACTCTGTACAGCCTTAGTGAGCAGAGCAGACCAGAGCAGCTCTGCTCGGAACCGCAAGCCTGGAGGCAACAACAGGAACCAAGGGACAATTTGGCTGGAGCAGTAAATGTCTGAACAAAACAAATATGTAAAATCTGGGTTCTTCAGAATCCCAGTCAAATACTGGTCCAGGCATTCAGCAGTTTAAGATTTTCTACAAGAATGTTATCTACGGTCTACTAATCATAATTATTCTAATGGACACAGAATTCAACTGAGGTATTCAGTGTGCTTTCTCAACTACCCCATTTCTCATCTTGGTATTACTACCTACCGTACTGTCATCACTCCAGACGCCGGTCTGGGCTGCCTGTCCTTGGACTGAAGCACTGGGCTGTTCATCCTGTGCACTGGACTGATAGGAGCTGGCGGCCAAAGAGGGTTGGTCATTATTCTGCAGTGAGGAATGCTCTGAATCTGTGGATGAAGGTAAGTTAGGTGCTGGAATGGCATCTTCAAGAATCAAACATATCAAGTCCCCAGAAACAATCCCATATGAAGCCAAGGTCTCTTCATCTCCAGTGAGGGCATCCTTGTTGTTCAATGTGATTGCAAACCGGGTATCGGAACTGCCAAGAAAGATGGATAAGGATAGTAAGAGCTACCTACCATGACCTGCTACCATTACCCTCAATAACACACTTAGAACATATATAAGGTACACGGTATGATCTTGGAAGAGTGAAGTGATGAAATCAAAACAAAAATAAAAAGGAAGCCAAAGTTCTGTAAAAACTATCCAAATTAACTTGTTCTTATCACCAGATGCCTAGGTTACAGATTTCTAATGGCTACAATTCCAGCCCAGGGAGCAGGATATAGTAATCCTCTATCATTAACCCATGTTCCCACCAATTCTAAGGTACACACTTCACATCTTTTGTAATTCTGGTATCTCTGAAACAGGGATGCTTCTTAAAATTGACGACACATCAAAGGATAATTGCTGGCAACTTTTCCTCTAGTGTTACATAAAACAGTATGCATCTTAAGATTGATAAGATCTTACTTAAAATTCAGTCAATGAAATATAGTCTTTTTAAAATACAAACTACGTCACATCATTGCTCTGCTGAAAATCCTCCAATGGCTTCTATTCGAACTTGGAACAGAACCTCTAACATGGCCTCCAACACCCACCATTTGAACCCTCCCCCTTTCTCCCACCTCATCTACCTCAACCCCTCAATCGCTGTTCTCTCTCAATGCAAGCTTTCTATCCCTTCCTCAAAACAGATCAACCTCACTGCAGCCTCTGGGCCTCTGCATTTGCTCTTCCAGATCTTCCGGGGACTGACTCTCATCATCTGGGTCTCAATTCCCGTGCCACCTCTTCCAAGATGCCTTCTGCCTAGCCTCCATCACTCTATTCCACTGCCATGTTTTATTTTTATTACTACATCACTATTTGAAAATTCCATATTTATCATCTCTTCTCCACCCCCACTACAATTTAAGTTTCATAAGGTCAGTCATCTTGTCTATTTCAAAACTATTTCTCTCCAGCACTTGGCAAACAAAAGTATTTGTGGAATAAATGCAACCAACAAACATGAGTTGGGAAGGTGATGAAGGTGAAATCAGGGCTCCCCAGTCATTGTCTCAACAGAACAGTCAGCTTATGTCTGTTCCAAAATACTAGACCCATGTCCTAGATGAATATTCACAATCACAAGAAGATGAGTATGTAGAGGACCGAGTATAAATTCTCCCCTACCACTGTTAAATACATGATCACCTTTCTTACTGATGACCAGTTACGTATGAGGTCTTTTTTTTTTTTTTAAGATTTTATTTATTTATTTGACTGACAGAGATCACAAGTAGGCAGAGAGGCAGGCGGGGGCGGTGGGTGGGGGTGGGAAGCAGGCTCCCCGCTAAGCAGAGAGCCCAATGCGGGACTCAATCCAGGACCCTGAGATCATGACCTGAGCTGAAGGCAGAGGCTTAACCCACTGAGCCACCCAGGTACCCCATGGATAATGCCTTTTATAATGAAAATAGCACAAATCCAAAAACCTACCGCTAAACAAGGTAAGAGCTCAAATCAGCCCGAAGCAACGAACTCTCCCTTCCTTATCATAGCTCCTCTGATCTGAGAGAATAACCATCATTTCATCACATAGTGGTGAAGAGTAACTAACAAACCAGTGCACATTTTATAAGGCGTTTACACTCAACAATGCTGACTTAACATTAACTTTTTGAGAGGTCAACCAAGGATGAAGTCTACTGAAAATCATGAATAAACAGGATTCTTGCAATGCTGCATTTTCAAAAATGCTCAAAGTAATTCATTTGTTTTCTTTCACATGTTAAGACATTTTTTTCTTACCAATTACAGTGTCTTTGTTGGAGAAACTGCCAAAGTTTTGCTTATTAGGAAATAAGTTGCTATGCTTCTGTTATCAAGGGTTTTCAAACCCTTTGAAAAACATTGAAAATCTGCCAGATGCACCAAAAAACACCATCCCAACAGATAAAGAGAAAAATACCTCAAATGTACTATGTGTTTATGGATCATCTGTCATAGCAAAAGGTTTGTTTTTTTAACAGTACCTAACAAAATATTCATTCAAACATCTATCTGTAGAAAAGCTCAAGGATTATATGATGAATAAAAGTGTTGGCCTACTGTCCCCATTTAGAAAAAGGGAAAAACTACTTCTAAAGTAACATACAAGGTCGCCTGGGTGGCTCAGTCATTAGGCGTCTGCCTTTAGCTCAGGTCATGATCCCAGGGTCCTGGATGGAGTCTTACATTGGGCTCCCTGCTTGGTGGGAAGCCTGCTTACTCCCACTCCCCCTACTTGTATTCCCTCTCTTGCTATCTCTCTCTGTCAAATAAATAAATTCAATCTTTAAATAAATAAATAAAATTTTAAAAATAAAGTAACATACACCTTTTCTGCAGAGGCATTAAAACTGGTTTTCTGAAACTAAAAAAAAAAAAAATTTAACTTATCAGAAAATGCCATTTTAGGGGCACCTGGGTGGCTCAGTGGGTTAAGTCTCTGACTTCAGCTCAGGTCATGATTCAGGGTCCCGGGATTGACCCCCCCCCCAATAGCATTGGGCTCTCTGCTCAGAGGGGAGCCTGCCCCCCCCACCCGCGCCACCGCCACCGCCTTTCTACCTACTTGTGATCTCTGTCTGTCAAATACATAAATAAATTCTTTAAATTAAAAAAAAGAAGAAAATGCCATTTTAGAAATACCAGGCCTTTTAAAAATATTTTATGTCAATCCCAGATGCACTTCTCAGCGAAGATACTTTAAAAATAACATTTTAAATTTTAAAAAGGCCCATTTTTATCAAGTGCAGGTACTTCAGAAGAATGAATTTACTTTCAGAAGCTGAAGCTTACATTTCTTCCAGTTAACCAGCTCAACTATAAAAACAAACTCAGGGGCACCTGGGTGGCTCAGTGGGTTAAAGCCTCTGCCTTCAGCTCAGGTCATGATCTCAGGGTCATGGGATGGGGCTCTCTGCTCAGTGGGGAGTCTACTTCCCCCTACCCCTGCCGCTCTGCCTACTTGTGATCTAGGTCTGTCAAATAAATAAATAAAATCTTAAAAAAAAAAAAAAAAACTCAAATTAGAAACTGACCTGGGCTCTTGTAAAGTCCTTTCAAGACTGCCCCTAATTTAAAAAATAATATCAATAAAATATAAATACAGATATACGAAAAAAATCTTTTTTAAAAAGTTGCTTTTGAAGATTTATGGTGGGGTAATGGCATCAGCATACAAAACGCTTAGGTTTAACATCAAAAATAACAAGAGGCACTTAATGTCACTTAATACAGCGCTTAACAGTTATGTCAGTATCTCATCTTTAATTTGGAGACAAACAGGCTTACTTTTAATATCGTGCCTTTACCTGAAAAATGAAAGGTGAGAAGTTCATAATATGACCTCATTTTACTCTATTCTCTAAAAATAAAGTCAAAGTATATAAAAGTCTCATAAAAACGGTCCACTTAATTAACAGATTTTCTTTTGACGAATTCACCCAAAAAGCCCCAGAGACCGCCTTTTTCTGTTCTCAGTACCCTCAAATTCCAAATTCGCTACCTCAGTATGTGAAGAGGTCCGCCCTCTGTCTGTCCCTCTACCCCCAGATTACTGTCCCCAGAAAATACTCTCTGGAAACAAAGCAGTCTCGTTTGCAGTCCCTAAATTAATAGCGGAATCTGGTCCGTCACTTGTCAACCTCACTGCCCCCAAACTGTAAGCCCTCCAGGGTCCTCCCGTGGCCAACGTTTATCTTAGTTTTCCAGCTCGCCAGGAAAATAAAAAGGATCTGACCCACGCCGACACCCCGTACTGTGTAAAACTCTGCGGCGGGGAAGTCAAAGGGCTCCCCGCGGGCCGGGACCCCGCACACTCAGCGCAGCCTCCACAGTCCGGCGGCCCCAGCAGCGGCCCGCTCACAGGTGGCCTCGGATGGAGGGCCGGTTTCTAACTTCTAGAACTTTCCTGACTTTCTCCCGGGGACACTGCGATAGCTGGTGATGGTGAACCTGAATCCCACAGAGCCTGGAAAGGTCTGCCCCCAGCCGAACCCCTGCGCCCCGCCCCGTCCCCGGTTTCCTCCGAGGCGGAAACGGAAGCGATGGCTCACCCTGCAAGGGAAGGGGGTCCCCCGGACGCCGGGCCATGTCCTCCGCGACCCGGGAGCCCGGGAGCTGCAGCCCCAGCGCCCGCGCCGCGCCCGACCTGCGCCGGTCGCAGTCCCGGGCACGCCCGACCCGCGACGCCCCGCGGGGGGCCGACCTCACGTGACCGCCCGCGGCGGGCGCGCGCTCCCGCGCACTGCTCCCGGGTCCGCGGCGCGCGGCCGCCGCGGCCGCCTACCTGAAGCCCCAAGTGGGGAGCAGGGCCTGGCTCAGGTGCGCGCGCAGCTGGCCCAGCGTCGGCTCCGCGTCTGGCATCTCGAGCGGCCACGTCCGCTTCTGTAGCCGCACCCGCAGCTTCATGGTGGCAGCGGGAGGGCCCGGGGGCCCGGACCCGGAGGCGGCGACGGCGACGACCTCGGGGCGACGGGCCCCGAGCGGCGACTACGGGAGCCGCGGGGGTTATTGAGGACTTCCGAGCGGCGACAAGGACCTACCACGGCCCCTGCCGGCCGGTCTCTGGAACATGAGCGCCCCGCCCCTCTCTTGAGGGCGCCCCCTAGAGCCCACCCCTCGGACGGGCAGCTGCCCGGCCAGGCCGCTGGGCAGCTTGTGATCGATGACTCGGCGCGCAACGGCTCCGCCTGGGAGTAAGAGGCGCTCAGTGCGCAGGTGCCGAGACTGCCGCCGGCTGCGGGGTGTCGCGGCTCTGGCGGCCGTGGGGGTTCTCCTGCGGCGGCTGTGCCGAGTCCTTCCAGACGTGCTCGGGGAAAGTTAACGCCGAGAGAGGGGCTGCAGAATACGGGACTCGCCATTCCGCAAGCCCCAGTGCCTGGTTCTTTATTCATTTCCTCCGCGGCGCTCGGCGCTAGCCGTAGGCATCTGCTCTGGAAGCCTTAGTTGAACCCAGGCTCCCCTAGTTTCCTCTTGTTACAGCAAAGTATGAAACAGCTTGTAGTCCCTGATCTGTGTCGCTGAGTATAGTAGTAATCTGTTACATAGCAATCACCCCAAAGTTTGGCAGCTTGAAACAACAAAGGTGAAGTGTCCCCCAGGTTCCTGGCGTCAGGGATTGGGGCATGGCGTTGCTGGGTGGTTCTGTCTTGGTCTCTCCTGAGATTCCAGTCAAGATGTAGGCCAGGGCTGCTTGCTGGATAGCTCACTCACCTGAGTGTTGGCGGGAGGCCTGTTT
Source organism: Mustela nigripes (assembly GCF_022355385.1). NCBI lineage: Eukaryota > Metazoa > Chordata > Mammalia > Carnivora > Mustelidae > Mustela > Mustela nigripes. The sequence continues at coordinate 14,265,623 of NC_081562.1, forward strand.
CTCACAGCACGGACCTCCCTACAGGGTGAGTTGAGTGTCCCCATGACTTGGCATCTGGCTTCTCTCACAACACGTGGTCCCCAAGAGAGCAAAGCAGAAGCCACAGTGTCTTTTGTGATCAAGCCTCAGAAGTCACATACCATCACTACTGTCACTGCAGACAACCCTTCAGTGTGGAAGGATCAACACAGAGGTAGGAATTCCAACAGACAGGGAGCGCTGGGAGCCACCCGGGAGGCCGGCTACCATGGAGAGTCTGACAATGATGGTAACGATTATCACTTAGATGAGAGAGAGCGAATCGTCAAATATCCTTGTTTGAGAGCCACTGTCCAAATCCTTATGAAAAAGCCCAATGGAGTTTCCTCCCAGTAGGTGGCAGTACTGGTCCACTTCCTGATCTTCCTTAGGTAAATAAACACGTATTAAACACCTGCTTTGTGCTAGATATCATTCCAGGTGCTGGGGACGCAAAGAATGAGTGAATTCACAGTTGAGTGAATCAACTCTTGTAGTAGAGCATAGTGAGTTTTTTTGTTTGTATGTTTATGACAGAGGTAAGAGCAATCCTGGGGACTGTTGTACACAGAGAAGGGTGGTTGTGCCAGTAGGATTCTTTAGTGGCAAGCAATCTGGGATTGAGGAAGGGTGGCAGGACCAGAGTGGCTCAGTATGGCCAGAGGGAAGGACAGAGTGGGTTCATCTGAGATAAAGAAGAGACTTGAGCTGGGCAAAGGATTCGAGACTATATTCTAGAATGCACGGGAAGGCAAGGGAGAGTTTTAAGCAGGGAATTCTTTTTTTTTCTTTTTTAATTTTTTTGACAGTGATCACAAGTAGGCAGAGAGGCAGGCGGTAGGGGGGTGGGGGTGGGGAACAGGCTCCCTGCTGAGCAGAGAACTCTATTAACCAACTCTATTCCCAAGCAGGGAATTCTTTATCAGGTTTCTTAGTGCTGAGCAATAGAGACTAACTCTGGCTGACTAAGAAGAATTGGAATATGTTAAAAAGGATACTGGATAGCTCAGGGAATTCTGGGAAGGACTAAAGTGGCTCCAGGCTAATTCAAGGAATGAAACTCAGAACCACGCTGAAGAACTGGCCTGATGAGGACACTATCCGGCCTGACTGGGGTTGCTGCTGCCGCCCTACCCTGCCCTGGAGGAAACTGCTGTCACCCTGACAGGAGCCACTGCGGAATGGCTACCACCTTCAAAGGCTGCACTGCTTTGCAGTCTCCCCCATCAACAAGATGCCGAGCTTCCGAAAGAGCCTTTTTCTTCACCTTGCTCACTTCTAAATCAAAGGCTCATAGGAAGGCATCTGATTGAGGGAGACGGAAGTTCCATGCCTGAGTCCTAGCAGCAAAGGAGACTGAGATTGTGGGGTCTGAACTCCTTCCTTGGGAAGGCTAATGTCCCCAGATGTGGAAAGGTCATTCAAAAGATGATAGGAAGCCACGAGTCTGACAGGTGTACACCACAAGGGACATAGGTCAGATCTGAACTTTGAATCTATCACCTGTTGAGTGTAGTGGATATGTTAGATCAGGGTTCCTCAGCCTTGGCACTGTTGACAGGTGGTGCTTCTTGAGTCTTGGTTGTGGAGGATTATGCTAGGCCTTGCAGGATATTTGGCAACATCTAAATCTACCAAATGCTACGAGAAACCTCTCCCCCAGTTGTAAAAAGCAAGAATGTCCTCAAACTTTGCCACATACTCCCTAGAGGGTGAAATTGCCTTGAAAAGCACTGGATTAGGGACCAGCTTAGTTTGGCGGCTCTTTTTGGTAACTGAGAAGAAAGGAATTAGTAGAATGGCAGTAAGAGTGGAAATGATGGGTGGGCAGAGATGACATCACAGAAGTAGAAATAACAGAAGTTGGAAAATGGTTCTATTTGGAGGTCTTATTAGTTAGAATGTAGCTTCAGCTGCCTTAAGAAATATGAAATAATAGTGACCAAGACAAGATACATTTATTTCTCTATGAGATACCACTCTTGGTATATCAGTGCAAGGCTAATAATGATGGCCATCTTTAGAGACCACCTACCACAGTCTAACTCTCTGTACGACGTACACCTGGATAAGTGACTACCTATAAAAATGCAGAGTGGGGTGCCTGGGTGGCTCAGTGGGTTAAAGCCTCTGCCTTTGGCTTGGGTCATGATTCCAGGGTCCTGGGATCAAGCCCCACATTGGGCTCTCTGCTCAGAGGAGAGTCTGCTTCCCAAACCCTACTGCCTGCCTCTCTGCCTACTTGTGATATCTAAGAAATGAATAAAATCTTTTTAAAAAATACTTTTTAAAAAAATGAAAAGAGTAACAATGTATCAGACAGCTGTGTTGTAAAGATTAAGTGAGATAATACCTTTCTTGGTTTTTTGTTCTAAACCACTAAATTTGTGATAATTTGTTAAACCAATAGATTTCTAATAGATTAGAAAACCTATCTAACTGGGATTCTTGTCTCAATCCTTTGCCCCATTAGATATAACCATCGGCATGGAAGAAGTCATCCAAATACAGGGGTTTAGAAGGGTCCTGGAAGAGAACCAGAACATCCACAAGGCACCACCAAGATTTAAGGTACTCTGGAGGATAATCCTCCTAAACTTCAAAGATACATGAAAACGTTATATACCTCTTCTCTCAACTATTTCTCTCCTTGAAATTGTTTTTTTAATTTCTTGAAGGATGTCACTTTAATGTCTGCAAGTAACAGTTACTGCAACTCTCAAAGAATTCCGAAAGTTAAATTTATTTTTTTAATGGACCATTCTATAGAATATGAAAAGGGACGATATCACTCTTCTATGGGAATACATACCCTCCCTGTAGACTTTTTTTTTTAAATATTTTATTTTAAAATGGTTTTAGATTTATGGAATAATTTAAAGAATATACCACACACCCAAGTAACCCTATCAAGTAACATCTTAGGTGAGTGTAGAACATTTATCAAAATGAATGAATTAATGTTGACATATTTGTATTAACCCAAGTCCATACTTTATTCAGATTCCCTCAGTTTTTTCTTTATGTCCTTTTTCTGTTCCAAGATCCCATCCAGGACACCACATTACATTTAGTCATCATGTCTCCCTAGGCTCTTCTGGGCTACGACAGTTTCTTAGACTTTCCCTTTTTTAATGACCTTGACAGTTTTAATGATTACTGGTCAAGGATTTTGTAGAACGTCCCTCAACTGGGATTTGTCTGATGCTTTCTCATGATTAGACCAAGGTAACATGCTCCTGGGAAGAAGATCACTGAAGTCAAGGTGCCATGCTCAGCCCATCAACAGTGTAAACTGTCAGTATGACTTCTCGCTGCTGTTGTTAATCCTAATCACTTGGTTTCTCCACAGTAAGAGTACTCCTTATTTCTCCTTTTCATGTTGTAGCCTTTGGAAGAAAGTCACTATGTGCAGCCCACACTTAGAGTTTTAGATTTTAAGTGTGGAGTATTTATATAAATTATTTGAATATCTTCTGTACAGGAGATTTGTCTATTCAATCCCTTATATCAGCATGGACTTCTATTTATTTTATACTTCTGCTTATAATCCATTACTGCTTCATTTATTTTGTTGCTCACATTGTTCCAGCTTTGACCACTGGGAAATCTTTCCACTGGCTACTGTATCCATTTTACATTATTGTGGATTTTTGTTCATTCGTTCCGTTCTTTAGCACTTTCTTATTTTCTGGCACTGTAAGATTCTCTAGGATCATTTTGTATATATCCTGCCCCAACCCTAGAATCAACCATTTTTCCTAGGTACCCTAGTGCTTTTTACAGGAGAGTGGTATTAGAAACCACGACCTGGGTGCTAGAGGTGCTCATTGCTATTGAGGTGTTATTAATTCTAAGCATTCTAAGCTGACAGAGCAGGGAGATACATGTATGTACACACTATTTCCATACATAACCATCTGTTCCTGTATTAAGCTGAGCATGAGTTCATTCTGATGTTTCCAGCTCTAATTCATTACCACATCATCATTCTGTTCTCCTCCCTTGCTTATCTGTAACTTCCCAATCCAAATGTGACAAATCTAGCTCCCCCATCCACCATCCATTTACTTAGTCATTCATTTCCAGCAGCTATGTGTCGTGGTTTCAAGATTCTTAACCCATACCCTTGTCAAAAACAATATTGTCAGCTGGAGTACAGTGCTTCAACAATAGCTCCTGCTGGCCTCCATAGCACAGCTTCCACTCGCTCGCAGAGCGACACAGGTCAGCACCTTGCTCTCCAATCCCCTTCACCAAGGTTGTTTCATACACTTGTAAAGCATTTAGATTCTTTTCTCACATTCTGCATTCTGTCTTGGATCCCCTCAATCTCCTATGTGATTTTTTTTTTTAAACTACGTACGTTAAGATTTATTCTGACCTATAAAGTTCTATCAGTTTTGACAAACGCATAATGTCTCATTTCACTACCTAAAAAGTCCCCTGCCCTTCAACCTTCTCCACCACCACCTGCCCCGAGTCTCAGGCAATTACCAATCTCTTTACCATCTCTTTAGTTTTGCCTCTTCCAGAATGTCATATGTCTGGAATCATTGTGTAACATTTTCTGGCTTCGTGACTAACTTCTTAGCAATATGCAGTTGAGATTAATCCATGCCTTCTTGCGGCTCCTGGTTCATTTCTTTGTAATGCTGAGTAACATCCCATTGTATGCAAGTACTACAGTTTATCCATTTACCTATTAAAGGACATCTTGGATGCTTCCATTTAAGGGGCAATTATGAATAGAACTACTATAAACATTTGAGTTGGAGCAGGTTTTTACATGGACCTAATTTTTCAAATTAATTGGATAAGCACCCAGAAACACCATTGCTGGATTGTATGGCAAGAGCAGGATTAATTTTGTAGGAATCTGCCGAACTGTTTTCCAATATGGCTGTACCGTTTTGCATTCTCTTTAGCAATGTACGAGAGTTTCTGTTTCTCTACATCCTCACCACTGATAGATAGATAGATAGATAGATAGATAGATATAGATATAGATATAGGTATATCAATCAGGTTGTTTTTGATTCTAGTCCTTCTAATAGATGTATCTCATTGCTTTAATTTGCAATTCTTAATAATGATGTTGAGCATCTTTCTGTATGTTTATTTGCCATCTATAGATCTTCTTCCGTGAGATGTCTTCAAATCTCTTGCCTGCTTTTTAACTTTTTTTCCTTATTGTTGAGTTTCCTATAGTTTTCTGAATATAAATCAGATTTCTGTGCATGATAAAAACCCTTACTAGTCCAGCTGGAAATCACTTTCTTCAATTTTCCCAATGACCCCTATAGACAATGCAGACTGCCCCTCCTCCAGAATGCCTCTCCCCCTGCTTTACATCCTCTCCCACCAAGTAAGTTTGTGTGCTCTTGTGCTTTTGCACATGCTGATCCTTCTGCCTGGAATACTTTCCTTTTCCTTCTTTCAAGGAAAGTATGTTGCTCCCTCCTTTTGTTCCAAGAGCACTTGGAACATGCTTTTCAATGGTATCCATCATATCATAGTACAATTATTTGCACATCAGGCTTTCTCCAGTCTTAGGTTATGAGTTTTTCAAGGGGAAAAGACAGGTTTTAATCCATCTTCACAACATTCAGTCCCGCCTCCTTGTTAGGACTAATTAAGCAAAATTTAAAGTGGTATAAAGATATCCATTGTTATCTCTAAGTTTTTCATATATCTGTTTGGAATTAAGATTTTCATTCTGTCTCTACCAAAGAAAGCCAGGTTGGCCTTCATTTGAGTATTTACTTAAATCCAATCCATTTTCCTGAATCTTGAGCTTTAATGTACACAGTTTTCTAATTTAGCAGGTCTTGAGAAGGGCTTGAGAATTTGCATTTCTAATGATTTCCAGGTAATGCCACTATGAAACCACACTTTGGGAACCACTGGTCTATACCATGTGGTCTTGCTGTGGTTGTTTTGGTTTTCTTAACACTTATAAAGTACTTTGAGGTATCTGCTATGATTGGTAAGAAATTGAAATGGACCTTAAAAAAGTGTTGTGAAAGGAAATTCAAGCCGTGCAAATTAGGAAAAGAATCTTCAGAAGTTGTTGAAATGATTAAAACCCTATCCAGGGTCCAAATGAAGATGTCTGAAATCTATTGAAAGAAAGAAAAATATTCATGGAAAGCAAACTAGAAGCAGGCATGCAGAAGACAGGGATAAGGGGTGGAAGGAGCATCAGGGATTTTCACGGCTCAATATGTAAACTTCAGTGTTGTTTGAATCTGTCACCAAGAGAGTGTATTCAAATATGTATTGATAAGTAAGAAAAATATTATTAGGATAGTAGAATCTGACCCTCCAGAGGCGCGCCAGCTTCTACAGCAAGGTAGATAGAATACTTGAATATATTTTATTTTCTTGCTTCTCAACCAAGGCCTGTCCAAGGACATTAGTCCTAGTCTGGAGACATTTTTGTCACAACGAGAGTAGGAGAAAGTGGTGCTGCTAACATCACAGTAGAGGCAAGAGGTGCTGCTAAGTGTCCTACAAGGCATAGGACAGCCCCCACATCAAAGAATTATGCTGCCCAAAGTGTCAGAGCGTCGAGGTAGAGAAATTCTTGTCTGAACTGGGCTCACCCTGGTGGTTCTCAGACATTTCAGAATTGTATCACATTATCTTGTTTGCTTGGTTCCACAGTATCTCTCATGTCTCATAAAAGACATATGTATGTTCATTTCAGATTTAACATGAATTTAAATTTGGTTTGAACTGCAAATAAGAAAATGTAACTCCCTTTTAGACAACTGATAATAAGTGAGGTAAGTAAGTGGGTTTGTTTATTTTTCAAAACCAGGAGGAAATCCATGCTGTAAACCGTTGCAGAGAGTGACTAGCGGGAGAGCCACGGTCTGGGTCAGTCACCACAGGCATCAGGAGAGGGTGGCCTGGGACAGAACTGGGGAGAGACGGGGAGATGCTGCCAGGGGACGGGGCAGTTCTGCCAGATGTCTCCTCAGCCCGTCCAGAGTGAACCACTGATCTCTCTCAAGAGCCACACAAATTCCAGACAGCTTCCTCTGGTGGGCTAAGCTTGCAGCTTCAAAAAAACACATCTATCTGTGCCTGTCAATAGCATCCTTCTCTCTCCTCAACTTCCGCATCCCCTGGGCTGTGCGTTGCCCATTAGCGACGCCATTAGAGGCAGGATGGCATAGAGGTTAAGGGCACAGACTCTGGGAACTGGGACATCTGGGTCCTGAGTCCTGGCTCTACAACTTTAGCTGTGACACCTAAGCTTCGGCATATACCAAACCCCCTTCGTTTTCTTACCTATAAAATTGAGATAATATTAGTACCTCATACTGTCTTGGTGGGGAATTAATAAGATAATATATGGCTGGTGCCCAGAATATAACAAAAATGTTAACTCTTCTTTTTCCCTACCTCTTATTCCCTCTTCGGGGTGTCCTTTTAACCAGTTTTCACCAACGCAAAATATCGTTGTTCCCCCCCACCAACGTACAGATGATCCCTGTCCCCTCTTATTCTCCTGCAAAGAATAATATAATTTGTCTTCCAAGTGCAAAAAAAACTCTGGTATTCAGATAGCTTTTGTTCTATATGGGAAGAGCTCAGACATTCTAGAAACCAAGAAGGAGGGTGCTCAGTTCCTTAACACTGGATCTTGAAATTTTTCTTTAGTGAGCAATTATTCTACCTAGTTAATTATGATGTTTCTTTGGAGTTTTAATTAAAGGTGTCCCTTGATCTGTAGAGACTAACATGCTGTCAGACATTAGTAAGTAAAATAATTAATCTTGCCTTCTAAATTGCCACTGTGGGTAGGCTGGATAAGCAGGAATTCCCAGCACATTCTCTCAGTTAAATCTGAAAAACTAAAATAAATTGTGACCCTGGACATAGTGCTACTGGCTTGTGATGTGATGAAGGATTCTGCAAATTTGTCTTAAAGCCACTTGTTGAGCAAAAAGGATGCTGAGGAGCTGAAATCTCAGGCCCTTCCTAAATGAAATAAAAACAGACTAGCTGCCCTCTCCTCTTCCACCTTCGTCTCCTAAACTCAAAACTATTTGGGCCTTTTTTTCCCTAGAATTATTCCATGTCCCACCAGAGCTGCACCGTTATTTACTTTTCCCCATAAACCAGTCCACTTCTTAAATTGTATGTACATTGGTTTAGGGGTGCCTGGGTGGCTCAGTTGGTTGTGTCTGACTCTTGATTTCGGCTCAGGTCGTGGGAATGCTGAGATGAGATTGAGCCCCGCGTCAGGTTCCACGCTCAGCACAGAGGCTGCTTAAGATTCTCTCCCCCCCTCCCTCTGCCCCTCTCTCTCACTTCTCTCTCTCCCTCTCTAAAAAAATAATGATAATTTTTTAAAAGCTGTATGTACATTTGTTTGAGGGGGAAGCTATGTTAAGAGAAAACTTATTAATTTCCAAATAGAGGGTAAATGTAAAAAATAAATACCACGGAAACTCTGAATGTTTAAGATAAAAATAGAGAAACATAATGGTGCATCTTATTAATACTGTATGAAAAACTATGTGTTAGCTCATTCAGCTTCATTCTTTCAGTGACTCTGGATGGCAGAGACCCACAAACGGAGCAAACTGCCCAGCGTCCCAGGTGGGGCGGGCAGGACAGGTCCAGCACCGCAGGACAGAGTCGAGTTCACTTTCTCCAGGCCACCTTTCCTGAGAACTCCCCTCAAATCCCATGCCAGACGCCCCAGGATAGACAACAGTGATTCAGGTTTCCACCAAGACTTTCCACCAAGACTTTCAGGTTTTCCAGGACAAAAGGGAAAATTAGTAACTGCTTCAGGAAAAATACTGCTGTTTTAACGTTCAGCTTCTCTGGGAGTCTAGCAGATCCTATGCATCTGGTTAATGGATGGGAGAGGCCAAGGGGGCTGAGAGGATGGGGATCCTACTGACGGCGGTGGGGGAGGGTAGGCCAGCAGGGGAGGAAGTTAGGGCCAAGCCGCTGCTCTGGGCAGGAGAGATGGGGGGGCAGGGTGCAAAACTGGTACTGCCACCCAGGGAAGATTCTGAGGAAAGGACAGAAATATTTGGGGTACTTTGTCAATTTTGTCCACGTGATCTGTGATGTCATTCCTCTGCTTCCATGTCTCGTTGTGTATTCTTTTCCCTCGTACACTAAAAACACTAAAACAATGACAATCGAGTGTTTCTCCGTCAAGCACCTAAAATCATCACGCAGCCTTCAGTAGCCCTTCCACCATGAGACACCGCCCCATGTGCACCTGCCAACTTCTGGGCTTTCTTTTCGCCGCCAGCATGGTGATTTATTTATTTTTCTTTTTAATAGAATCTTTTTATTGTGTTACGTTAGTCACCATACAGTACATCATTAATTTTTGATGCAGTGTTCCAAGATTCATTGTTTACGCACCACACCCAGTGCTCCATGCAATATGTACCGCCCTTAACACCCACCACCGGGCTCACCCACCCCCCACCCTCCTCCCCTCCAAATCCCCCAGTTTGTTTCCCAGATTCCCAGAATCCACAGTCTCTCATGGTTCACCTCCCACTCCGATTCCCTTCCCTTCGCTTCTCCTTTCCTTCTCCTAATGTCCTCTATGTTATTCCTTGTGCTCCTTAAGTCTTTACTTATTTACTTATATAAGTACTATACTTATATAAGTATACAGATACTGAATAAGTATATAAATACTAAATAAATATATAAATACTAAATAAGTATTTACTCATTCCTTAAGTAAGTGAAACCGTATGATAATTTACTTTCTCTGCTTGACTTATTTCCCTCAGCATAATCTCCTCCAGCCCCCGTCCACGGTGATACAAAAGTTGGGTGTTCATCCTTTCTGATGGCTGAGTAATATTCCATTGCATCTTTGGACCACATGATGATTTAGAAATTCACATTTCCAGCCAAGGTTTCCCCAGAACTCCAGCTCCCCACCAGACCCTGCTGTTCAGATGCCGAATGCCTGTATGTCTCTCTTTCATACAGTACGGGGGTCTGTACCCTTATTCCCTTCAGAGCTCAGGTCTCCGCTCCAGTATACCGCCTCAGAGAAGCCTCCCTGGGCCATCCCACAAAGGGAGCATGCCTCCCCCAGTGACAGCACCCTGTCCATTACAAGACCACACACCAGCACTGCCCCTTGTTTCCTTCATAGCGTATGACGCGATCTCTACCTTTTTATTCATTTTGCTGTTTGCTTGTTTGTTTCCAGCCTCATCTAATCAACTCCACATGGACAGGGAATCTGTCTTTTTTTTACTGAAGAGGTCCTTGCCCAATATTTGTGGACTGAATGAGGGGAATCTGTAATGACTGACACTAAATGATTCAATGAGGAAAGTGTCTTCAGGCTTGTGTCACCATTGATAAGGCCACATACCAATGAATAAAATTTTACAGCATTTTTCAGTTTTAAGAGCTATGGTCTGAATGTTTGCATCCCTCCAAAATTCACATGTTGAAATCCTAATCCCAAAAGTGATGGTATCTGCGGGCGGGCCTTTACGAGGTGCTCAAGTCACGAAGGTGGAATCCTCATGAATGGGACGGATGCCGAAGAAAAGAGGCTCCAGAGAGATCCCTGGCTCCTGCCACTGTGTGAGGATACAGCCAGAAGGCGCTGGCTGTGAACCAGGAAGATGTGATCATGCAGGCTCCTTAATCTTGGACTTGCAGTCTCCAGAACTGTGAGCAGTGTCTATTATTTGTACACAACAGCATCCCCAACCGGCTGACGGCCAACTTCTTTTTTTCCACCAGATCCTATCAAGGTAGATACTATTTTATTTAAAGATTTTATTTATTTATTTGTCAGAGAGAGAAAGAGTACAACCAGGCAAAGTGGCAGGCAGAGTCAAAGAGAGAAGCGGACTCCCCACTGAGCAAGGAACCCGATGCGGGACTCGATCCCAGGACCCCGGGATCATGACCTGAGCCAAAGGCAGTGGCTTAACCGACTGAGCCACCCAGGCGTCCCAAGGTAGATACTATTTTTTATTCCCATTTTGCCCCTAAGGAAGCACAAGTTAAATAGGTAAATATAACGGGAGGCGCCCAGGGTCAGAGACTCAAAGAGCTCTCAGGAGTGCAGACAATACTGAATAGTGTGCCTGTTGTTCTTAGTGTTACCAGGCTCCTGTTCGCAGGACTGTTCTGGTTTAAGTACTGAAAATCCTGCTTCCTGAGAAAATCAGGACAGTGGGTCACCCTATCTGACCCAGAAAACTGTAAATCAGACCTGACCTTAGCTACTTCATGCCGTCAGATCCCTGGCCATGTAAAATGCGAAGACTAAATCGTGGGGGGACGAGAGGGCAGGCAGGGTTTAGAACCTACCGGTGTGAAGTCGTGTCAGAGCTGAGGCGCCTACCCAACCGAACCTCAAAGAAATGCTGAGAGCGGAAGTCACTAACAGCCTGAAAAGGAACAGGCACTTAGAGATACCATCTGCGCACTGCTCCTACCCTGAAAGATAAAGGTGGTAACTAGGTCAGCCCGGTTATCAAGCCTCATGCTTTCAGACTGAATCCGATCCACCAAAAGTCCCAAAAGGTATTCTGGGCAGTGGTGGGGCCATTTACTGCAGGCACCCTGACCAGGAGAAACTGGCCTATTATTCCAGAAAGGAAGAAAATTCTTCATCTTCCAACTCAGTCCAATTTGACACCATTTTAAGTACATTGGAAATCTTGAGTTAATCATTCTGGTAGCATCGTCATAATTGTGTGTGTGTGTGTGTGTGTGTGTGTGTGTGTGTGTGTTACAGGGAGTAATCACTGCATGGGTGGCACTGTCTGCTCATCTAGGTAGAGGCTGTAGTGTTCATTCATGCTATTGGGCAACTGAAGTGTAGCAATCATGTATCACATTTTGAAAGAGGCATTTAAAAAAAATCCACCACTAGATGATTCAGACTTAATTATCTTGTCTTTTCAGCAGCTGAGTTCAAGGCTCAAGTGGAGAACACATAGCTTCAGAGGCAGAAGGAGTCGAAGGTGCTCCCAGCTTTGAACACCTCCCCTACTTGAGGTAAGAATCATGAAACTTTTGGTCTCTGCCAGCGGAAAATCTCCCAGTTAGGGATTACCCTTCCGCTGGTCACGCCCCGGTTCAGTGAGCTGTCATGTAGCCTGCGTCTTTGTTGTCTGCCCAGGGTTTTCTGTTTTGTGTTTGTCTTTTGTGTCACTCATGCCCACCTAGAAGGTTCTGAGAAGGTCTGAGAAAGAGTAGATAGTTGGTATGGACGCGTGATTGACATTTGCTTCATTCGGCAACGTTAAGACAGTCCCTCAATCTTCTGGACTTATGTTTACCTTCATTTCAAGGGGGAAGAAAATTCTAGTGGCAGAAAATTATAACTTGTCTCTAAGTCGAACCAGTGTGGATCAAGGAAGAAGGGGCTGCTCTGATCTCTGTGTTTGGGGCCAGGTCTTAAACCACATCAAGTGACCTACATCCTGCCAGAGCAAAGGGCCCTCCCACTCGCAGGAATTGTTTAACCTGTTTGTGTTAAGTATGGAGTTTGGGGAAGACTCGGTGTAAATTTTTTTAATGCCCTTGTCATTTGAGATCTTGGTAAAAATCAGGTGTGTGAGCTGAATCCCATGAAACTGCCCCAGTTCTACCCATATTCTATACCTGTTGATTTAGACTCCTTCTACACATTTTGTCTTCACAATTAGGTTGGAATATTCTGGCAGTCCAGGCTTCTTTAAACCAACTGGACTTAATTTTTCAACCTTTGCCCCTGTTTTAAAGGCTGCATTTCATTCACTGACCACCTGCGTTAACTGATTTTCCCAAAGTCTGTCTGGTATTCACCATTGCAAATACCAATGGCAAGTCGATCTGTCTCGAGAATTTCCCAAGTTGTACTAGAGTTTTCTTATTTCTGGTCATCAGAATGGTTCAGGCAAGGGCCACCTGATACATTCATGTTTTTATATATTAAGTTTTTATTTTAATTCTAGCTAGTTAACCTACAGTGTAATATTAGTTTCCAGTGTACAATATAGTGATTCAGCGCTTTCCTCTAACACCCAGTGCTCCTCAGGACAGTGCCCTCCGTACTCCCCATCACCTGTTTCATGCACCACCACCACCACCCCCGCCGCCGCGACCTCCTCTGGTGACCATCAGTTTGTTCTCCATGGTTAAGAGTCTGTTTCTGTTTCTTGGTTTGCCTCTCTCTCTTTTTCCCTAGGTCAGTTGTTTTGTTTCTTAAATTCCACATATGAATGAAATCATACGGTATTTGTCTTTCTCTGACTGATTTATTTCACTTAGCATAATACTATCCAGCTCCATCCATCTTGTTACAAACAGCAAGATTTCATGCTTTTTTGTGGCTGAATGAAATTCCATTGTGTGTGTGTGTGTGTGTGTGTGTGTGACCTTCTTTATCCATTCATCTGTCAATGAATACTCTGTTTCTATGGTTTGGCTATTGTAAACAATGCTGCTAGTAACATAGGGCTGCATGTTTCTCTTCGAATTAGTGTTCTTGTATTTTGAGGCTAAACACCCAGTAGTGCAATTTACTGAATCATATGGTAATTCTATTTTAAACTCTTTAAGGAACCTCCATTCCATTTTCCACAGTGTCTGTACCGGTTTGCATTCCCAAAGTGCATAAGGATTCCTTTGCCTCCACATCCCTTGCCAACACTTATTGTTTCTTGTATCATTGATTTTAGCCATTATGACAGGTGTCAGGTAATATCTCACTGTAATTTTGATTTGCATTTCCCTGATGATAAGTTATGTTGAACACCTTTTCATGTGTTTTGTGGGGTGTCTGGGTGTCTCCTTGGGAGAAATGTCTGTTCATGTCTCCTGCCTATTTATAAATTGGATTATTGTAAGGTTTTGGGGTGTTGAGTTGTATAAGGGCTTTACGTATTTAGGATGCTAACCGTTTACTGCATATGTCATTGGCAAGTATCTTCTGCCATTCCATAGGCTGCCTTTTAGTTTTGTCGATTGTTTCCTTCATGGTGCAGAAGCTTTTTATTTTGATGAAGTCCCAATAATTTATTTTTGCTTTTGTTGCCCTTGCCTCAAAGACATGACTAGAAAAAAATGTGGTTATGGCAGCACCATCTAATTTAGAGGGTTATTCTGTCCATTTATTGGTATGGAAAGGTAATGATTTCTGAGGCTTTGAATCGTGAAAGAAACAATTCCTTAGACACAACAAAATAGGTAACTTGTGGGCAGGGTTTTTAAGTCATCTTGGATCCCTCCTTTTCTTTTCTTTTTTTTTTTTTTAAAGATTTTATTTATTTATTTGACAGATAGAGACCACAAGCAGGCAGAGAGGCAGGCAGAGAGAGAGGAGGAAGCAGGCTCCCTGCCAAGCAGAGAGCCCAATGTGGGGCTTGATCCCAAGACCCTGGGATCATGACCTGAGCTGAAAGCAGAGGCTTTAACCCACTGAGCCACCCAGGTGCCCCGGATCCCTCCTTTTCATAGGCAACTCATCCTGCCCTTATTTGTCAGCCAAATTACTTAACCTTTTAGGACTCATCTCCTTGCTTGACAAAGTTCCTTCCCTCCTCTGCCTATAAATTATCATCCTAACAAACAATTCAGCCGAAAGTTACATGCAATCCTTTTATAGCCCCGTAATTTCATTCACTCATAAAATTTCTAGAGGAAAAATATCTTTTTCTATGTGCAATTTTGAGTTCCTGGATCTCCATCAGTGTAGACCATTTCAGATACTCCCTTCACTGAAGACGGGAAAATAGATTTTTGCTGCTGGAAGGACATTAAACTTCCATTTGTGCCCAAGAAAATACAAAAGGATTTGCACTTCGACACTTGAAAATCTCCAGATGCTTCCTGATTTTTTTTTTCCACATAGAAGATGGCATCAAGCATCTCCTAATGTTCCCAGAAGAAAATGAAAAATCTAGCACTTATCAAGCAATTAACTTCATAAACACTAGAATTGGGAACCAGAAGAGCAAGGTGTGGTTCCCAGGTGCCTGACTTACTGTGTGGTCTCGGACAGGTCATTCAGACTCTCCAAGTCTCTGTGTTCACATGCCTGAGAGGGAGGTAGAATTATAGTAACATCTGTCTCCAAGGATGATTGTGGGTTGTGTAAATGGTAAGAGTGTATGTGTGTGTGTGTGTGTGTGTGTATACAAATTCATTATTTTACTTGTTACTCCATTAACAAGTAATAGCTCTGTTCTGGTTTTTATGCTTTTTCACTGTAGAAATGGAGTTATTTTTATGATGGTTTGGTTTTCTCCCCCATTTGAACACTCTTCTAGAACCTTTCTTAGTTAACCAGAATCTTGTAACCCAGTCAGTTGGTCAGTTAGCAAATACTTACTGAGATCCTAGTTACATGCCGGCAGAGAGATCACGTCAACCTTAATTGTGATATACAGTCTAATGTGTACAAACTTTTTGGTCTAATTTTTTTCCCACCACATTTCACTGCTATGAAGATATTTTCCTTTTAAAAAAAGAAAATCTCTCTCATGCCTGCCTTGGCCTGATGCATCATTTACAATTCTTTGCCCACAGCAATGTCAGTGTGAATGCACATCCGTATGGCTTCACCATTTGTTAAAATGTGGACATACTTTCATATCAGCTGGTGAATAGCCACTAATCTCAGCCCCAGGAGTGTTGCCCTGACTCCCATAGTCTCATCCATCTCTATCCCCTTCTCCAGGACCCCTTGACCACACACCCCCCAAACCCAGAATAACAAGGACCAAGGAGGGCCTAGCACAGATGGTGGCAACTGGCCCTAGCTTCGACATCCATTCCGAGTGTAAGATGTTAGTATCACCCTGCCCCTTGCTTGCTACCCACTCCTCACATTTCCTCCCTCAGATCACCTGCTGCCCAACCAGAGACGGGTCTCCTACCCCAGCCCCGCCCCCTTGGCTCTTATTGTCATTGCTCCCTGCTTCCCTTGATGTTCTCTGCACCCGACCATCCCCAAGCCACCACTCCATAGCCCTGCCCCCAGCACTGCCCAGGTCTTTCTGCACATTGTCCAGTATACCCAGACCAACACTGTAGGGCTGAAACAGCATACTGAATGCTAAGACCGCAGCAGTCTTAAGATATTAAAATGCCCCCCTTTCTTTCTCTTTTTTTTTTTAAGATTTATTTATTTGACAGACAGAGATCCCAAGTAGGCAGAGAAGCAGGCAGAGAGAGAGGAGGAAGCAGACTCCCCGCTGAGCAGAGAGCCCAATGTGGGGCT
The DNA here is from genome assembly GCF_022355385.1 of Mustela nigripes. Lineage (NCBI taxonomy): Eukaryota > Metazoa > Chordata > Mammalia > Carnivora > Mustelidae > Mustela > Mustela nigripes. The sequence continues at coordinate 14,281,890 of NC_081562.1, forward strand.
CGATCCCAGGACCCTGGGATCATGACCTGAGCTGAAAGCAGAGGCTTTAAACCACTGAGCCACCCAGGTGCCCCAAAATGCCCCCATTTCTAATAGTAAATAGTCAATACTCTGAGTCTCCCACCCCATTTCCAGTACCCCAGCCACACTGACCAGTCCTCCCAAGGCTTCTCCTGCCCTCCCCGCCGCCTGCCTCTCTGCCTACTTGTGATCTCTCTCTCTGCCAAATAAATAATAAAATCTTTTAAAAAATAATAATAATGCAGAGCGAGGTAAGGGTTCTTCCTTAATTTATGATTCATTGAGTCATTCTACCAATAATTATCAGTCACTCTATGTTTGAGACACCAAGCCAGGCTCTAGAGCCTCCAAATTAAAGAAGGTCTCTGCCGTCATGGCACTTACATTCTCACAGAGGAGACAGAGAGCACATGAGAAAATAAATATAAACACATGAATAAGTATCTGTTTTGACCAAGGATTCTGAAGGAAATGTGATTAACTTAGAGAAGGCTGTATTTAAAATGAACCTTAAGGAGGTGCAGGGTTTCTGCGGGCTCAGGTGAAGATGAACGGCATAAGCGCAGGCTTTAGGCAGGAAGCAAGGTGAGTGTTTAAGGACTAAGAGTCCAGTTGGTCTGAACAGAGGGCTCCTGGGAGACCAGACGAGGAATGTAAGCAAGTTGACTGACCTAGCCCCTTCCATACCTGAAGGTGGACGGATACACCACCAGACAGACAAGTCCAGACCCCAAGTCTCAGCCTCATGACCCTCCAGCAAAATACCCAGATGAACATTCACTAATCTATACATAAGTCCCCTGTATAAATTGGGCAATGTGTATACTAGCCAAAATGCAAAACAGCCCATGGGGTGCCTGGGTGGCTCAGTGGGTTAAGTGTCCTACTCTTGGTTTTGGCTCAGGCCATGATCTCAGGGTCATAGGATCAAATCCTGTGTCAAGAGCCTCACTCTTTCTCTCTCCCTCCCTCTCTCTCAAAAATAAATGAATGAATAAAATCTAAATATTAAAAAAAAAAATGCTAGCCCAAGGGGTGAGTAGGGCAGCCCTTGCTTTCCCTACCAACTGGGCACACTGATACGGGGTTTTTAAGAGTCTCATGCTCTACCAGCTGAGCTAGCCAGGCACATGGTATGGGATTTTTAAAAAAAACATTTTCTGCTTGCCCCACTTTGTGCCAGAAGGCTGGTATATCTCCAAAGGGAACTTTTTCCCATTCCATACAGAAGGCCAAGATAGGCTAGTCACAGCCCTGCACGGATACTCCTCTCCCTGGTCAGACTGCTTTGTTCCGCTCAAGTAAATTCTCTGGAACACCCCTTTGTCTACACATTCCATTCCTATCTCTACGGCCTATCCATAAAGCCCACACAACCCCCTTTATCAAAGCTCTTTCTTTTTTTGGCCCAGCACCCCAGAGACACCTCTTGAAACGATCGTTTCCTTCATCCAGACTGTTCCTGAATCCCAGCCCTTCTTTGAATCCTTCCCTGCCCACCTGGCCTGACCCCTCCCTTCGCATGGCTCCCACAACTTCCTCTTCCTTCATCACCCCCACAAATAGTTCCCTGACTTGTTTCATGTTTGTATGTGAACTCAGTGGGAATCTGTCACCTGTGGGTCTTTGACACGTATGAACCCAGCAATGGTAGCTCACCCAGATTGCAAACTGCCAGAACTAGAAACAAGGCCCGTGAACATATTACTCACTCGCCTGTCATTAAAAGAAACCCATGTCACCATTGCTATGGGTAACTTGTGCTTCATTCATCAAGAAAATGGGCTGAGGGGCACAGGGGTGGCTCAGTCATTTGAGTATCCAACTCTTGATCTCGGCTCAGGTCTCAACCTCAGGGTCATAAGTTCAAGCCCCAAATTGGCCTCCATGCTGGGTGTAGAGCCTACTTGAAGGAAGGAAGGAGGGAGGAATGGAAGGAAGGAAAGTAAGAAGGAAGAAAGGGAAAGAAAATAGACTGTCATTAATTCATTGAGTCCATTCATTTAATAAGTATACACTGAATATTTAATATATGCCAAGCACCAGCAATATAACAGCAAAAAAAAAGAGAGAGAGAGAGATGTGGTCCCTCTCCTTGGAGATGTTTATTTAAGATTTTGTATATGTGTATCTACGGCATGCCGGGCATTGTACTAGATTCTGGGGTGATCCTGGCATGTGTGTTAAAGAAGGAAGTCTTTGAGGAGGTGCAAGTGTAGATGGGGCAAGGCCTTGCCACTGGGCTGCGAGCTTAAACCCTGTCCTGTGGGCAAAGGGGAGTCATTAAGGGTCTCTAAGCAGATGACTGATTGTTTCACATCCCTAAAGCCACCTTTCTAAACTACCAACTCGTGTTCTGAAGCGGTCTAAAATCCCACATCCCCATCCTCTATCCTTCCCAAGACGTATCAGCAGTGTTACATTTACAGTAAGTCTCTTGGGTTGCATTGCATTGTATTGTATTGTCCTGAGTCATAATCATCTGTGTGTGTGTCTGACTCACCCACTAATCTGTGAGAAACAGAAGCCAAGGACACACAGAGGTCATCTCTGCATCCTCAGCACCTAGCACATGTTCTGATGTGTTCAATAAATGATTACTGGATGGGTGGATAGATGGATGGATTGATGGTTGGATGGATGGATGGTTGGATGGATGGATGGATGGATGGATGGATGGATATATGGACTGATGGGTGGAAAGAGCGAGTTTTGGCAATGAGCAATGAAACAAGAAATCATAGAAAACTGTATGGAATTGACCAACGAAAAGTCAAAAATAGTAAAGGAACCATAAATGTTGGTTAATTGCAGATGCATACAAAGGCAGTCCAACTCCTCTGGGGATGTTTCTTCCTGTGGAATCTCTACATCTCATCTGCCCAGACCGTTTACCCTGGAATCAAGGCCAGGGTTACTCAGCAGGCCCTGGACTATGGTAAGTCAAGGGCTTCCAGAAGCCAGGCTACAGCCTCCGAGGTGGAGTTTATATGAGTTCCAAGCTCATATTGGACTGTCTCATGACTGAGGCAAGCTCTCCTGTAGAATGATGTGGAGACTGCTAAGACAGCTGGGAAGGAAGTGCTGTCCAAAAAACAATCACCTTGATGGTAGGTCTGTCCAAACTTGACCGCAGATACTCATTCTCTCCCCACCTCCTATCCCCTGTACCCCCTCATGCACATACCATGAACATCTCTGCTGTAAAGAAGGATACATCATAGGCTAGAGGGGAGGAGATGGGAGAGTGAAAGTAGCACCTTAGAACTTCAGAAAGGGCTTAATTCCAAAAGGAACTAAGAATCCCCTAAAATTGTGCGCCAAGTTTACTATAGATGATGATTGGGAATTTTTCTTGAGAGAGGCTCCATATTTTCATTACATGCAAAAAGGAGCCCGGGACACTGAAAGATTAAGTAAAACTCCTTCAGAGATGTTTATAAACTTGGGGAGGGAAAAATGTTGAGCAGAGCTGGGGTGAGGGCAGATTGTGTATGGGAAAGGAACTGGGAAATCAAAGTGTGTGGGCCTAATTCTATCCTATAAATCTTGGCCCAAGATTAGCCGAGTACAGGCAGATAGATTCACTCCAATCCCTTCTTAACTAAAGCAGTCAGCCCAAGTACTGCTAGTCTAACTCAGAAACTCCTAAGCGTGACCAGGAAACACCTCACCTGCTGCACCAAAAAAGACACACAGGAAGGACGGAGGGAAGGAAGGGAGGGGAGGAGGAAGGAAAGACAGTTTGGGGCAACTCCTTGCTGCCAGTACCTCATCTGGAACAGCGAATCTAAGGTTGGCCCATGTTGCACAATTGCCGTATGAGCTGGCTCTATACTGAGAAATACACGCCGGGAATGTATGTCAGTATCCACATGTCTACATGTGTGTATGTATGTGTGTATCTTGTTACTGTACTGATATACTTATATGCGCAGAAATATGGATCAGAAATAGAAATCTTGTAACGTTATTGAAGTTGTGAGAAGTGTTTATTCCACTCTCAAGATCAAAGCAACTAAAAGAACAGATCTAATCAGTTCCCACGGGTATGGGTCTCAATTCTGCCCCTTTCCTCAATATATAGGGTTGGCCCAGTGGGTTTCTCATCTGGAAAACAGGGAGAATGACCATAATGGTGCCCCCCCCCCCCGTCATGATGTGAGGACCAGATGGGACCATCTGTAGAGATGCGGCGTGGGGTGGTGGGGAAGGACAGGCTTTATTTTTTTCTTGAGATTTTATTTATTCATCTGACAGAGAGGGAGAGAGCACAGGTAGGGGGAGCAGCACAGGTAGGGGGAGAGAGCACAGGTAGGTAGTAAGCCTGTCATCTTCGTCATTACCAGTAAATGCTTTCTTTCCTTCATAGGCGTTCTAGCTGGGATGGAGATGATTGAGCAAATGGTTAAGGAAAAAAAGATCCCAGACCTAGAAGGCTCTGAATCTCTGGAATTTTTGAAGGTTGATTATGTGAACTACAATTTTTCAAAGTAAGTAGAAGAGTATTTTTAGCAAGTGAAATTATTCTTTAAAACCTTCGGGTTGTGGCTATGCCCTCGGTGTTCTGGTGTAACACCAGGGACGTGCAGTGTAGAATTTAACCCATTTTTGGTAAGGGGTTTATCAGGTGAGTGACCTCAAGAAAGAGGGGTCACAAAGCTGACAAAGAGTGGAGGATTGGGGTCAGAACACCTGGGCCCAAGTCCTACCCCTACTGCACACTTGTTGTGGCACCTGGTGAATCTGCTCAGAGTCTCGATGTCCTTGCCTCTTTCCTAAAAGGAGAACTCCTTGCCCCTTGAATAAGAAGAGAAATTTTTACCCAGCCCATCGCTGCCTCCACCCCTTAAACCTAGATACAGGATTCAGTCACAGTCTCAAAACCAAATCTACCCTCAGCAAGGCTTCCCTTACGTTAGCGATGCATAGTTGAGATATCAGAGGTTATAGAAATGGGCCACAAATAAGAAGGTCGAAAGAAAGAATAGAGGGTGGTTCAGTCGGTTAAGTGTCTGACTCTTGATCTGCACTCAGGTCTTGATCTCAGCCCTACATTAAAAAGAAGAAGAAGAAGAAGAAAAATAAAGGATAGAGAGATCCTATGGAAGCCCACCATTTTATCTGAACCCAGCCTTTTTGTATTTCTCTGCCCCACCCCCCTCAGTGCTGGCTTCTGTCCTCACGTTTGTCTCGTGGCTCAGTATGGCCACCGCAGCTCAGCCATCAAACCCATATTCCAGTCCCAAGAAGAAATAAGAGGACTCAATAATGGACGGATTTGCCGTAGTCTTATGACCATACTTAATAGTATTAGCCAGAGAGACTGGAAAATTCATTTTCCAAGCAGATATCTTTGTCATCCTGAACAAATTCAGGGATTCAGAAGAAGGAGGAATGGATGTTCAGATAGCAGCTGGCCGTCGTAGTTGCCCAAGAAGGAGGAATGGATGTTCAGATAGCAGCTGGCCGTCGTAGTTGCCCCCAAAAGCCCCAAAGTGCGATTCAGGGAGAGAACATCATTGTCATTTTCAGCTCAGTCTTGAAGGTAAAGCAGAGTCAGGATTTTATAAGCAATTATCTGTGATTCACAATTTGCCCCCAAGGCTTTAGCAGTCCAGTGATAATTCCCTGCTGCTCTAACCCTTTGGAGTAATACTTTCCATGTTATCAAGGGTACCATTCTATAAAACCATGAGTTTTTTGGAAGGGTTGGGGGGATGGGGAGAAGAATGTGATCTAGGAAAAGCTCCTAGCAAATGCTCTAGTTGCTAATAGAGGCGGCCATTCAATAAGTATTTATTGAGTACCTACTAGGTACCAAGGCTTTGTTCTAAGCATAGGGGATATTGTAGTGAGGGACACAGATATCCCCTGCCCTTAATGTCCAATAAGAGAGATGGACATAATATGTTTACAAAATGAATTATTTAGTCAGTGACGATAATGCCCCAGCAGAAAAATCCAGAGTTAAACATGTATTATGATGTGTAGGTGAAGATTGTTATTGAGAGTAGAGTACAATACTCTTTGACCTGTGCTGCCCACACAGGAGCCACATGTGGCTATTGGGCATTGGAAATGGGAGTAGTGCAACTGAGGCAGTGAAGCTTTATTTATTTAATTTTAATTAATTTAAAAATAAAAAATAGTACTCAAGTCAATTATTGAAAAGCTTTTAGGTATGCATGGAACAGTTTGAGGATAGAAATGCACTTCTTCTGTTGGCAATTTTATCCAATCCAAATATAGGGCAAGGACTTGTGATGAAATTCAATGTCCAGACTGAGTCTTATTATGAATGTAAAAAAAAAAAAATATGTTGAAGACTTATTTTGAAAAAGAGAAAACAAAATATCCCATCAATAATTATTATATTGATTATGTGTTGAAATAATACTATTTTAGGTATATTGGGTTAAAAAAAATATTAATAAAATCACTCTCACCTGTTTCTTTTCCCTTTTTTAAATGTGGTTACTAAATTTTTAATTATATATGTGGCTCATATACCATTTTTATTAGAGCTATTTTATTTTTTTAATATTTTATTTATTTATTGGACAGAGAGAGAGAGAGAAAGAGAGAGATCACAAGTAGGCAGAGAGGCAGGCAGAGAAAGAGGGGAAAGCGGGCTCCCTGCTGAGCAGAAAGCCCGAAGCGGGGCTGGATCCCAGGACCCTGAGAGCATGACCTGAGCTGAAGGCAGAGGCTTAACCCACTGAGCCACCCAGGGGCCCCTATTAGAGCTATTTTAGAAGGCTATTTACAAGGACCTTTTTTTTAATGCATGCCCTTCGACCTACCAATCCCACTTCTCAGCATCCTTACTAGAAAGACACACACATGAACAGCATGCTTGAGGATGTTCAGTATGGCATTGTTTATAACACAGAAATAGCTGGAAATGACCTAGATGTCCAGAAAAAATAAATTATTTTCTTTAATGATATATCCATAGCTTGGCTACAAAGAATGCATTAGACCTATACGTATCAGACTGAAAATATTTCCAAGATTTGTTAAATGAACTTCTACCATCTTCTCCCCATAGTGGACTCAGAGTGTATAACAAAGACATGTGGGACAGGATGCAAAGTAGAAGAAATAGTAAATAAGCATTTGTTATCAGCATCACATTTATGTTTTATGTTTTTCTTAATCTTAGTTCATAACGATGCCTTCCTCCCATACCACAGTTATAAGCAGATGATCTCATTTTGTCTTCTCGACGTACCCATGAGTAACCCTTCCTCTGGGTGACTAACTAAAAGAGATTAATGTCTCACCCAGGGTTGCACGGCTAGCACAAAACTCAGCTCCAAGTCAAGGGCCCCTTGCATAATGCATGAAGTGGCATGGCCTACTGGCTAGGAACCATCTGAGACAGATGGGGGAGGGCTCCAGGTCTGGTTCTACCGCTTATATATGACTTCAGCCACGTTCCATATCTTCTCATCTCTGGATTGCAGATTGCAAAACCAGCAACAACCTCATGGGATTATTGTGGGGATTAAAATGATCTAATGCATGTAAAGTGCTTATTGCAGTGCCTGGCAGGGAGCAATCACTTAGCACATGAGCTGTCTACCTATACAGATTCCATGCAGCCCGTTGCCTCCTGCTTACCATTGACAGCTCAGACAGTTCTAGGGGAAGTAAAACTCTGAGTTTCTAAACCAGGGAAGATACTCTCCACATGGAGGACATCTGGGAATATGAAGAAGGCGCCCTTGTGATTGTCCCATGATGGGGGGGGAGGGGCTCTAGTGGCATTTAGTTGGCGAATAAGCCAGGTACCCTGAGATGTGTATAACAGTCCTCTATACCAAATAGTTGTCCCATCCAAAATAATATTCCCCCTCACCGAGAAACACTGGAGCAGCTGAAGGGAAAAACCATGATGGCAATGTTGTACCTCATACTGTCTTTAATGAAGCTAAAAAAAATTTGATTTTTTTCAAATTTGTTTCTATACTTGCTCATTTCCCCCTCAATTAGATACCAGGGGCTTCTTGGCAAGTGTTAAAGGGGAATTAGAAGGCAGTACCCAGAGGTACCTGGGGGGCTCAGTCAGTTAAGCATCTAACTCTTGATCTTAGGGTTACGAGTTCAGAAAAAAAAAAGAAGAAGAAGAAGGCAGTGCCCTGAGACAGCTCCTCCGACCTGAGGTTCCTTCCTCCATAGGAAGTCATGATTGCTTTTGCGAGTTCCACAAACCTCCTCTATGATTTTGCCTTACTTAGAGATGCGCTAGAAGACATGGGCTAACCTCTCTGTTTTTGTTTTACAGCATAAAAATCCATGCCTTCTCATTTCCAAATACTTCATTAGCCTTTGTGCCTGGGGTGGGAATCAAGGCCCTGACCAACCACGGTACCGCCAACATCAGCACCGACTGGGAAGTCAAGTCTCCGCTCTTGTAAGTATTCCTCTCAAAGCTTCTGTGGCTGTTCTAGGGAGAAATGGAACGAAATTGAAAGTACATAATTTAGCTGGTGTTTTTGACATTGGGCTTCTTTCCCTCTGCCACTAACAATCTTTCTCAAGAGCACAATTTTCCAGGAGAGATTTAAATCAGAATATCTCTGCTGGGGTCTGGGCAGGGGAGAGTGGGAGGCTGAGAAGCATCCTTCCCTTAAAGGCAGAGCAAACTGTCATTTAAGACTTCCTAAGAGCTGGGAGTCCCTGACCATTGGAGCAATGGACGTGTGCTCAACATTTTAGACCTTCAGTAAGTCACTGTGTGTTCTTGGGCCATTCCACACACGTCCCCCTCCTTGGGGCAACTGATGGGAAATGGGCCTTCCTACCTCACAAGGAGATTAGAGGATAAAAGTTACTGGGAGCCCAATTCTCTCCCTACCAAAAGGCCTTTGCGCACTCTCAGAGAAAGGAGGGATCAAATTCAAAGACCAACTACTCAAAGACCAACTTCTGTGTGGAAGTCACGGTCATGGGGTAATGTTTAGGTCTACCCCAGTTGGTTCCCCAGAAAGAACATCTACTCATCGACTTGGTCATTCAACAACCACTGATCGAGTGCCAGCCAAGGACCATTTATCCCCATCTCAAGAACTCTACACTTGTACACTGTAAAGAAATGGTGTATTTATTCTCCCATAAGTAACATAGATTCCGGGATTCATTCATTTCTTTCCCGACTCATCAGCCACATACTAAGTGCTTATGCTATGTGCTTCTCCTGCGGGTATGGAGTGTGTAGCACACACTCCAGTCCCTCAAAGAGTTCACAGACTGCATCTAGTGTCCTGTCCCTATCTGTGCTCCACCTAAATAAGCCTACCCCATGTTCTCCATCCACACAAGCATTGTACATGAATGGTGCTTAATACGTGCTCGGCCACCGTGGGGGCCAAGCCCCCAGGATAAAAATGCTAAGCTAAAGCTGTCCCCATTCCCATATTCATTACGTCTTTTGTTTGGTAAAACGCTCAGCACCTACTCTGCTCCTACCTGTTCCTGGTGACAAAGGTCCTTCCCTCCAGGAGCTTAGAGGCTGCGAGTAGTCAGAGAAAGGACCCATCTCACCCCTGCCCAGGCCTGGGTAACCTTGCACTTTCTCTCAACAGCCAAGACACAGGAGGAGCTGATCTGTTTCTCTCTGGCGTCTTCTTCACTGGTGTCATTGTCCTGGCCCGCAACGACTTTGGTCACCCAATCATGAAGCTCCAAGACTGTTACGCCCAAGTGAGCCACGCCCACGTGTCATTTTCCGGAGACCTCAGGTGAGCGATAGCATCATGGGCAGTTGCTGGTCTGGAACGGGGTTACCCGGCAGAGCCTGAGGAGGTTCACCACCGGCAGATTCGATTCCTGAATTAAGCCCGTTTTTTTCTCTTTTCTCCCCAGTGTCCTGTACAACTCCTTTGCTGAACCCATGGAGAAACCCATTTTAAAGAACTTAAATGAAATGGTAAGTCTTTAGAGGTGATACAACTACAGTAAAACATTCTGCCATGTTTTACCTAATTCTTAGTCAATAAAGCTTTATTGAGCACCTGTTGTATGCCAGGCATCATCCAAGGCACTTTCACACACATTATCCCTTGCACCTTACTAAGTTTCGCCAGTGCCCACCATGTGCCAGTGTGGTAGGTGCTGGGGGTGCAGGAATGAATGAAACAGTATTCCCTCCCTTGAGTGCTCAGCACAGGATGGGCAAACAACCCACATGCGTTTATTTATTGCGCACCTACTGTGTGCCCAGCACGAGGCTACAGGCTGTTGGGGATATAAAATAGGAATAAACTTATTATGTTTTTAGGTAAACCCAACTCAGGCTTGTGGAACAATGACTGAATGAGTATTTGGATTTAATACGTAATTACATGGTCATTAGACTGAACCAAAGGGGTTCAGGGAAGTGGAAAGATTCAGTCGAAAGGGCCTGAAAGTCTCCTGGGGGATAGTTTTTAGAGGATGCAGGACTTGAACTGGGCCTTGAAGAATAAGTACAATTTTGACAGGTAAGGAATGGGAGAGAAGAAAGGGTGTTTCCAAGAAACAGTATCGGTTAAGATAACTTCCAAAATTACAAGTGTCTCCAATCCAGAACATGGTGTTTGAGGAAGGGGAGAGATGGAATTGGCTGTGTGCCCTCTTTCCAGTCCAGGCCAGACCATTTCTGGATGCTTTGCCCATATGTGGGGGGAGATGAGGAGAAGGATGAGGAGGATGGGGAATGAGAGGGTGGAAGCGGTATCTGGAAGCCTCCATCCCAGTCCTCCCGGGCAGGCAGTGGGTGCTTGATGAATGCCAGTGAGGAAATCAACGTGTAAATACATTCGGCAGCTTGTCCGAGGAGCTTGCCCAGCTGGTCGGGGCACTCCGAGGTTGCCCGGGCTTTTCCAGGCTCACCTGGCAGGTGCTGAGCGCCGGCGCACGGGCGTGCCAGAGAGGGACAGGGAAAGCCCTGCCGGCTGGGGGACCCCACACTTGCCACCGCTCCTCTGCTGGAAACCAGGCGTGGTTCTCTGGCCTCAGACAGGAAGCCACTAGCTAAGTTTGCCTGGAGCGTGCGCAGGCCTTAGAGCCGGGGGCGCTTTGCTTCAGGTAGGCCCTCTGTGCCGTGGGAAAACAGAAAAGAGCGCTCAGACCACAGCTCGCTGGATTCCAAGTCCCAGTTATGTAACCCCTGGCAACCCACTAAAACTCTCCAGACATCATTGTTCCCATCTGTGAAGGGCGGGCTGTGGTGCCCCCCTCTCAGCACTGCCATGAGGCTAACATGGGGTTCAAGCAGCACAGCTGACATTTACTGAATGTTTGCTGTGTGCGGGCGGCCGTATGTGGATTACTTCTGTTTCTGCTCACAACAGCATGACGAAGTAGGGACAATTGTTACAAGTGAGGGAACAGAACAGACTACAAATCACGTGCCAGGGGAGTCAACCCAAGGCGGCCAGGCTCCCAAGCCTCTGCTAGTAACCGCCACGCCAAGTGCTTAGCACATGCCTGGCACACGGTGGCCCACCCATGTTGGCACACTTCCTCCTTCCTAAAGACAAGCTCGAGTCCAAGTCAAGATCGCTTGTCTAACTCCAGAAGGGGTTCTGATCTAACAGAGGTCTCACAACTGGGCTCTCAAACCAGCCGAGTGGGACAGTGAGGGTCCCAGCTTGCGCCCAGAGGCAGTGGCGTCCCCACAGCCGGGAAAGGCCCAGCAGCAGGTCCTCGGGGTGACCGCACGAGAAAGAGAATCCAGGGGCTCATTCTTTCACGGGGCTGACTGGGTGTGGTCCCGGTTGCTCCCAAGTTCAGCCCGCATTCCCTGACGTGGCACGTGGCTCGCATACACACAGAGTGTGGGGCCCACCGGCATCAGTGAATTTGAGGGAAGGTCCTGGAGGCCGAAGGGAGGATGGATCCTAACCAGAAGGACTTGGCTGGCAGGGTCTAGACCCCTAAATAGTGCAATGTGGTAACCTGCAATTTTTTTTATTCCTTTTATGGCCAGCTCTGTCCCATTATCATGAGTGAGGTGGGAGCCCTGAACGCCAACCTCAGCATGCTAGAGGGTGAGTCCTCGGGCTGCCTCTTCGGGACGGTCCTCTTCCCGCCCTCAGACTCTGGTGCTCTGCCAGCTGACTTTTCAACGTAAGATAGGCCAGCTCTCCTACCGGCTTTACCCTCTGCAAACTAGAGCCACGGGAAACGCCCGCTCTCGCACAAAATCCATCCTCTTCAGGATGATCATGCTAATCTCAACCAAGTTAGCCCTTTCCTCCCCCTGTTCTAGCCCCTTCGGTGGCTGCTTGCTGCCTCAGGATCAGGTCCAAATGCTTTCACAGGGACTACAAGACCTGCCCCCCACGCTCGGGCTCAGCCCACCCGTCTCAGCCTCATCTTGTCCCTTTCTCTGCTCTCCTGCCATCAGACTGCTTCTACTGCCCCCATGCCCTTGCTGGGCCCGTGCTGCCCTCCCCGCCTAGCAGAACTTCCCCTCCCCCCACTTCCACCCACTTATTCAAATAGACGTGTATTGAATTCCTATTTCTTTACCAGCACTGCGTTAAACCCTGAGGGGTCCAGTCCCTTCCACTTCTTTCCCCTGCACCATCCCTTGTCTGTCCACTCCTCATTATCATTTAAAATGGGCAGGTCCTGCTCCCCTCACAGCATGGTGATGGGATCTGTTCAGACTGAATTTGAAAGCATTTTAAAAAACTATAGTGGGGCACCTGGGTGGCTCAGTGGGTTAAAGCCTCTGCCTTCAGCTCAGGTCATGATCTCAGGGTCCTGGGATCAAGTCCCACATCAGGCTCCCTGCTCGGTGGGGAGCCTGCTTCCTCCTCTCTCTCTCTCTCTCTCTGCCTGCTTGTGACCTCTGTCAAATAAATACATTAAAAAAAAAAATAACGATAGTGACATGGGGCACTACTGTTCCCTCACCTTGGCAAGTCCCTTTGTCTCTTCTTGTTGCTTACCACCCTCTGTGGAATAAAGCAGCCCGGTGTGCAAGAGGAGAAGGTGTGCTACTCAGATGTTTTGCTCTAGATCAGGGGGGAGGTCTTCATATCACAGAGTACGTGATGCTGGCCAGGAAAGCTGCTCTCCCAGGCCGGGTCTGACTCCCAAGCACTGCATTCCTGGGCATACAACCTGCCTCAGACTCTGAAATCCTGCCTCCTGCAGCCCCTCGCCTCCTGCTGTGCTCTGAAAATGATGATACAAAGAAAGAATTGGGGTGCCTGGGTGGCTCAGGGGGGTAAGCCTCTGCCTGCAGCTCAGGTCATGATTCCGCCTCTCTGCCTACTTGTGATCTCTCTCTGTCAAATAAATAAATAAAATCTTAAAAAAAAAAAAACGGGGGCGGGGGGAGGGTTTTACTTTCTTCTTTTGACTTACCTACTTAGCCCAGGTTTTGAAAAGTAACTATGTATTACTTATGAAATAAGAATAATTATTTTAAATAACAGAGAATTAAAATTATATTGCTCTGCATAGATCATAGTCAGATGCTATCCTATACCTTTAATAAATATGAATTTTCACTTTTATTTGTTATTTAGTTTTAACCAAGATTGACAACTATACTCTCCTGGACTACTCCCTAATCAGTTCTCCGGAGATAACTGAGAATTACATGGAGCTGAATTTGAAGGTAACTTTATCGTCACCAAATTCTCGTCCTGGCTTTTAACAGCCAGTATTCAAAGAGCAAATATTCTATGCAGAAGGAAATATCACTAAATACCCTTCAAATAATTTAATGTCCTTTCAAGCAATTCCCTCATGTTCCTTCAAAAGACCCTTCAGCAGTTTCTTGATCAGTAAATGATGGTTTGGATTTGCCCAACATACGACTGCCTGCCTTAAGGAAAGGATCATGATGATTGTGTCTGTGGGGTCAGGTCTGAGGTCTGAGGCTAAGAGGCAGCAGGAAGGGGGGCTCAACCCATCAGCAGATTGTTCATACGGACACTCCTGTTCCTGTCTAGTCAGCCACTTTAACTGAGGGCTGTCGACCTCTTGACCTTGGTCAGGGCCATTTGCACATGAAAATGGTATTTGCTGATTCTGGAAAAGAGCCTGTCTTTACATTTAGTTTTGCCCCATGGTTAGTAACTGTGGGTTTTTGGTTTTTTGTTTTTTTTTTTTAAGTGCATATTGACTTATATTTCTTTCTTTTTTTTTAAGATTTTATTTATTTAGGGGCTCCTGGGTAGCTCAGTTATTAAGCATCTGATTTTGGCCCAGGTCATGATCCTAGGGTCCTGGGATCCAGCCCCACATCAGGCTCCCTGCTCAGTGGGAAGCCTGCTTCTCCCTCCCCCTCTGCCTGCTGCTCCCCCTGCTGTGCTCTCTCTGTCAAATCTTTTTTTTAAAGAGATTTTATTTATGTATTTATTAGAGAAAGGCAGCTAGCATGAGCTGGGGGAAGGGGGGATGGAGATGGAGAAGCAGACTGTCTGCTGAACAGGGAGCCCAGATGGATTCGAGGCTCGATCCCAGGACTCTGAGCCAAAGGCAGACACTTAACCAACTGAGCCACCCAGGCACCCCTGACTTATATTTCAATCACTTCGAGTCTTTCAAATCAGTTAAATGTTACTCAAGACATCTTGTAATAACATCCTATAGCCACTGAGGGCAGCATCAGGAATGCGTGGGAAATGCTTTAACCCATTGACAGCCCCGCCGGGTCCTTCTGAGGCTTTCTGTGCCACCCCAGAGGCTCAACAGCCACAGAGTTCGAAGGTCAAGGGTTTGGCATCTCTACATGCTCCTCAGGAACTATGCAGAGCTGTGTGTCCAGGTAAAATACACCTGCCTTCTGAGAGAAGGTTACAGCCCAGAGTGGACAGACACGTCCACATACGCTCAAGAACTCATCAGAGCTGCCAGACCATCGTCACCGGTCAAGGAATCAAAAGGCCCTGTTGTGTTTTAACCCCTACTGAGTTTCTGGTATTTGTCTGATTCTGAATGAGCAGATCCACCTTCTCAGTGCTGTTCTCTCTGTTTTCCCACAGGGCGTATTCTACCCCCTGGACAACCTCAGCGACCCCCCCTTCTCACCAGTTCCTTTTGCGCTGCCAGAACACCACGACTCTATGCTCTATATTGGAATCTCCGAGTTTTTCTTCAAGTCTGCATCCTTTGCTTACTTTACAGCTGGGGCCTTCAATGTCACTCTCTCCATGAAAGAGGTAAGGAGAGTTCATGGATAGGACCATCAGCACCAGCATTTCGTCTTACTATAAGTCCATTATGGGAATTTCATGTCATGGTTTCTATTTCCTGGGCCCTTTTAGACTATCAGCCCTAGCAGGTCATGAATAAAGGGATTGTGAACTGAAAGCTTTTAGTATCTTGAGAGTTGCTGGGTTTCTAAGTCTACTAATTTCAATTGTGTAGGATACCAGGCCACGGTTCTAGATTAATCTTAAATAATGCCAGGACTCCCCTCCACCACTTATGACCTGTGACTTTGGGCATCTTCAGTGTATTTAACTTCTCTGTGCCAGAGTGTCATCATTTAGAAAATGGGAATAATAACTCCATACTCCTAAGGTCGATATGGACAGTAGAGAGGTTTGAATATACAGAACGCATTCGTGCCTGGCACGGAGGAAGTGTTCTTTATGTGTTGCTTACCATCATCATCATCGCCATGCCTGGTTTAATGCCAGCACCAGTATTTGTCCTGTTGGTAATTGCAACTGAGTTATCTACAATGACCACCCAGAGGACACATACTCATGGATTCTCTTTGCCACGCCCCTCCCTTTCATGGTGAGAACATTCTCTCTAGCCAACCAACAACTTTTATTAAGCATTGCCTATTAATCTTTTCATTCCATGGGTCTTAATAATACAAGTGGTTCTAAAACTTGGGTTCAGAATACCAGGTATGGCAGCACCCGTGACTGCAGACTGCTGAGAATTAGAGAAACCTAGCTTCAGATCTGGAAAACACTCATTTGTGAAGATAAATTACTTAAGTATTTTTTGTCTCAGCAACCTCTGAAGAGGTGGGCAATACATACAAGGGTTCTTGTTAACCACTGTAGGATGGTTATGCATGGATCGTACGTGGGTGACCTACACAGTTAAAAGGCACTTACTGAAAAGGAAGGTACTTCCTGTGTGACCTTGGGCAAGTGACTTCACTTCTTTGAGCCTCAGACTTCCTATGGTTGGGCTATTAAATGATAGGCCACTATTAAACACTAATTGTTTGTTGATGTAACAACTTCATGATTCATAAAAATACAAGGAAAGCTAGGTTTTCCCCTTAAAAGAGAACCCAGGTAAAAATTACAGTAACACGATGATCTTGATTTTCCAGATTTCCAACCATTTGGTTCAAAACTCTCAAGGCCTTGGCAATGTGCTCTCCCGGGTGAGTACTGGGAGCCTGACTCCTTGGTAGTGTATCTGGATTCACGGCAGTTACTTCTGGAAGATTTGTGGGTTCTCTCTATTCCTTTTCGGTCCAAACCTGAGTCCATCTTTCCATTCTGAAGAGATTTTGTTTTCTTTTTTTGGTAAGATTTATTTATTTTAGAGAGAGTGAGCATGAGCAGCAGGGGAGGGGCAGAAGGAGAGTCTTAAGCAGACTTGGCGATGAGAGCCAGCCCGATGCAGGGCTTGACCTCACCACCATGAGATCTCAACCTGAGCCAAAACCAAGAGTCAGTAATCTGACTCTGCAGCTGGGGGCCTCAGATATTTTTTTTCTTTTAATAAAATAGCCACAGATATTTATTAAACAAGTTACTGTTAAAGGCATCATAAGTTTACAAAACAAATCAGCTGTCCCTTCCCTAAGTTTCCACCACACATTTGAATTAATAAGCTTCAATGGGAAATGGGGGAATAGCGCCCATATCTGTGCCCTTAGTGAAGCAACTCTTAATGTCATGCCTTCTCAGCCCCTGAATATTGGACACAGTGTCCTGAAAGGCTCAGGTTTGCTCTTAAGGACAGAGAGATGCTCACCGAGCTTCCTGATTCTAGAGCAAGGACCTGGAGACACACCTAGATTTGAATCCCTGTTCTTTAATGTATCTGGAAGTGAAGGAAATTATTTAACCAGAGGCTCACTGTCTTCAGCTATGAAAGGGGGTTCTGATAGAACCTGCCCACAGGGATTTTGTGAAGATTAAACCAGACAATTCAGATAAGCTCAGTGAATGTCAGCCGTCATTATTTTTTCTTGTGTGCGGTGGTGGTATAATTGCCAAAGAGCTTTATTTCTATTCTGACAGCATGACGTAAAGTTTAATCACCCAGGCTACCCCAAACGTGTGATTTCCCATCAGCCCAGCTCCCTGGTCTCCACTTTTTTCTTTGAACTTTGCAGATCGCGGAGATCTACCTCCTGTCCCAGCCCTTCATGGTGCGGGTCATGGCAACGGAGCCTCCTGCAATCAGTCTGCAGCCGGGTAACTTCACCCTGGACATCCCTGCCTCCATCGTGCTCCTCGCCCAGACCGAGAACTCAACCGCGGAAGCCATCGTGTCCATGGACTTTGTAAGGCCTGTGGGCGCAGGAGGGTGGCCTGGGGAGACCCGTCCCGTTCCCACAGCGGGCCACTGACCAACAGGGCTCTGCTCAGTGTCTGGGAGTGTGAGGTCTGATTTGTCAGTTAGTGGTGAGGACAGGGGTGGGACGGGGCGGGGCGGGGGGGGCGGTGCTCATACCCCTCATGGTAAAACAGCTCTCCCCCTCCCCCACGCCCTACGCACCCTTCCCTCAGCTGCAGTTACATCGATCACTGACTTTCTTTTGTTTTTCCCCAAAATAAGTCAGTGGAATTCAAGGTTATTTGAGCAGAGGGAGGCCAAACACAACCCAATGGAAAGGGACAAATACAGTGATTCTACACGAAATGTCACACACACACGTACACATACACACACATACACACACACACAGAGTACATGGAGAAGAAAGGTGAGGAAAAAATAGAGCAATTTAAGGGAGATTCTTAAAAAGTGTTTATAGTTAGTTTCCCTGCCCACAAGAGAGCATTTTCAGATCTGCTTCTTCCTAGTATCTCTAGCAATACGAGGAAAAGTGGAGCTTCTGGTATTTCCAGTATAAGAAATTGTATTTGCAGCCAAAATAGACAGACTCATTCCCCTTAGTAACGAGCGCTTTTGTTGTCTGCAGGTTGCTAGCACCAGTGTTGGCCTGGTTATTTTGGGACAAAGACTGGTCTGCTCATTATCTCTGAACAGGTAAGTTTAATTGATTTGACTGTTGACAACCTTAGCGGTAAGTGATTCAGCAGACCACAGAGACAAAGCGAACTTTAACAGAACAGGTTAAGTTACCACCGGATAGAACATGAATCACTTAGGTACTCCTCTTGGCATGATCCCGATGACGTCAGACTACGGGCTTCACTAAAACTTTGTGGTGGAGCCTTTCTTTCTCCTCCCATTAGATGCTGTTCAGATAAAACGCGCAACCGAAGTGTAAATATAATTCCATCATATAAATTCACTTTCTAGTGGTACCGTGATATAAATTAAAGACCCTCCTCAACAATTCCAGGAAGCGTGCTCTTGAGGAAGGAGGTCAAGGAACAAAGAGTCAAATCCCTGGTCACTGGTTGCTTAACCAGGAGCAAGTCTAGGAACCTCGTTGTGCCTCGGTCTCCTTGTCTATAAAATACTGAAGTTGGGCCGGGTCGTCCCTGAGGTAGCTGCAGGCTCTGACACCCTGACCCCTTACTAGACCGTAGAGTTTAACAAAACCACGGCCCATGGCCTAGCTGGTTCTCCAAAGAATGCAGCATGCCATGGAAGGGGTCGGGCGGGTCATGTGGGTAGACTGTGGACAGTGATTGCCATGGAGAAGAACCTTCTGCAAAGCCCCTTTTCCTTCGCCCTGCGAGGCTGACAGTCGAAGCCATGAATGAGACTACCTGGGAGGAGGGGAAATGCTATTCGGAATGACCAGATGGCTCCGATGAAACCCACGGAAGGGGGAAGAAATGCTATACAAAGGCCAGAGAATGCAGAGTCGAGAAAGAACAGGAAACCAAAAGAGGGGGAAAGTAAGTCAATCACCATAAGTCAGCGAACGGTTGTGAAGACTACTGCAGACACACAGAAGGTGCCCTCAACAACACGATATTAAATGGGACAAACAGAATGGAAAACTGCACAAACGCAGCAGTCCGCTATGTAAAATAGCTTTCCATCTGGACGAGGAAGTGAATCACAAAGAGTGCCATTAGGATACGGGATTGAGTGAGATTTTCCTCCTTAAAATTATCTTTGTAACTATATTGTTACAAATGACAAAAAAGAAAGAAAGAAAGAAAGAAAGATAGTATGGTTTCCCAGAAAAAAAAAAGATTTCAAGAAGACTCTGTTAGTTTCTACCCAGCTCTACAATATGGGACTGATTTCCCCATTAGTCTCAGCAGGCACAGAACCTAGAGCCATGAATACTTCAGGGACCCATGAAAATGTTTTAGTGTATTTTTAAAATAATTTAAAAATGAATACAATCCAGGCTGGACTATACTTATCTTTATAATAACATAGTCTTAAAATATAATTTTTAGTATTTCTTTATGGAGGGAGGGCTCCCAGAGGCAACAGTTGCCTCAGGGCCCCCCAAAATCATACCGTGGCCCACCCTGCATAAGGTCAAGGCCGATGAAACTCTAAATCTTGATGGGTCATCTTGGAAATGACAGTTCTACCAGGTGAGAGGATGGAAGCCAGAGAGCTGGAGAGGAGGAGGGAAAGGGAGGCCGCTGAGAGCTCGGCAGCGTCAGGGCAAGGCCAGACGGGAAAGGAGAGAACTTGCAGTGCAGTTTGCCCGAGCCGCCCCACCGCTGACCCCTCCATCTGCAGCCTGAGGGCAGCGCCATAGGAAAGGGGGGGCTGGAAATCTGGAGGGAGGTGGGAGAAGAGAGGAAGGGCCGCTAACCGAGGCAGCAAGCTCTTGAGAAGGGAGAAACCACGTGCGCCCTTGAGCAGGGCCCTGGTTCACGGGCAGGATGGATGGAAGGACTTAGTGCAGGTGGGGCTTCAGGCTTGCAGGCCGGTGGGAGAGACCTTAAGGAACAGAGAGACTAGGTCCCCTTCTGAGCTTCCGCTGGGCGGACTCTCCTCGCCAGCGATCCTCCCCGTAAGAAATGGCACGTTCAGAGGGTATTGGGTTTCGGTTCGCGGGGGAACTGCAAAACTGATTGCAACCCGCTCGCTTCACATCACCCAAAGAAATGCGCGGACCCATTCTCCGGCTTCCCGCAGCCCACAAGCGTGCTTTGACCCAGTGAACACAAGCTGAGGTTAAGACTCCTGCCTTCCTGGGGTCTCCTCCGCGTTCCGCTGTGGTCTCCTTCAGATTCTCGTACTGGGGAGGTTTCCTGGGGCCTTCGTGGGGTCTGAGCAGGACCAGCTATCCAACTCGCAAGGCCCATTGCAAAATCAGAATGGGGAGCCCCTGGTTCAGAATCTTATGAAGAATTTAAAGATGGGGACAGCAGGGCCTTGACCCAAGCATGGGGCCCCTCTGAGCAAGGCCATGTCATGCTGCAAAGGTCGCCGGGGGTGGCTCCTGCTGGGGGTGCTGTGCCGGACCTCGGGCAGCAGGAGGATGAAGGGTAAGGTGGATAGGCCAGGCTCACTCAGTCCCAAGGCGGCCTGTGCGAGACCGCGGAGAAGCAGAGGCTGCGCTGAAGGGGTGCCTTCCCTGTGGCTGCAGGAATGGCCGCGCCACCTCCCACACGACTACCCCAGCCAGCAACTGCCACTCCCGGTTCCACAAGCGCTGCTCTTCCAGACCTATGGCCTGCTGTGGCCTTGGGTGAGGTCAGAGAGGCACAGTGCGGAGAGGCATAAAGTGGGGTGGGGATGGGTGAAGCATCCCCGAGAAAACCTTGGGAAAGGGGGTCTCCAAATTAGGCTCCCAGAATACTAACCCCCCAAACACTTTTCTAAACATCCCCTGCCTGAATGTGTCCCTTTCTGGAGCTGCTCACAGCTGGCTACTGAGACAGGAGATAGAGAAATCAAGGCAAATCCAGTGTGGTGAGTTTAAAGACGCAGTGAGCTCAAAGGCTTTAGAGTCAAGACTAGCTGGTTCAGATCCCCGCCCTGCCATTCATTAGCTGTGGGGCCTCAGGCAAGTTACTTAACCTCTCTGGGCCTCCATTTCCTTCTCTATAAAATGAGGCTATAATACAACCCACTTCAGGGGGTTACTGTAAGGACTACATGAGTTAATACATGTAAAGTGCATCTTAAGTGTTCAGGAAGGTTGACTATGGCTATTACTTAAAATTTGGGGCTGGCCTCATCCCGGGGAAGAAGGTGCTCCATTATACAAGATCCTCGCAAGAGTTCCCAAGTCAGAAAAACCCTGTTCAGGAAACGCCTCATTCCCGTGTCTCCCGCCCAGTGACGGTTATTAGAGAAACTGCCTTTTGTCCTAGTATTTATGACTACTTAATTATTGAGTATTTGCTGTCTTCTGGTCCCATGCCAAGAACTTCACACATATCATTTCATTTAAACCGCACAACCCTGGATCTCCAGGACCTGGCATGGTCTTCAATCGACGTCTTCAGTGAACAGACATGGAGGTCGCTCATTATCCCGGTTTTACATTTATAGAGGTCGACTAACTTGTGCACATCACAGAGCTACTGAATGGCAGACCCAGAACTTGAACCTGGGTGAGTGGTTTTCACAGCCTTGGGTGTTCACTTACGACATTATACTGCCTTTGATGCGGAACATGGCCAAGACCTAGAAGACTGAGACAGTGAACACCCTTGCCCAGAAGAGGAAACCCATGAGCGCGGAGTCACACGGAACTGAAGCAGGCAGCATGTCCTTTCTCAGTGTGAAGACTTGATAGAGGAAGAGAAGCCACAGGCAGACCATGATCTGCGGTAGAAAAAGCGCACAGCCCTTTGCACACAGCCGCCTTGAGAAACGAAGGGAAGGAAAAAATGCAAGCAAAAGCAGGGAGTACGAGTAATCACCGTGACCGCGGTGGGGACATCTCATTACGAGCACAGCCCTGTAGTCCAGGCGCTTCTGATTTTGAATTCCGCCTCTGTCGCTTGGTAGCCGTGTGACCCTGGGAAAGTCAGTCAACCTCTCTAAATATCAGTTTCCTCATCAGCAAAACAGGGCACCTATTCACAGAGCTGTTTTATGGGGAGACGAGGTAATGTCTGAAAAGCACGATGTTCTGCACGTAAGCAGTGCTCAAAAAATATTAGTTACTACCAGCAGTAGAGTTTTACTTTTTTTCTCCTTTTTGGGATCAAACTTTCACCAAATAAGAGGGAGAAATTGATCCCAAGAGACATGACAGGTCAGGATGGCCTTAAAAGCCTTAGAGTTGGCCCTCAGAGTCCTAAACCAGATTTGAACTGGTCCATCCACAACGGAGACTTTTGTTCCAAACACAGCTCTGTCGGGAGGTAACCCCAATGCAGGCTGATCCATATACTAGATGTTTCTAAGACCAAATGAAATAACACTTTCCCTTTTTTCATCGCCATACAGATGACTGAATTTTAACACCCCCCTTTTTAAATTTTTTTTAAAGATTTTATTTATTTGAGAGAGAGAGCACAGCAGGGAGGAGGAACAGAGGGAGAGGGAGAAGCAGACTCCTGGCTGAGCAGAGAGCCGGACGTGGGGTTCAAATCTCAGGACCCCGGGATCACGACCTGAGCTGAAGGCAGACATTTAACTGACTGAGCCACCCAGGCGCCCCTTTAAGCTTACAAAGCTCAAGCAATCCAATATACAGAATCTTTGGACCATTTAGAACTCTGGAACAATTTTGACATTGCCACAAGTGAGGCATCGGACATGCCCAAACTGTGCCCCACACTGGTGACAGCAGCGCACGGCACCAGCGCGCACACACACACACACACACACACACACACACACACTCTACAACCCCTCCCAGGCAACACCTTCAGAGAATGCAAAGAAAGCTGACTACAAGCACACAGGAACCCCACCCAGCCCTACTCCTCATGGCTTGGGCAATAAGCATTTCCCAATGTCAGCCATCTGGAAAGAAACCCAGAAAGGAAAACAGGTCTGGGAAGAACGGATTCAGTTTCTGTCAGAACAGTGCTTTAGACAGGTCACCAGAGCTCAGGCTTCGTCCCCGGGCTGACCGCCATCTCCACCCTCCCTCTCAGCTACTGCGGAGGCCGGCGCACAGGAATGTCACAGTGCGAGGCCCCTGTTAGAGGAGGAAAAACAAATGACTTCCCCTTCTCCCAGACTTGTTGGGGGAATTTCCAGGCTGCAGAAGGCAGTGAAGATAAAACACTGGGGAACCCTTCCTCCTCAAGAGGGTCCTTTAATACTGGAATGGGCTTAACACATTCCTCACATGAAAACCTTTCCTCTTTGGGGGCTCTGGGGTGGCACAGTCAATTAGGCGTCTGACGCTCTTGGTTTCAGCTCTGGTCGTGAAGTCATGGTTGTGAGATCGAGCCTCATATCAGGCTCCACACTCAGCGAGGCATCTGCTTGGGATTTTCTCTCCCTCTGCCCCTCCCGCTCATCCTCTCTCTAAAATAAATCTTGGGAAAAAAAAAAAAAAGCCTTTCATCATGGATGAAATCCACAGCCTGGGGTTGTCAAGCACTTTGACTACCTTCCAAGTGAGCCAATCTTCCCTCTCATAACTCCCTAAAATGAACATTCTGCTTTAGACTGGCCCCCTTCAAAGCCACCCCAATTCCAATAACCCCTTCCCCACCCACCCTTTACTCATTTATCCATAATCCATTCCATGAGAATTTCTTGGGCGCTGATTATGTGCTCTACAGTGTTCTTGATACAGATAATAAAGAAAGGCAAATGTTTCTACCTCCCAAATCTAGAGCCTGCAGGAGAAACACTCAGATTAAGAGGCAAAAACTGGGTGCTAAGAAAAAGGGTGGCGTGCTTCTCTCAAAGGGCAGGTTTTTTTTGTTTTAAGATTATTTATTTATTTGTCAGAGAGAGAGAGATCACACAAGCAGGCAGAAGCAGAGAGAGAGAAGCAGGCTCCCTGTCAAGCAATGAGCCCGATGAGGGACTCAATCCCAGAACCCTGGGATCATGACCTGAGCCGAAGGCAGCAGCTTAACCGACTGAGCCACCCAGGCGTCCCTCAAAGGGCAGTTTTATTCCCACCCCCATATCTTAAACACACACACACACACCCCTGCCTCCAACCCATGCTGGTTTCTTCACCATTTCATACATTCTTAGAATTCCTGCAGCAAGTCAGTGTAAACCCACAAAGGAGCACTGAAGACAAGCTGTTTTGTATTATTCTGCAAATCCTTCCTCTACATGCAGCTTCTGTCTGTCCATCATCAATATAATTAATGTTCTTCCCGTTGCCTAGAGCATTACTGAGCACAGAAGGAGCTCTTAGGAATCCTCTTAGGCTGCCCATCTTTTCTTCATACTGCAGCCAGAGTGATCTTTCCAAAAGGTTTTTAAAAAGGGAGATAGGTTCCATAGGTTTTTAAAAAGGTGGCTCAGTGGGTTAAGCCTCTGTCTTCAGCTCAGGTCATGATGCCAGAGTCCTGGGATCAAGCCCTGCATCAGCAGGGAGCCTGCTTCCTCCTCTCTCTCTCTCTGCCTGCTTCTCTACCTACTTGTGATCTCTCCCTCTCTGTCAAATAAATAAAATCTTAAAAAAAAAAAAAACTTCCATAGATTCCTTGCCCGTAAGATAAATATCAAACTTTTAGCATAGCCTCTGATATCTTAAGATAAATATCAAAATTTTACCACCATTGTCTGCCTCCCGAGCACCCTCTTCCTAGCCTCTGTTCCCTCCACGGGGCCTTTGCAAGCTCCGCCAGACCCTCCCCTCTTCCTTCCCCAATCTGCCTTTTTAATCTCGCTTACCCTTGATATGTCAGCTCTCAAGGACGTATTTCCTTACTCCGAAACTTTCCTGCACTTGCCAGTTTAGATAGCGTTCCTCTCTCATTGGCCTCAGTGAACTTTTTCTTTCCTTGAGAGCATTTATCTCAATTCATCATTAAACCGTCACCAGTGGGCTTATTTGATTACTGTGTGCCTCCCCACGAGGCTTTAAGCTCCGTGCGAGCAGTGGCCGTGTTTGATTGAACTCACAGTTGTGATCTCCAGCACCTGCCACACGGCTGACGTGTATTAGGTGTTCAGTGAGTATCTGCTGCACAGATGCCTGGATGAACACTAAGTGCCTTAATGTGCCATGCTCTGGACTCAGTCAGGTTCACAGTCAGAGGACACAGAGATAAACAATTATTATGCAGTACTGAGTGCAAGGTATGATTTTCGACGTCTGCCATGGCCACAGGGTTGGAGAAGCGGCATTGTGAGTGCCTGTGCCTTGATCTACTTGAACTCCATTATGCTGTATTTGCTATTGACCCAGATCTTGACCCCACCACCATCCGACAGGCTTAAGTGCTTGTACTTTGTTCTGGTTTTCAGTCAGGACGGTAAACCTCCAAAACTTTGTGAATAAGCTGTGTTTTCTATATGTCTGCAAGGTAGGGCTACTTGAGCTTCCTTTCTCCCCACGAACTCTGTGGTTCTGTAATAAAATTAGTTCCTAGTAGTTGTGCTTTAAGAAATAGGTTAGGGGGGCGCCTGGGTGGCTCAGTGGGTTAAGCCGCTGCCTTCGGCTCAGGTCATGATCTCAGGGTCCTGGGATCGAGTCCCGCATCGGGCTCTCTGCTCAGCAGGGGCCTGCTTCCTTCCCTTCCCCTCTCTCTGCCTGCCTCTCTACCTACTGTGATCTCTCTCTGTCAAATAAATAAATAAAATCTTTAAAAAAAAAAAAAAAAGAAAGAAATAGGTTAGAAAAAAAAGAAAGGGGGAAGAAACAGGTTAAGGGCTCCCTGTGAGGATGAAAGGTCAACAGACTGAACTCGGTCGCCACCTAGTGGTCACAGTTGCGCTCACCTCTTTCATTAATATCTATCTGCTCCTTAAATGTAATAACAGAAAGGTGCCTGGAAGAGGTAACTCCTGAGTTAAATCTTAAACATTGAAAAGAAGTTAACCAGTCAACGAGACAGGAGAGGGGCAATTTCAGAAAAAGGGAACAGCAAGAGCAAAAAGCATGGAGACCAGAGGTACCATGGAATATACAAGGAAATACTTTGCAGTTGTTTCAAGATCATTATGACCTTATCCACTCTAATTTTGAATGACCCAGCCCCAAATATATGGCACATATTCAAATGCATTCCACATGAAATATAATTTAAACTTAACCATGAGTGGAGTTGAGTTAAAGTGATTAGTCGCCGTAATGTTAACTTGTTGTGGGCATGTATTAATTTTCTTTTTTTAGGATATTTTTGTTATGTGTTTTGAAGCCAATACATTTTTTAATCTCAGATATATAATGCCTCGTTAATAAAATAGCACAGTGGTGCCCAGGTGGCTTAGTTGCTTCAGTGTCCTACTCTTGATCTTAGCTCAAGTCCCAATCTCAGGGTCATGAGTTCAAGCCCAGCATTGGGCTCCAGGCTGAATGTGGAGCCTACTTAAGAAAATAAAATAAACAGATGAATGGATCAAGAAGATGTGGTATATATACACAATGGAATACTATGCAGCCATCAAAAGAAATGAAATCTTGCCATTTGCGACAACATGGATGGAACTAGAGCGTATCATGTTTAGTGAAATAAGTCAAGCAGAGAAAGACAACTATCATATGATCTCCCTGATATGAGGAAGTGGTGCTGCAACATGGGGGCTTAAGTGGGTAGAAGAAGAATCAATGAAACAAGATGGGATTGGGAGGGAGACAAACCATAAGTGACTCTTAATCTCA
>NC_081562.1:14308750-14576578 GCF_022355385.1 Mustela nigripes
CAAAAGAAACTGAGGGTTGCTGGGGGGAGGGGGTTGGGAGAAGGGGGTGGGGTTATGGACATTGGGGAGGGTATGGGCTTTGGTGAGTGCTGTGAAGTGTGTAAACCTGGTGATTCACAGACCTGTACGCCTGGGGATAAAAATATATGTTTATAAAAAATAAAAAATTTTTAAAAAAAAGAAAGAAAATAAAATAAAAAATAAATAAGCCAGCATAGCACTAACCAGTTCAGAGTTCTTGAGTATAATATGCGGGGTAGAGAATGAAAAGAAGTGAGAGTAAACAGGTAACCGGACACCAAAATACAGAAAGGCTTGGGTACCACCTACATGACTTGGACTCAGGCCATTAAAGAATTCTGAATGGGAGCGTGTCCTCTTCAGACATGCTTGCCATATAGCTCACTCTGGGAATGGTGTGGAGGACAGATTGGAGAAGACCAAGACTGGAGACTGGGGAGCCATTTGACGGCTGATGCAGGGGCGTCTGGGTGGCTCAGTCAGTTAAGTGTCTGCCTTCGGCTCAGGTCATGATCCCAGAATCCCAGAGTCCTGGGATCGGCGGAGAGTCTTTGTCTCCCTCTGCCCTTCACCCCACTTATGCACATTCTCTTTCTCTCTCTCTCAAATAAATAAATAAAATATATAATTTTTAAGTTTCTAAAAAGAAGAAGAAGAAGGCTGATGCAGAAGTAAGGCTGGGCAAAAGTGAGCCAGGGAAGGACAGGAGGGAAAGCAAAGTGAGGAAAGATCCTACAGTGGAAGGGAGGTTTGGGTTGGGCATCGAGAGATCAGAGTTTTTGGTCCTAAATCTGCCATTAATTGGACCTCAGTTTCCCCACCTGTGATATGAAAGGATCCTCCCTGTTGGTTACCACTGCTTCCTCTTACTATGTCTGACAAATCAAGTCTGTGTTCTGAGAGTTCAGACCAAGAAGACCTGAAGACTATTTCTCCCACCCAAGTACTAAGCAAGCCCCACCCCACTTAGCTCCAGAGATCAGATGAGACGAGGCACAGGGGGTGCTCGGCTGGAGCACCGAAAATTATTTCTTAAGATTCTTCTTGGTGCATAAACAATGAATCTTGGAACACTGGGGAAAAAATTAAATTTTTTTAAAAAGAAGGAAAAAAAAGGAAAAAAATTCTTCCACCTTCAAGTTGCCAACAGTAAGTCCTCTATAGCAAATGCATACGGGGAAACCATCCTGGTTACAAATCCAAGCCTTCTGATAGAAAGCTCTGCTTCTTAAGCAGCAAATATCAGGTAAAGATGTACTAGAACATTATATCCTCACCAGTCTGTGCGGTTTTTTAAAATAGTGACTTATGGGTCACCTGGGTGGCTCAGTTGGTTGAATAGCTGCCTTCAGCTTGGGTTGTGATCCCGGGGTCCTGGGATTGAGCCCTATATTGGGCTCCCTGCTCAGTGGGGAGCCTGCTTCTCCTGCTCCCTCAGCTTGCTGCTCCCCTTGCTTGTGCTCTCTCTCTCTCTCTGTCTGTCAAATAAATGAATAAAATCTTTAAAAAAACAAAAAATAAATAAAATAGTGGCTTATGGATCTTTAAAAAAAACAAATCCCCTTTCCTTTTTGTTCCTTTCTATTGAAATGGGGTTTTTTAAAGATTTTATTTATTTATTTGACGGACAAGAGAGCACAAGTAGGCAGAGAGGCAGGCAGAGAGAGTGGGTGGGAAGCAGGCTCCCCACTGAGCAGAGAGCCCCATGCAGGGCTCGATCCCTGGACCCTGGGATCTCGACCTGAGCCAAAGGCAGAGGCTCAATCTACTGAGCCACCCAGGCGCCTGAAAGAGTCGTTTTTAAATCTTCCGTCCTTTAAACCTTTCCTGTTGACATTTGCTGTTTTGTCTCGTTTCAGATTCCGGCTCTCTTTGCCAGAGTCCAATCGCAGCAATATTGAGGTAGGAATCTGAGCTCTCAGAGTTCCCGTCAAGGGTAAAATGATAGTTTCCCTACATAGTAGCTGAATTAATGTTTTCTGAGCCTCTAAATACTTGATTTCCCCTTGAGGGTAGGTTTTAACTTTAAAATTCCTTGTGTAGCTTCTTGTCTACCAACCCCATCACTTTTCAGAGTCCTGAGTGCTAACCATTACACAATGGAACCCAACCCCATAACTTTTAAACAGGACAGGAACTCTCCAATTTTGTCTATTCAGAAAGACTTTTAAAAGAATTTTCTAAAAACTAAGACCTATGTAATATCGGCATTTTCAGGGGGATTTTCAGGGCAATTTCATTCTTTGGATAAAATAATCTTTGATAATTAAATGTAAGATCCAGACTCCCAAAGTATGAGGCCATCTTCAAATTATGAGGCCATAACTGAGTTGCTCTTGGAAGCCTTTCTAGCCATCTCCGAAAACTGTTGCGAGGCTGGCTGTGCAGATACTTTGGGGTGAGGGGAGGCCAGCCTGGTGACCTCCTGATGGGAAGAGTATATCCCAACTTGGATAGACTTGGAATCGAACCCTACCCCCCAAGCTGCAGGAAGTTCAGCCAAATCACTACTTGGGTGTCCCTGCCCTTGTGGCACTTACATTGCAGAGCAGCAGTTCTCATGTCGGGCCAGTTTTGCCCCTCAGGGACATTTGGCAATGTCTGAAGACATTTTTGGTTCTCACAGTTTGGGGGATGCTTTAGGAACTTGGGGGGTAGAGACCAAGGATGCCGCTTACCATCCCACAGTGCATAAGACAACCCCCACGGCAAAGAAGGATCTATCCCAAAATGTCAATAGTGCCACTGTTGGCCACTCTTATTTCTAGTGTGTGTGTGTGTCTCTTATTTCTAGTGTGTGTGTGTGGGGGGGGCAGACAACAAGCAAATATATTTTGTCTGCTGAAAAATATTGTACAGAAAAGTAAATCAGAGCAAGTGTATGGGCAGTGCAGGTGGGGACAGAGCTGGCCATTCCAGTGTTCAGGTTGTTGGGACGATTCGCCAGGATTATATATGAGGTTCATTTAGCACATTGGATATATGGCAGATGTTACATAAATGATCCCCATTGTCTCAACTGAGACATTAGTGCTGTTATCTTCAGTTCACAGTAGAGGAAACTGAGGCACACAGAGATTAGAGAGCTTTTCCAACTTCACAGAAGTGGTAAAAACAAGAGCTAAACCTAGGAAGGCAGCTTCAGAGCCCTGCTTGCTAAGCTGCAAGGTTTGCTGAGCATGTAGGATATTCAAAATATATTCATTGAGTGAACCAATGTTCATCACAGTCCATTTATTTTTTTAAAATATTTACTTGTGTGTGTGTGTGTGTGTGTGTGTGTGTGTGTGCATTATAGTGGGAAGGAGAAGGAGGGAAGAGGGGGAGAGAATCCCCAGCAGACTCTGCACTGAGCCCGGAGCCTGACCCTGAGATCACGACCCCAAGTTCATGACCGAGGCAAAACCAAGAGTCGGAGGCTCAGCTGACTGAGCCACAAAGGCACCCCATCGTCCATTTGTTTTTAATACCTGAATCTTCCCAGGAACTAACACTTTTCTAAGATTTAACAACCACTGTGATTTATTCTGGGTAAATTGGATGTTCTGGTGATAGTGTTAACTATAGAGCATAAGGTAATGCAAAGGACCTCCATTAAGGAAAGACAACTAACTGAGATACTTAGTAGTTGTTTAGATCGGCTCACTTGATAGATACCTAAGCTGCCGTGTTTGCTGCCACCATGTGGTCCCTCTACATTTGTCGTCACCATGATCCAGCCTACGCGGAGCAGACATGTCCAACCTCAAGGAGGAAAACAGATTGGGAAACTATAATATGGTTTCCCGCCAAGTAGCTTTCAGTGTCTGGAAAGCTGGGTTATCTCCATGGGGAGATTCTAATTACCGCCCTCTGTCCTGAAAGGTCTGGGAAAGTGTATATTCGGACCCATCATGGTACCTTCAAAATGCCCTGATTTTGCAACTGATTGGTATCCCCTTTCATCTTAGGTCTTGAGGTTTGAGAACATTCTGTCCTCTATTCTCCACTTTGGAATCCTCCCACTGGCCAACGGTAAGGGAGTCTGGGGAAACACGTGACTCTGACATTAGCTGAATGGTGGGGATTGTGTGGGACTTTCCACTCCGAAGGCTGTACTCCTCACACGTAACCATGTGAATCCAGGCCCATGCTGGAACTTACAAAGTTTGCATCATCTGTGGTTACAAAGTTAGTTATTCCAGATCCAAGCCTTGTTAGCCACACTACCTGTAGACTCAGCAAGAACCCCTAAAACTCTGGTTGAGTTGAAGAGATTGAAACCACACCCCTTAGGTGGTAATGATTCTCCTTCCCGTCTGCCAGAAATGAAATTCACCTCCCTAGAGGGCATCTCTGTGATTCTTATGCACAGACCACCATCTGGATAAACAGTTAGGTTTTTTTAAAATATTTTATTTATTTATTTGATAGAGATCACAAGTAGGCAGAGAGGCAGGCAGAGAGCTGAAGGGGGTGGGGAGCAGGCTCCCTGCTGAGCAGAGAGCCCCTTCTGGGGCTCCATCCCAGGACCCTGAGATCATGACTTGAGTCAAAGGCAGAGTCTTAACCCACAGAGCCAGCCAGGCACCCCTGGATAGACAGTTTGAATGAAGGACAATTCTAGGCCCTCTCCCTGTATGCAGTCATTCATAACCTGCAGTATCTTGAGTTTGGCTTGGTTAAAAGCCACTTTGTATCAGAGACCAGAATGTTCTCAGACACTAATTAAAGTATTTTCGAAATATAAACTGGACAAGTTGCCAGCATTTTTCTGCCATCCAAGTGTACATAACTGCTTGTGCATTTTTACTAAGCACTTCAGTAACTAATTAAGTATTCATCAAGGAAAATGCAAGGAATATAAAATGAAAATATAGAATCAGGAAGAAGGAAAAGATAGATTTAAAAACTGCTTATTCGTCTTTTACCAAAAAGTTTGCCAAAACTTCTGTGTGTGTACCCCTGTTCTGTTTTTCAGCAAAATTGCAGCAAGGAATTCCCCTGCCCAACCCACACAAAATCTCACTTGTCAATTCTGATATTGAAGTTCTTGCGGTAAGAATGTGAATATTCTCTTTACTGGCCCCACTTTTTTTAATTTTTTTAAGATTGTATTTATTTATTTGACAGACAGAGATCACAAGTAGGCAGAGAGGCAGGCAGAGAGAGAGGAAGGGAAGCAGGCTCCCTGCGAGCAGAGAGCCCGATGCGGGGCTTGATCCCAGGACCCCGGGATCAAGACCTGAGCTAAAGGCAGATTTTTTAAAAAATATATTTTATTTATTTATTTAATAGAGAGATCACAAGTAGACAGAGAGAGGGGGAAGCAGGCTCCCTGCTGAGCAGTGAGCCCGATGTGGGGCTTGATTCCAGGACCCTGAGATCATGACCCAAACTGAAAGCAACTGCCTCTACTTTTCACAGTAGAAGCCTCCTCCTAGTTTGCTTATTCTGTTTTTGCTACTTTGCTCTGCGTTGTGTTTTTCCAGCCCAAGGAATTTTATAGGCAAAAGGTTTAGTGCTTAAAGCTTGCAGTCAACAATGAAAACCATTTAAACTTGAGTTTAAGAATCAGACCAAGGCTGATTTCCCTTGGCAGCCAGACTTACTCATGCTGTAGTAAGAGAAGGCGCACTGCAGTGTTGTGGCGCCCTCTGCCTCATTCCTTCCGCAAAACAACCTGTGAGGCTGGGATGAACGGCCGCCTTTTTTCTTTTCTTTTCTTTTTTTTAATTTTTTCAGTGTTCCAAGATGCATTGTTTATGCACCACACCCAGTGCTCCGTAGAGTACGAGCCCTCCTTAGTACCCACCACAGGCTCCCCTACCCCCCCACCCCCCACCCTCCAAAACCCTCAGTTTGTTTCTCAGAGTCCACAGTCTCTCTTGGTTCGTCTCCCCCTCCGATTTCCCCCAATTCTCTTCTCCTCTCCATCCCCCAATGTCATCCATATATTCCTTATGCTCCACAAGTAAGTGAAACCCTATGATATTTGATCTCTGCTTGACTTATTTCACTCAGCATCATCTCCTCCAGCTCCGTCCATGTTAATACAGAAGTTTGGTGTTCATCCTTTTTGATGGAGGCGTAATACTCCATTGTGTATATGGACCACATCTTCTTTATAATGGCCCCGTTTAAGATAAGGAGAGCAGGGCCTGGCTGAGACCTGACTGGTTCCTCTGATTCTCTCAGTGAACTTTTGCCTGAACCAAAGACCCTCCTCGAGGTTCAGGGATCTGCTGTGAGCTGTTTCCTCATTAATCATTTTCAACGAACTTCAGAACACTTTTTTTCTTCCATTTTGGCACTTTTGGGGGTCGTGGAGGAAATAAGATTCTGCAGGAACTCTCCAATCCCATGCACATCCTGCCTTCCCCCTTCCCTCCCCACCTCCCCTGCTTCTGTAGCTGCTCAAGTTACCTACGGAGACAATAACCCCAAGTCTGCTCTGATGTCCGAGGCACTCACAAGGGGACAGCGGCAGGGAGGGAGTGACACAGGAGGACCTGGGAAAGAAGCCATCTCTCCCCCACCCCTTAGCAAACCCCAGAGGTCTATGGCTGCCGGTGTCCAGGGTGTGACATTGTCTTCATTCTTGCCTCCTTTTCAGGGATTCCTTTTGATCTCCACTGACCTCAAGTATGAAACGTCCTTAAAGCAGCAGCCAAGTTTCCATGGTTGGGAAGGTCTGAACCTCATAAGTGGACAGTGGAGGGGGAAGCCCGCCGCTTGATTGCCTGTTTGGAGCCCACCCCAGGTGGCCAGTGGCCCTTAATCCACAGCTACTGTAAGCCCAGAAGGGGAGAACAGTGCACGCTGGATTGTAAAGCCCTGCGAAGTTGAGGGAGGCAAACTGAGTTAAAGAGCCAAATCAGGGTGTGTGTGTGTGTGTGTGTGTGTGTGTGTGTGTGTGTAGGGGTAGGCGTTTCAGTGTTTCATGTTCGAATGCACATTGTGTGTTTCTGGGTTTATAAAATGCTGGGTACTGGAGCTAACCGTGTGCCCTGGAGGAGGCGCATGAGAAAGCCCAAATTACAGATTTGCCCGAGTTCTTCCTGGAGGAGCTCCCTTTAGCTCTCTCAGCAACCCAGGGTTTCCCCCACTTCCCTCCATATTGGATTGTATGTTTTATATTTACTGCTACTGTCCCTTGTATTTAATTAAACTCGTTTTCTATTAATGTGAGCTTGTCTTTTTATTTGAGAAATTCTCTGCTTCTGCTCTGGATTTTTTTTTAAATAAAATAAGACAAAGATGAGAGAATTTAACATCTTTAACTAACATCTTTAATTTAATGTCATTAACATCTTTAATATTTTTGACAAAAAGGGTATGCAGACTTCAAGGCTTGATCTAAAAAGGGACCAGCTTGGGATGCCTGGGTGACTCAGTCGGTTAAGCGGCTGCGGTCAGCTTAGGTTATGATCCCAGGATCCTAGAGATCCTAGGGTGGAATCCTCCATAGGCCTCCTTGCTCAGCAGGGAGCCTGCTTCTCCCTCTGCCTCTGCCTCTGCCTCTGCCTGCCCCCCCCCCCCCCCCACCGCTTGTGCTCCCTTTCTCTCTCTAGCAAATAAATAAATAAAATCCTTTAAAGGAGGGACAGCTCAGAAGAACTGTGGTCCCATTTTACAGATGAGAAAACGGAGGAGGAGAGAGATGAATCCCAGAAGGCTGGTAAAGCAGCCTGTGCTACAGGGCAGAGGGAGAAATTGAGTCCAAGGCTTCCCCATCCCAGATGTTTCTGGTGAGAAATAGTGGTCATAGCAAACTCGAGAAGTTACATCGCTTCTTTAAGTTTTAGGGTTTTCCCTCCCAGATGAAATGGTAGTGCCGAGTACTTAGCCTAGATCATTTGTCGCTGGGGATCTTAAATTGTTAGAGCATCTAATTACTGGGGTGACACTGGGGCAGAAGAGGAGGAAAGGGGAACCCGTATGGATAATGCAAGAAGGACTAGAAACCACCGACTTTGCCTTTGTGGCTCTCACAGTCTCCTGGGAGAGTGGATGCCAAGCCCGGTGCTGGTTACTCCAGGACAGTCAGTCACCTAATAATCACAGACGCTCAGAAGAACTGTGGTCCCATTTTACAGATGAGAAAACGGAGGAGGAGAGAGATGAATCCCAGAAGGCTGGTAAAGCCGCCTGTACTACAGGGCAGAGGGAGAAATTGAGTCCAAGTCTTCCCCATCCCCAAGTCACCGCTATTTACATGCGGTAGGACTAGAAGCGGAAATACGTGAAAACCGCTTACTCTGGGAGCAAGAGAGGCATGTAAAAGAGCACGAACAAGGGTTCCAAGTCGTCCAAGAAGGGAAGCCCGGGCAGCCCGGCTGTCCGCCTGGACTGCCGTCCGCTCATCTTCAGGGCGCGCCTCTGGCCACAGCAACCAGCCCATCGGTGTTCGCTGGGATAACGGGTAAACTGTCACCTTCATTCTTCGGAACGTTCTTTTCTGGCAGAAAAGTGATTTAACGTGCCTCCACACATGCGTCCTGAAACACTACACGTGTCCAGTCATATTTATTTAAACAGGCTTCGCGGCTACACGCATCTTTTTTCCCTCCCTGCTGGGAACGTAAACTCCACGCAGATTTTCATTACAGCAGTTGGACCTGATCCAGATTCAGTGCGTTCTTCAAGTGCTGAAAAGCACTTCCAAAACAAAGGATGACTACAAACTGGCTAAAAACGACTGCATTTAGTTCAGCTTTAAGCCCGAAGAGGGCTAGTAAATATCCAAGAAAGATAAACACTAGAGGGCAGTCTAACTTAACGAGAGAAAAGCGATTTGTGGGGGCCATGAGTTTCGAGCCTCGACGCTTGCCGTTGCCCAGCCTGCGGCGGAGCCTACTGCGCCTGCGCGTTGGCTTCCGGAAGGTGGTGCTTCAGGCAGCGGGACAGCGCGGCAGCGTCTCTTCAAAGCGGAGCCGGGAGTTTTCGCCGCTTGTCGCCGCCATGAGTCGCAGCTATAATGATGAGCTGCAGTTCTTGGAAAAGATTAATAAAAACTGCTGGAGAATCAAGAAGGGCTTCGTGCCTAACATGCAGGTGAGGCGGGGAAGCAGGAGCCCGTGACGGGGCCTTCCCGGGGGCCCGCGGCGCCTCCCTGCCCACCCGGCCCGGCCTTCCCCCTCGTCCTCCCGACTCCTGGCTTAGCGCGGGGACCGTCCCCGTCCCCACCCTCCTGCCGGCCCCCCCCCTCCCGGCGGGAAAGGTCCCCAAAGCGGCACGTTCCGGGGGAATCCCAAGTGAACGCGAAATTGGCGCTTGCACAACGCTTTCGCGTCGAAGTCCCCGAAACGCGCCGCAAGATGTTACATTCTCGAGCTTTAGAGACGCGAGGGGTAGCTGTACACGGTGGCCCAGCCAGTCCCGGGTGGAGTCGCTGGGGTGGGACTCTGTTCCTGAGTCATGCCGGCCATCTGGGTGACGTTTACGAGACCTTTGTTTGCTGAAGCCAGGTATTAGCGTTCACCGTTCACTAAGACGTCTTTGCGTCTCGCAGCGGTCTAGAAGCTTCCCAGGGCAGGGTGGCTTGTTTTGAATACTCACTTCGCTAAGGATGGGCAGGTGACCCAGCTTCCTCTGGCCACCTCGTAAGCTCGGTCAGGACTTGATGCCCATTTGACTGCTTTTCTCCGACGGAATGATGTATTCGCGTTGGAGACTTGGAACCCAACACCGCGGAGCGTGAAAGCCTGGGCTCGCGCTCTCGCGCAGGCTTCGTTGCCATTTGTGTCTATTATTTTCCATTAAAGGGAAGAAAACAGTCGTTTGCAAGGTTCGGGGACCTATGTTGTTAAGTAGCTTTTGAACTCTTTTAAGGTGCCTTGTTAGTGTATTGAAAGGTTTGTGAGCCTGTGATTTGGTAAGAGTTCCTGATAGCCACTCCACTCTTTTACTCAATATCAACTTACTGTGTGTCCCCATGAGCAAAGCTGGACTCAGACGAGAAAAAGGCCACGGTCATAAGATTCCTTTTTGCTCTTTTCCGTTTAACCAGTTTCTGTCTATGGAATCTGGTTCCCTGAATGAGGGAATAGGAAATAACCATGACGTGATGGTCATGATAACCCACGGTCAGTGTCTGGTAGTGATTCTGGCTTCACTTTTGATACACACACTTGCTGCTGATTCTGCCTAAGAGCAAGTCTCGTCTTGCCATTGGCAGCTACGGTTTCACTGTACACTTGACTACCACTTCTTTCCTAAGAGCGGAGAGTTGAAATCTCAATGTACTGCTCTTAAAGTTACTGACCTTTGTGCTAAGCTTGAATTCTATTCCCGCAACTTGAGAGATGAGTGAACTTCGCAATAATTACTGTATCTATCCTACTTAATCTCCAGTAAGATCCACATGCTGCACTAAAACTTCCTCTCCCTAAAACACCCCCCTCCCAACTTTATGTCATTTTTGTGTCTCCTTTATATCTCCTGAATGTCTTGCAGCTCCAGTGATGTCTCTTGTCTTTGAAGAGCTGGTTCAAACAGTGAGCACCCGTCAAGCCTCTCCCAGCTCCCTAGGCTGCTGAGCTGCTTCCTCCGTTTTTTCTATAGCACTTTCCTATCCTAGTGCTCATCTCATTGCACCCTTAATTTTCTAGTCTGGGCTGCATCCAGCTGGAAATTCCTCGGAAACAGCATGAGGGACACCTGGATGGCTCGGTCAGTTAAGCGTCTGCCTACGGCTCAGGTCATGATTGCAGGATCCTGGGATCGAGTCCCTTATCGGGCTCCTTGCTCCATGGGGAGCCTCCTTCTCTCTCTGCCTGCCCCCACCCCAACAGATGGGTGAAATCTTTAAAAAAAAAAAAAAAATCTTAACATATTCTTCATCTCTCCCCTAGTGCCCACTACAGTGCCTAAAACATAGTAAATCTTTGGTGAATTAATGAAATGTGCTCCGTAGAAAATAGTACTGGAGACATTTTGCTTACACTGGTGTTATTCAAGCAGAGGTCCTCTTTCTTATAAAAGAAAGAAATTTGTCCAGGTGATTGCCCTCCTTAGGTGGGCAGCTCCTTCATAGTCTTTGATCTCATAAAAATATTCTGGCCTTAGGTGTTACATAATTACATTCTTCCTTGTCATTTGTATTTTTTGTCAAGCTCCTTTAGCCTCTTAAAATTGTGTAGATTCTAGAACTAAGCACACAGCTGTGTATCTACATGTTAACATTTTTTTTACTCTTTATCTAAGTATTGATTTATAAATGAGTATAGGACAAAATAAAGTGTAACGTGCTGTTGTCTCAGGCACAGAAAAAATACACTACGGTTAGATGACTGCATTTTTATGTTTAGAAT
Source organism: Mustela nigripes (assembly GCF_022355385.1). Lineage (NCBI taxonomy): Eukaryota > Metazoa > Chordata > Mammalia > Carnivora > Mustelidae > Mustela > Mustela nigripes. Next base: position 14,320,066 of record NC_081562.1, read on the forward strand.
CTTACTCTTTTGATTCATCTGTTTATCAAGACCATGGATTTTTAGAAGCACAAGAGTAGTAGGACTTTTGGCCTTGGTGAGAATATAGTTAGAAGACTATTTTTTTTCCTAGAGGTTTTATTTGAGAGAGAGAGCACGAGTGGGGTGAGGGGCTCCATCCCTGGGACTCCAGGATCATGACCTGAGCTAAAGGCAGATGCCCAGCCAACTGAGCCCCCCAGGTGTCCCAAGACTTCTTTATCACACGTGCAAAAAATTCTTGTTGAATTCTTAAGTGTGGCTTTAAGAATAGGGGAATAGGCAATTTGTGAACATTGCAGAATACATTTTTTTTTTTTTTTAAAGATTTTATTTATTTATTTGACAGACGGAGAACACAAGTAGACAGAGGCAGTCAGATAGAGAGAGAGGGAAGCAGGCCCCCTGCCGAGCAGAGAGCCCGATGCGGGACTCGATCCCAGGAACCTGAGATCATGACCTGAGCCGAAGGCAGCGGCTTAACCCACTGAGCCACCCAGGCGCCCTGCAGAATACATTTTTAAGACCTACTTAAAGATATGAACATCTCATCTTTGTTAGGAAGTTTTCTGCTTGCTTAGGTAATGAGAAAGTGTTCTATAAAGGGTAAAGTAAAATAAATGTTCCGTATGGTATTTGTATTCTAACCAGTGCCTGCCTATATGTCATGGACGTGTGCTTAGAATTTTTCTTTTTCATTCTTACCAGGTTGAAGGAGTTTTCTACGTGAATGATGCTCTGGAAAAATTAATGTTTGAGGAATTAAGGAATGCCTGTCGGGGTGGTGGTAAGTACTTCAGAGTTCTACATGTGGCCATATAAACAACATTTTCCCTGTGGCCTGATAGTGGTGACTCAGTTATAATTTAAAAATACAAAAGTATTGTCAAGTAATAATCAAAACTTTTAAATGAGACCAAAAACCTTTATGATCACACTGTTGGCCACCTGGCTCTGTAGAAATTATGTGGAGCTGGGTAGACCTGGTTGGTTTCACAGCTCACCTTGGGCAGTTATAACGAGCTACCATTTATTGTGCACTTATTATGTGCCAGGCACTTTGCAAGGTGCTTTATGTAGATTACCTCATGTAGTTCTGAATTTTAAGAGGAAAATGTTATTTCTGTTTTACAAATGTGTAAGGCAAAATTCGGTGATATTAAGGGGTTTTTATTTAGTCCAGTTGCATAGCTTCTCGGTGACAGAGGTGGATCTCTGATTCAAGAGTGTCTGATTTCAAAGTGTGCATTTTTAACCAGTACCTTGATTAGCCTCACTGAATTTCAGCTAATCTCATTGTAAAGGGGAGTTGATTACACACTTATCTTGCAGAACAGCAGCAACGTTTAGGGATAAGTGTATAAAGCTCTAACGTAATGCTCTAATGGTCACAATGGTATTACAGTGGAACCTGGATTTAACCCTTTTATTTTAGGCTCAGCAATCTAAATCCGACCCCTCGCCCCACCAGGACATCCTTACTTGCCTAAAATGACACCACGACCAAGTGACAGACCAGAGCTAGAGCCCCGTATCCCCTGCCTCTCGGTCCAGTGTTGTCCCAGCTCTTCTGCATCGCCGCCTTTGTCACTTAGAGTAAAACCAGTGTTGATTTTTTTTTTCTTTTTTCTTTTTTTTTTTTGGTAAATAATACTATTGAAAGAATTCGGTTTTTTTTTTACGTCGGCAACAAAACATTTATTAGTTGTTTCACATTTCTCAGTACCGTGTGTGCAAGGAACCTTTTCATGGTATGCACAGATGTGGACAGGATGTGTGTGATTACTCCGGTTGCCTCACTACCTTCCTGTACGTGCGCTCCCTCCTCGATGAGGCCCCCTTCCCACTTCAGCCCAAACGTCCTCTCCTGCTTTGTTGTTCTGGTAGTCCTGGCCACTGCCCCTTTGTTTCATGCAAGCTAGAAACATATGAATAAATGTAATGTTAAAAGTCAACTGCGTTCCCTTTCCTAATACTGAATTTTTGTCTTCAGGTGTCGGTGGCTTCCTGCCAGCCATGAAGCAAATTGGCAATGTGGCAGCCCTGCCTGGGATTGTTCATGTGAGTCCTGGTTCCGAGTTTGAATCATTTATATTTTCTCTTAGACTCAGAGTTCTCTGAGTGGATGAATGGCCAGCCCTTAACCAATAGTAGCATCACTTAGTGACCTTCAAACTTCCAGAAATAACCATGGAGTTTAAAGCTGTAATTGAGTCTGGGTGACATCTCAGTTTCTGCTTGCTTTTTGCTAGAACCTGTAAGCATTTGAAAAATCTTTGAAGTAGTTTTGTTTTCTTGTTTCTTCGTCACAGCAGAGCCTTATTACTGGCCGAGGGTACCACCATTGAAAGTTTCACTCTGGCCCCATTCAAGAGGATGGTTGGAGAAAGAATAGACAAAAGTGTAGGATTAGACCTGTGGGGGGGAAGAAAGGACAGGGCAGCTGTGGGAGGCACGGTTGGGAAAGGAGGCTGGGGGTGGGAACAGGTAGGCCTGGGTGGGGCGAGGTGCAAGGGGAGCCTCCGCAGCCTTGTGTCAGGTTCCACCGTCACTGGAACGTGTGAAACCCATACAACAGGCATTTTTTGGAGCCCTTTATACCATTTATGGTGCTGGCACTTGGAAGGAAAATGAAAAGCAAGGGCTTTTGCATGTAAGGAACTGTTAGGTGTCTAGGTGTCTGCATTGACCTGCATTCTTCCTGGGTCAGGGCCCTTTCCTAGGTGTCAGATGTAGCAGGTGTACAGTATTCATGCCAGCCAAAGGATTACCTTTGCCAATGATTGCTTCAACACTAAGGGCCTGTATAAATCCGATATTTCCCTTCACTTCGCCTGATGTGACCACAATTTATCCATGTCTCAAGATTGTCTTTAAAATGTAATTCTAGGGGCGCCTGGGTGGCTCAGTGGGTTAAGGCCTCTGCCTTCGGCTCGGGTCATGATCCCAGGGTCCTGGGATCAAGCCCTGCATCGGGCTCTCCTCAGCAGGGAGCCTGCTTCCTCCTCTCTCTCTGCCTGCCTCTCTGTCTACTTGTGATCTCTGTCTGTCAAATAAATAAATAAAATCTTAAAAAATAAAAAAAAACAAAATATAATTCTACTTCGGGTGTCTGGGTGGCTCAGTTAAAGTTGAGTTTCCACTCTTGGTTTCGGTTCAGGTCACAATTTCAGGGTCATGGGATCGAGCCCTGCTTTGGGCTCCACACTCAGCAGGGAGTCTTCTTAAGATTCTCTCCCTCACGCCGCCACCCTGCTCTCACTCACCTTCTCTGAAATAATAAATCTTTTTTTTTAATAACAATAAATACTTGTAATACTACATTGAAGTTAGTATGTGGCCCTCTTACAGCATGTCATACTGAGCCTCATACTGAGGCTTTTCTCTTCTAGTTTCCTTAGTTAATGGTCAGACTTTATTAAAAAGGTTTTTGGGGGCGCCTGGGTGGCTCAGTGGGTTAAAGCCTCTGCCTTCAGCTCAGGTCATGATCCCAGGGTCCTGGGATCGAGCCCCACATCGGGCTCCATGCTCGGCGGGTAGCCTGCTTCTGCCTGCTTCTCTGCCTACTTGTGATCTCTGTCAAATAAATAAAATTAAATATAAAAAAAACTTAAAAAAAAAAGATATTTTTCCCGCTATTTTTAGCTTTATGATTAGAAGTTTTTACACTTAATTTCCACCAATAGAGAAGGTTTCACAAGAACAGAATCTTGATTTGGGGAAGGCTTTGGCCCAGAGCCCACGTGAGAATTAATACAGTCTTGTCTGGGTGAGAAAGCTGGATCTCATTTTCTGATTTTCTTTCAGCGATCTATTGGGCTTCCTGATGTCCATTCAGGTTATGGGTTTGCTATTGGGAATATGGCAGCCTTTGATATGAACGACCCTGAAGCGGTGGTGTCCCCAGGTAAGGTCACTGTGCAAGTCTGCCGTCAGGGGTGAAGCATTGTCCTGAAATAGTGTGTGGACGCCTCTCCGCCTCATGTTCTGTCCTTTCCCGTCCCCTCATTTACTGAGAGGATGAATTGTGGACACTCAGAGGCTATTAAAATATCAGTTAAAGCATACATTTATGGAAAAATTATTTAGGCTTCTACTATATGCCAGGCACTTTTTAGACATTGGCTACAAAACAAACAACGCTTTGCCAGCAAATTATGTGTCTTCTTTGTGTCCCAGTTAATTCTCCGGCACATGTTATGTTGGTAATGTTAACTCCATGTGGCATTACTGTGAGGAGTAAATGACCTCAGCTGTGAAAAGTACTTAGCACAATACAAGGCCCTTAGGAAATACTGGGTAAGTGATTACTCTCATTATCATCGTTAAGATTAACATCTAGTTGTATACATCTTTTTTAACCTGGTCTAGGTGATACTCATTGTTCATTACCACCTTCCTGGCCTACAAAGTACCCATAGTATGGACATTACTTTAAATGTTTTGATGTCATCAGACTTTACCTACTTTGTGGGCTGCTCTTAAAAAATGATTTTCAGGGGCACCTGGATGGCTCAGTGGGTCAAAGCCTCTGCCTTCGGCTCAGGTCATGATCGCAGGGTCCTGGGATGGAGCCCTGCATCGGGCTCTCTGCTCCGCGGGGAGCCTGCTTCCTCCTCCCTCTCTCTCTGCCTGTCTCTCAGCCTACTTGTGATCTGTCTGTCAAATAAATAAATAAAAATCTTTATAAATAAATAAATAAAGATCTTCAAAAGAAGAGCTGTCTTTCAAACCCATGTTAAGGGTGAGAAACCACAGGTAACCTTGCCCAGCTGCCCGGTGTTGCTGATCTGTGACTAACTTCTCTATTTCGCAGGTGGCGTCGGCTTTGACATCAACTGTGGTGTGCGCTTGCTAAGAACCAATTTAGACGAAAGTGATGTCCAGCCTGTGAAGGAGCAGCTCGCCCAGGCTATGTTTGACCACATTCCTGTCGGCGTAGGATCAAAAGGGGTCATCCCCATGAGTGCCAAGTAAGAGGACAAGATTCCAGTAAACGGATAGGGAAGGAAAATAGCCACATGACCCTCATATTCATAACCAGTGCAGGATGCTTAGGGAGTGGGGATTGTTTAGTCACCTTTCAGGAAGTGGTAATGAATTGTTCTTTTACATGTGAGGTCCGCCCCCCCCCCCCCAGTTGAGTAGAGAGATTGGTCACATGATGTTCATTAGAACAGCTTTGACATACAATCGAGTTTATAATGGAAAAAGGCCCACTAACAGTTATCGAGCACTTCTACATGGAACACCCTGTGCTATCGTATACGTCTGTCATGTCATGACATCTCGATAATAACCCTAATGTTACTCCCAACTGACAAGAAAGGAAAGTGAGGTTTAAAGAGGTAGTAGTAAGCTAGTAAGTAAAGTCAGGGTTCAAACCAAAGATCCTTTGGCTTCAGAGGCCGTGTTCTGAACGGCCTTTTGTCAGTGAGCCTATAGTTAGCCATGACCTTCCTTTTTGAATGATGACACTGAATGTTGTATATTAGCCAGGATGTTAAATATTTCAGTGGTAGAGAATGAAAGTGAAGGCCACAGCATAACTGCCTTTTCGATGGCCATTGACGATACCATAATGGCTCGTGCAAAGCTGTGTGTCTTAAACTTTGCAGAACATGTGCTTAACAAGAATGTTTCTTTTGCATCTTCTGTTTTATCTTTAAAATTCATGTGACTTTTGCATCCTAATTTATATATGTGTATATATGTTCATACCATTGTGTTTCTAGCTATTAACAATTCTGCAGCTCCTCTCCAGCAAGAAAAAAAAAAAAAAATTGGAGTAAACATACATTTGGAAGATCTGTGATTTCACATGGTCCCTGACGTGCAACCCTGGTTTGAAGAGTATACCTAGAACATATAAATTCTAAGATCTTCGTAAATATTTTAGATAGGAATTTTTGTCCTGTATCATAAATAATATTTGAAATGGGCTATAGTAGGGAGATGACATTGACCATTTAACCTTCCAGATAGTGTATTGGGAGGGCTGGACCTTAGATGAAGATGAAGGCTGCTTCCTTCTAGGGATGTAATGTATGTGCCCCTTCAGAATGCACGTGCACTGAAGCCATGCAGTATTTCTGCAGAGGTACCTTCAAGTTCTTCCTGTGTCACCTGAAGGCATTTACATAGGTTTATCATTTGGCTGTAATTTTTCATAAATTATTAATGAAGGGGTAGCTAAGTTAGTGGTAGTTGGTGGTATGCGAGATGACAGTTATATGATGACAAATTATCTTTGCTTTTCAGAGAGGCAAATCTAATGTAAAAAAGATTTAAAGAGGAGAAGGAACTGAATGAATGTCTAAAGAATGATAATCGTTTCTAATACAATCCTACTATTTTATATCAATTATTTACGTAGCTGCTTTCCTCCAAAAAAACTGGAGTTGCTGAGAGCATAAACATGGCATCTAGCACAGCGCCCGGTATATAGGCGAGAGTAGATGGACTGTTTCCTTCTGCCCTTTTGAGATGTGGTCATCTCAGCTTTTGTTCTGTCGTGGCCGTGAAATGACCAGACCTTATTATTCCCTCAGAGACTTGGAGGAGGCCTTGGAGATGGGAGTGGACTGGTCCCTGAGGGAAGGCTACGCCTGGGCTGAGGACAAGGAGCACTGTGAGGAGTACGGAAGGATGTTGCAGGCCGACCCCAACAAGGTCTCTGCGAGGGCTAAGAAGAGAGGCCTCCCTCAGGTAACACGGGGGAGGGGCAATGTGCTGGGTGGGGGAGGGGTTTCCTACGCTTCCGTTGAGGCAAAAATGTTGTCTTCTGTGTAGCAAATATATCCCCAGGTTTTTCACAGTATATCAAAACACAAATTTATTTATACCACAATTTTACTCTTTTGAAAAAGTGTTAGGAACTTGCAGGTGTTCATAAAACAAGATGTGCTGAATTAGAAATAGATGGGAGAAAAATAGGCTATCGGTATAAGGCTTAAAAATGTATGCCCAGGGGCGCCTGGGTGGCTCAGTGGGTTAAGGCCTCTGCCTTCAGCTCAGGTCATGACCGCAGCGTCCTGGGATCAAGTGCTGCATCAGGCTGTCTGCTCAGCAGGGAGCCTGCTTTCCCCCCCTCTCTCTGCCTGCCTCTCTGCCTACTTGTGATCTCTCTCTCTCTGTCAAATAAATAAATAAAATCTTTTTTTAAAAAAATGTATCCCCAAATTACATATGTACATACTTGGACAGTTCACAGATGTGGCTGTTTTCTGGAGTCTAAGATGAGCAGACATACCTTATCTTACCCATGAGATAAGAATGTAGCACATGTTTGAAATCTATAGCTAATGGCAATGGCATTGCTATTAATTCTCTGTGACTGTGGGCAAGTCTCTTTTGCTTGAGTCTGGTTTTGTTTTCTTTTCTTTTTTAAGATTGTGTCAAAGAGTGAGAATATAAGCAGTGGAGAAGCAGAGGGAGCGGCAGGCTCCCTGCTGAACAGGGAACCATGTGTAGGGTTCAATCTCAGGACCCTGGGATCATGATCTGAGCCAAAGGCAGACACTTAACTAACTGAGCCACCCAGGCGTCCCTCCGAGTCTGGTTTTCTCATCTGAAAATCGCAGTAGTTAAAACTAGGCAGCCTCTATCTCTGCTCAGCAGGAGCCTGCTTCCTCCTCTCTCTCTCTCTGCCTGCCTCTCTGCCTACTTGTGATCTCTCTCTGTAAAATAAATAAATAAAATCTTTAAAAAAAAAATTAAAAAAAAATTAAAAAAAAAAAAAAAAAAACTAGGCAGCCTCTAAAGATTCTTCCAGCACTTTTGTGCTGCGGTCCCTGAATCCTCTATCAACTCCAGTTACAGGATGTACTTTCAGTGGTGGATAATGGTAGGTGTCAGCAAACTCAAAGATCTTTCAAAACTCATTTGAACTTGGACCTTGTTTAAAAATCCACACTCAGGAGTTTATCCCAAAATTTGACCCTTGTGTCCACGCGTTTAAAGTGTCCTCTGAGCCATTTAATGGTCTGAATTTGGGTTTATGAAGTTTTCAGAACATATTTGTATATACCTCAAGCAGGTAATGATACAGTGAGTTTCAGGAGCTACTCTACCATATTTTTATTGTGTATTGCTTTAAATGCATGAAGCATTTCTGAGGCTCAGAAATTTCTTTATTGTATAAAACTGATTATTTTTTGTTATCGGTTGATTTTATCAGTTTGCTTTTTAAATGGATTTTTAAAAAGCAGAATAGTAATCTGGCACCTCAGTGCATTGAGTGTCCAACTCTTGATTTCCAATCAGGTCATGATCTCATGGGTTGTGAGATCTAGCCCCATGTCAGGCTCCCCACTCAGTGAGGAGTCTACTCATAGACTCTCTGTCTCTGCCCCTCCCCACCCAATTTGTGCATGCACATTGGCACTTTCTCTGTCTCTCTAAAATCAATAAATAAACGTTTAAAAGTGGAATAGAAGTCATTTTATCAGATATTCTTACTTTTGCAGTTGGGGACCCTGGGAGCAGGCAACCACTATGCAGAAATCCAGGTTGTGGATGAGATTTTCAATGAGTACGCAGCTAAGAAAATGGGCATCGACCATAAGGGACAGGTGTGTGTGATGATCCACAGTGGAAGCAGAGGCTTGGGCCACCAAGTAGCCACAGGTATATTCTCAAGTGCATTTTTGACTCAGTGCTCAAACACGCATTTATGGGGAACCAAATAGAGATTTCAGAGAGGAAGCTCTAGAACTATATACTGCGTAGGTTTTTACTGTTTCACTGGTGTTGTCATAGGAGATTAAATATTTCAAATATACTATTTCATTTATACACTTACGATGTATGCAGATGTGTCTCACGTACCTGTACTGCAAGATTAAGTGTTGTGGTGGATTCAGTGATGAAATTGGCAAGGAATTGCCCTCACGGTGTCTCAAAAAAGAGATAATCACATTAATTAAAGTGAAAAGGTAATACCTGATAAAATATAAGACAATCTATATAAAGCATTTAGAAAAAATACATTGGAAGTGGCATGTTGAACACATACTGTTTGCAGTTTGGACAGTCATGCACAAAGGACATTCATGATTAAAAGACAGCATGGACAAAAGCAGAAGGCAGGCGAATAGCAGCAGGATCACTTTGGATGACTGATAGGACGTGTGAAAGCATTTATGCATTTATGAGAAGGTATATATACACGTGGAAATTACTATAAACCTTAAGTTGTGTGTTATATAGTTCATCCTTGTGTTTGCATTTCATCCTATGGGAATTTAATAATTTGGGCCAGTGTGACCCATTAGAATATTTAATCTAGCAGATGTATGGAGCACTGACTAGTAATTCCGAATTCTCTGCTGAGTACTTCTCTACACTTGGCCACGGATTTTATTTTCCTGCTCTTCGAGCAACTTGTCTCCAATTCTTTTCTGTTAAATCACTAAAATATTATTTTTTAAAACCATGACAGTAATAAAATATATTTTACTACTTGTGTTCATTCATTCTCATGCCAGGAAAGGAGAAACTAAGACCATGTTGTTGCTGTGTGTGTACACCTCTCGTTCCCTTTCCAGGTTCCTGCAGGGAAGGTATTAGCTTTGTAGCCAACATTCTTTGTGTCACACAGCACGGACAGAAGATTCTCAGTAACTATGTCTTGACCAAGCAAATAGATGAATCTAGAAACACTTCAAGGAAAAGTTGTATTTTATTTGCTTTTTAAAAAATGAGTTTGAATGTAACCTAATTTTCTTCAATAAATCTAATTATAAAGGGAAAAGCAGCCTCTTTAGACTTGCTTCTGTCTTGTCCAGATGCACTGGTAGCTATGGAAAAAGCCATGAAGAGAGACAAGATTATAGTCAACGACCGGCAGTTGGCTTGTGCTCGGATCGCTTCCCCAGAGGGTCAGGACTACCTGAAGGGGATGGCAGCTGCTGGCAACTACGCCTGGGTCAACCGCTCCTCCATGACCTTCCTAACCCGTCAGGTACGGTTGAAGTTGCTCTTCTGTTACTCGTGTTGAGGTTTAAAACAGAGCCTACAGAATCCAGTTTTCAAAATATACATGATAAATATTGGAAATATTGGCAAACTCTCCAGGCTTTTGAAGTCTCCTTAAACCAAATCAGCAGAGTATCAGGTGTGGGGAATGGGAGAAGAGAAGCCAAAATTGTTTTTAGAATTTGCCTTGAGCATCAGACAGGATAGATTCTGTGCGTTCACGGAGACGAGATGGCTGAGGAAGCTGTTCTGCAGGGTGGGATGAAGAGTAGCCCAGCAGCTTTCCAGTCAGTCGGCATTTCCGGGGTGGCATTTGCAATGTCGTGTAAAAGATGTTTTTTGTATTTTATGTGAAGGAATAATACTGCTGTACTTGAGCTCATAAATTCCTCACTCCCTATAGGAACAGACCAGCTGAAGTCCATTAGAGGAGTTCGGAAGAGCTGGTTCTGGCTGCTTTTAACACAGGCTTGTCCTTTCAGGCTTTTGCCAAGGTCTTCAACACCACCCCTGACGACTTGGACCTGCATGTCATCTATGACGTTTCTCACAACATTGCCAAAGTAGAGCAGCACGTGGTGGACGGAAAGGAACGGACGCTGTTGGTTCACAGGAAGGGATCCACCCGCGCTTTCCCTCCTCACCATCCCCTCATCGCTGTCGACTACCAAGTATGTACTAAGCCATTTGCGGTGGGAAGCCGTGGGGGCGTGATTTAGGTCGTTCTGAACATGAGCGAGTTCAAACAGAAAGGCAGCAGTTGGGAAAGGTCTGTCCTTCCTGGGAACGGTGATTTCCGGTCTTCTGTGAAGCAGTGACTCCCACCTCATCTCTGCCTGCCTTGGGAGGTCTAAAACACCCTCAGTGGGGCATCTTTTACTCCGTAAAGGTGATCTTTTCAAGGCCTCTGAATGATTGGAAGGCAAGATTAAGATTAAACTCGGTCTGTTCCTCTCTCCTCCTCTCTCGTTGTGTGGCTGTGGTAGAGGTAGAAGGGCCCTTAGCCTGCTCCCGTTTTCCCTGTAATAAGGAAACCGGAACCCGGAGAGGTCAGGCACCTTGTCCTGGAATGTTCCTCCTAATGACGTTTCCCAAAACATTTGCTCTTGTGTTGTCTGTCTCTGCTGCCTTTCAAGTCCTCACGTTTTTCGTTCCTTTCCACTTCCCTCTCAATTACCCAAGAATTAAAGTAATGTCATAGTAACAGTTGGGAAAGCAATGTATTTAGAGGCCCAGGTTCCTCCCACAGTCCTGCAGTGCAAGAGGAAGTGTAAATCTCAGGCATAAAAAGCTCATCTAAAGTTTTTCTAAATGGTGGTATGTTTGATTTGTGTGTGCTTCCTCAGCTCACTGGACAGCCAGTGCTCATTGGCGGCACCATGGGCACCTGTAGTTACGTTCTTACCGGCACTGAACAGGGCATGACCGAGACCTTCGGAACAACTTGTCATGGAGCGGTAAGGAAAACAGAAACTGACTTAGAAATGCTCTCTTCAGTTTAATCGTCATTTTACATTTCGACAGGTAAACATACTTGATTGGGCATTAACAAAATTGAAGTTTGGATCCGTCTTGTCTTCTACCTGAATTTATTCTCATGATATATACTGTCTAGTGAACCTACTAAGGTCACCTAGCATCTCTACCTTAGTGGTCATTGTAGGGCGAGGGACTGTTGCCCATCTCTGCAAGCCCACAAAATCCAGACTGGGAAATTGCCACACTGGCCCCACCAATACAACTTTGACTGATGCAGGGTCACATCACAGCTTATGTCCGCGATTCACTGGACCTAGTCATTTGCATAATTTGTTCCTTTCTAGGTAGGTCCACTCAAGATTTGGGGGATTCGCACATCAGAGCCCATGCATAGATGCACACCTGTCTCACCATATTGCCTCTTCTAAGCCAGGGGTTGGCAAACTTTGTAAAGCACCAGACAGTAGATATTTGGGTCCGTGTGGTCTCTATAGTAGCTATTCCATTGTGCCACTGAAGTGAAAAAGCAGCTATAGACAATACATAAACCAATGGGAATTACTGGTTCCAATAAAACTTTATTTGCAGAAAACAGGTGGTGGGCCAAATTTGGACCACAAACCAGTTTGCCCACCCCTGTTCTGAGCCATGAGAATGCTTAGCTAGTGATGGAGTGGCAGATTGAAACTCAAGAGTACCTTCTCATAAGACAGACCCTAACAAACACATCTGAGCCTGCCTTTTTCTCTGATCCTTTCTTACTCTTGCTGCCTCCGAACTCCTCATTGTAGCCCAGTGATCAGAACCAGCACATCTCATCAGCAACACCGAGAGGCTTTTTTTTTTTTTTTTTTTTAAATGTCACAGAAAGGGTAGGGAGTTTTGGTACCGGCATCTAGCAGAGGCCAGGGATGCTCTGAACAATCTGTGTGACATAGAATTCTCTGGCCCAAAATGTCAGTAGTGCCAAAGTTGGCAGACTATTTCAAATCAAAAGGCACAAAGTTTTTATGACGACAGACCTACTGTTTATAATTAAAATCAATTTATTTATATTGAATTGATAATTGTAATTAGAAATACAGAACTATATTTTTCAATACTGAATGTTTTGTATAGATGGAAAGTTGTTTTCTAGAAGGATATGAGATTTGTAACGAAAAAACTAAGGTTGATTAAAAAGAAAAAAGATTATTTTTCTAACTCTAAAAGAAGTCAAGGAAAAGGCATATAATTCCAAAGGATTAAATAATTGCTGGAGTTGAAAATAAATTGTAGCTCAGAATTTATAAAGTAAAGTTCATTTCTTTTCTAATCTAGGGCCGTGCATTGTCCCGGGCAAAGTCTCGTCGTAATTTGGATTTCCAGGATGTCTTGGACAAACTGGCAGATATGGGAATCGCAATCCGTGTTGCGTCACCCAAACTGGTTATGGAAGAGGTGAGTGAAATTTTGATAAATATTCAGCATAAAACTGTCCGTGATTTATGCTACTACACAGCATAATTTTTGGTATTGCTTATCACATACTATGTTTGTTTTTAAATAACCTCAATTATAGTTTATTGTTGTCTTTTGTTTGGAGATTAGTTACAAGGCAAGTCACAAGAACGATTCTTATCTTTTTTTTTTTTTTAAGATTTTATTTATTTGAGAGGGAGAGAAACATTTAGTGAGCAGGAAGGAGAGGGAGAAACAGGCTTCCTGCTGAGCAGGGAGTCTGAAGCCAGACTGGATCCCAGGACCCTGGAATCTGGTAGGATCGTGATCTGAGCCGAAGCAGATGCTTAACCAGCTGAAAAACCCAGGCACCCTGATTCTTAACCTTTCTATGTATTAAACTTTAAAATTGTTTGAGCTGATTCATTTTAACCTTTCTTTTGCACAGCTATTATATATTAGAATTTGAAAGCAGATTTTAAGAGACAGCGGTTTTATTTGATTCACGAGGGAGCCAAAATTTTAAATTATATGTATGTACATATTCAATTTTAGAAGCAGCATAACTTTTTTTAAAAGTTTAAGAGTAAAGAAAAAATCATGTAGAAACTCAGTATCCTAACACAACTGTTAACCTCCCTTTTTAGGACACTTACTGTCTTTTCCTTTTTTTCCCCTGAATGCTTTCTTTTCTTTTTTTAACCAGTTATAATCATAGTTTACATTTTGTGGTCTTTTTTCTAATTTCTTTTTCTCACCTTTTTTTGCTATTTTCTTTTTTTAATTTAGCACGTTACTGTTATACTGTTTGTAAGCATCACTTTTTAATGATTGTCAAACATTCTACCAGCTAAGGACCGTAAGTTTCTGCCCATGTTCGACATTTAAGTGGCTTCCAATTTTTTTGCTACTGTAAATTAAGTGCAATGCGTGAAGCTTTTTTCCAGCTGTCTTGGTTTGGTTTGGTTTTGGATTTTTGTTTTTAAGATTTATTTATTTGACAGAGAGAGGGCAGCACAAGCAGGTTGGGCAGCTGGCAGAGGGAAAGGGAGAGGGAGAAGCAGTCTCCCTGCTGATCAGGGAACCTGACGCAGGGCTGGCGTCTAATATGGTTCTCAATCCCAAGACCCTGCAATCATGACCTGAGCTGAAGGCAGACACTTAAACAACTGGCCCACCCAGGGGCCCCAGCCAGCTGTTTTTAATAATGAGAGTGAAGGGATGCCTGGGTGGCTCAGTTGGTTAAGCAGCTGCCTTCGGCTCAGGTCATGATCCCAGAGTCCTGGAATCGAGTCCCACATCGGGCTCCTTGCTCGGCAGGGAGCCTGCTTCTCCCTCTGCCTCTGCCTGCCTCTTTGTCTGCCTGTGCTCGCTTGCTCTCTCTCCCTCTGTCTCTGGCAAATAAATAAATAAAATCTTTTAAAAAAAAAATAATGAGAGTGAAATCCTGAGAGTAGACTTACTGAGTCAGAGAGTATGACAAAGCCTTATTTCTTAATAACAAGTAATTTTTTCTCTGATTTTAAGAGTATGGGGCACCTGAATGGCTCAGTTGGTTAAGCAACTGCCTTTGGCTCAGGTCATGATCCCAGGGTCCTGGGATTAAGTTCCATGTTGAGCTCCCTGCTCGGAGAGGAGCCTACTTCTCCCTATGCCTCTGCCTGCTGCACCCCATGTTTGTACATGCATGCGCTCTCTCTCTCTCTCTCTCCTCTCTCTCTCATAAATAAATAAACTCTCCCCCCCCCAAAAAAAAAGAATAATACCTATTTATGGGGCGCCTGGGTGGCTTAGCTGGTTAAGCATCCAGCTGTTCGTTTCAGCTCAGGTCATGCTCTCAGGGTTGTGAGATCGAGCTGTGTTCTGTGCTGGGCATGGAGCCTGCTTAAGAGTCTGTCTTTCTCTCTTTCTCCCTCTCCCCCTGCCCCCACTTTCCCTTCCTAAAAAAAAAAAAAAAAAAAGAATAACACCTGTTTCATTAAGAGCTTTTGGAAAATGCAAAGAAGAAAACAAAACATCTAAAATTACACCAACCAGAGATCACTTCTATTGACATTTGGTATTTTCCTTTTGTGCGTGTTTTACATATGATTTGTTTGTTCGCTCAGGAAATACTACACATCTTTAGTCAGGTGCTATTCTAGGTATTAGGGGTACTGCAGAGAACAAAACCAACAAATCCCTTTCTTGTGAAACTTAGCACATAATAAAAAATCTAGTATGTTAGATGACAGAAAGTGCTATAAAGTATTAATTGCACGGGGATAGGGAAAGATAGGAAGTGGGTGCAGTTTTAAATAGGGTGTAGTGGGGTGACACTTGAAGATCTAAAAGGAATGAGGGAGTGGGCTATGTAGGTATCTAGGGGCAAGCCTTCCAGGCAGAGAGAACAGCCACGTGCAGAAACCGTAAGGCGAGATTATGCTTAGACATTGGAGAAATAGCAGGGAGGTCCCTGTGGCAAAAGCAGGCAAGGGGGAGCTGAGGTCAGAGGTTAGGAGCACCAGATCCTGTGAGTCCTTGCCTTGCCTTTACAGAAGGACTTTTGCTCTTCCTACTCTGAGTGAGGTGCTGGGAAGACACTGGAGAATTTTGAGGAGAAGAGTAACATGATCTGGCACGCTGATGAGAAGAATCTGGAAGAGAAATTGATGATGCAGAAAAGCGGGGGGGTCACTGGAGAGGTGTCCTTGGATAGATGAGAGGAGATGGGATCGAGTGTCCCAAGTGGATGGGGTTGGTCCTTGCTAGGAGCTCAGAAAAGGAATCTTTAATAAAAGAGAAGGTAGGATGCAGGTGGTCAGGGAAGTGGTGGTGAGATTATATGGAGATTCTGTTCTGATGGTTTCTCTTTTTTTGAGTGTAATAGAAAGTAGTATCGGCAACTGAGAGTGAGAATGCAGGGGAAGGTAGGAGATAACCATGTATGAGAACGAGTAATCAGCCTGGCAAGATTCTGCGTGGGTGCCCGCGTAGCAGCCGGGGCCTCCTTGTGCTCAATTCAGTGATTGGGTGTTTTTCAACTATTTCAGCTGTACAGGTGCAGGCTTGAAATAGATGTTGAGTTAACTTTGACCAGGTTTGCAAGTATAGTGCAGTGGAAGAGAAGGCTGTTGAGTGCTTGCAGGGAGATTAAACGTCCCACAGGGCTAACAGATTGATGGAGATGGCGCACCAGAGGGAGGGAGCTGGAAACCTAGCTGGGGTCGCCAGCCCGGTGTGCGTGAGACGGAGAATCGGAGATCGTGGAGGAGTTGTAGTCACTGGTAATGACAGGTTCCGGGTTATGGCCCTGGCTGGGAGGGAGTGATCGACAGTCAAGGAGCTAGAAGCGAAGATATTGAGAGGGTCCTCTTGCTAAATATTGAAACCATTTGAAATTCTAGCAGGATAGAGTGGCAGTGGGCCAGGAGCGAGAAGTCTTGCAGTAACGCTAGGGAGTGCTTCGAGTCCAGCAGGTAGCTGCAGCAAGAAGAGGGAGTGAGACACGATGACCAACCGGCGAGGCCTTAGGGAGAAGGGAGTGGGAATGGTCTAGAAAGTACCAAGATGAGCACGGACACCTGGCACACTCTTGGGCCTAATGACAGGACCCCATTTAGGAGGGGAAATAGCTGCTACTTCAAGTTAGAAGTGGAAGTAACTTCCCTAGAAGACATCTCTGTTTCCGCAAGAACAAGAGGGTGAAGGGAATGGTCCGAGCTGAGGGCAGCAGGGAGCGGGTTCTGCACATGACTCGCGGGAAGGAGTCCAGAGGCTGCGGTGTGGACATTAGAAATTGGAAGGGAATGGGAGAGGAGCTAGCAAAGGGTGTGCATGGAGCCCTGTGGAAGTTCGCTGAGAGGAGCTGCTGTGGTGCCGGGAACAGGGAGAGAAGGTGTGTGATGAGATGTGATGAGACTAGTTCTGACTGGCTGGGAAGGGGGTGGGGAGGTCTTGCTGGGAACTCAGAAGAGTGTGCGTGTCCGTGTATAGACACACAAACATAGAGACGATGTTGGTAATACAGATGCATTGAGTAACTTTCCCTTGTTGTGAAGGTAATAGCTGTTCATTCCAGAAATTTTGACAACTGTAGAAATAAAATCAGAGTGGCCAATAACGACCAACCAAAGATAATGGTTTGATGCATTTCCTTTCTGTTGGGTATTAGTGTGTGTGTTTTATTCAGTTACGTTAACTGCTTTTGCTAGTTATACAGGTCATATATATGTAATGGGAAACTATGAGACATACAGAAAAAATAAAAAACCAGGTAAAAGTGTTTATGTTATTATTCTCTTACCAACATCGAGTTTAGTCATCGTCTTTGTATGACACACACACCAAAACGAAAACTCAGTATTATTTTAATGTACATTTCTTTAATCCCATGTGAAGTTTAATGGTTTCAAGAATTACACTTTAAGTAGATTTTTACAGTGTTTAACTTCTCCCCTCAGGCCCCCGAGTCGTATAAGAACGTGACGGACGTGGTGAACACCTGCCACGATGCTGGAATCAGCAAGAAGGCCATTAAGCTAAGGCCGATCGCCGTCATCAAAGGATAGAACGCTGACCACAGCCGCCAACGCCACTGCCCCTCATGGGATGGAGGCAGACAGAGATGCTCCTCAGACATCAGACTCCAGACCCGCAGGCTCCCAAGTGCACAGCTGCAACCGCCAGTTCCCGAGGCATTGGCAGGCGGCTGCTGCTCTCGGGAGCCAGGCCTGGAACCTTACCTTCCTGTCCACCCTGATTGTCCCCCCAGTTTTTGTATTGGGGGGTGGGTATAGATCAAGATGCTGCCCAACTCAGTCATAGAAGTGTGTAGCCAGCAGAACGAAGTTCTTGACAGCAAGCCCTGTTTATATTCTGAGTCTTGAAGAACCTTCTAGTAACTAAGGTTTTCAAATGTTTCCTTTCCCTCCTCCTTTTGTCAGTTTGTCCATTCACCCACCCATCCATCCCCTTCCCCTGCACCCAGCAAAACCTCGACCACCACTCTCACTTGGAAAGCACCCACGGCGTCCTTTCCAGACGGGAGATGAATGGATCGTGGGACACGTTGAGGAGGGAACGGAGGTGTAGGAATAGGGGCTCAGAGTCATTTTCCATAGACTGACTTCTTTGTTCAACCTAGACGTGAGGCAGAGTCCTGCCGTACCTTGCACAAGGCGCCTGTGGGGAGCTGTCGTTAAGTAGGCCTGGTCTGGTAAACTGTTCCGGGTGAGGTCTAGCACAGCAGCATCGGCGACCTGCACGGAAAGCTGAGTATCTTTATGTTCGTGGTTGAATTATTATAAAAGCCTTACAGGACTGTGGTGTTAGCGGTGGTTCTGTTGGACAGGTTGACTGGTGCCATCTAATCAGATTTCGTGTTCTGTACTGTGACACCTGTAGATGTGGAAGGGACAGCTTACTAAGGCCTTTGTTAAGTCCAAACAGCCAGTAAAGTAGAAAAATCTAATAAAGTTGCAATAAGTTGTTTTATCTTGTTCTTCATCGTTTATTTCTTGGGACAGTTAGTATTTGTGCTTGGTTCACTTTGCTTAGTGCTGTTGCCTGATTTTCTCCCAGGTTGCTTTCAGTGACTCACTCTGAAATATTCTTCCCTAAAACTTACCTTCAGCTTACAGTAAAAACTCTCCTTGGAGTATCTTCTAGATGCTGCCGTTTGGGGTGCCTGGGTGGCTCAGTGGGTTAAAGCCTCTGCCTTCGGCTCAGGTCATGGTCTCAGGATCCTGGGATCGAGTCCCGCATCGGGCTCTCTGCGGGGCAGGGAGCCTACTTCCTCCTCTCTCTCTCTGCCTGCTTCTCTGCCTACTTGTGATCTCTCTCTGTCAAATAAAAAAAAAAATTACTAGATGCTGCCGTTTGGAAGGCTGTAGAAGACAGGCTTCCTCTGAAAAACGTCTGATAGGAATTAGCCTAGCATGTCTTCACTCTGAGCTCCCAGGCACCTAAGTATGTTGATGTAGAGTTTGAATATACCCAGCAAACCAGTTAGGACTCTTAATGTAATAATTATAGACTCCATGTGCCTTCAGACTGGGCCAGCCACATTTGTGCACTCATGACTCAAGGATGCACATTTCCAACGAACGCTCGAGGGCACCTCAAGGTGAGCAGGCTTCCGGCGGCCGCTGCATTCTCTAGGGCTGAGCAACGGAGCATAGACTCCCCCTGACCGGGCTTGCTTAATGACATGTCATTTGAAACTAATTCAAAGCAAGGTCCCCTCCCAAAACTAACTGATGTCAGTGCAAGAAATGCTGTGCATCATCTTAAATACCTATGTTGAGTTTTATTAGAAGCTTTGAAAGTTACCCCGGGGAGGCTTGAGGAGGCGCAGGGGATACAGAGAATGGTTCACATGGGGGCGTTTCTGCTCTGTGAGCTCGTCTTGAATATGGCATTGGCAGTGAGCTCAGCCCTTTGCATGATCATAGGAAGTAATAGTTAACAGTTTGAGTTCAAAAAGAAAGGTACAAACATTGTTTTCCTTTTTCTGGAGATGTTATTTTCCCATTTGAGACACTCAACAATACTTAAAAATATTAACAATACTTAGTAAATGCTCAAAAGCAGCAGACATTACCAGGTTATTGCCCCGAGTAACAGTGCCCTAGGCCCATGCACACATGCACAGCTAAAACACCCTTCCATAAGGCCCTATCTGGCTCCTTCAGACATTAGAAGTCCTTAGCATTGCACCTCTTGGTCCATTTTAAGGCCCTCTAAAGTCAGTTCATTTTTTTTTTTAAGATTCTATTTATTTATTTGACAGATTACAAGTAAGCAGAAGGAGGGAGAGGGAGAAGCAGGCTCCCTGCTGAGCAACGAGCCCGAAGCAGGGCTCGATCCCAGGATTCTGAGACCACGACCTGAGCCAAAGGCAGAAGCTCAACTCACTGAGCCACCCAGGCGCCCCTAAAGTCAGTGCATTTATAAGTAACCTCAAAACTTCACACTGACGGGGGCGAGGAGAGGACAGTGATGGGGGAGGGGCATTCACAGAGAAGTGAGTGGTGATTTAAGCTGTAGCTTGTGAACAGGTAGTGAATAAACTGCCAGGCATGTAGTTGGAGCTTAACACATTAAAAATCACCGTTCCTGGGGCACCTGGGTGGCTCAGGGGGTTAAAGCCTCTGCCTTCGGCTCGGGTCATGATCCCAAGGTCCTGGGATTGAGCCCCACATCAGGAATCTCTGCTCAGCGGGGAGCCTGCTTCCTCCTCCTCTCTCTCTCTGCCTGCCTCTCTGCCTACTTGTGATCTCTGTCAAATAAATAAATAAAATCTAAAAAAAAAAAAAAAAAAAAAAAAAATCACAGTTCCTGCTCTGTAGCTTACCCAGTGTTTTTACACCGAGTTTGAGTTCTTACTGATGCTGAGGGAAGGAGGAGGATGTGAGCCGGTCACCAGAGTTTAATGAGGTTGGCAAAGGAGGTATTATCCCCGCGTAACAAGTCAGAATACAGCCTCAGAGAGATCCAGCGGGTAGCCCAAGGGCCCCCAAGGGCACAGAGGCACAGAGAACTAGGTCTTTTGACTATCGAGTTTAATGCTGTTTTCCTGATGTCACACTGCCTCCTAGAACCATTTTGTGCTGCTTTTCCTCTTCAGTACAAGCAGCCGCCAAGCCCGCTCTGGAACTTTCGATGCTCAGAGCACTCACCAAAATTTCTTTTAAATGGGATTGCTCGGCCTTGCTGGGGCAGGCCAGATTCAGACCACCATTAAGGATTCTGTGATAAACTATAAAGGTTTTATTCTGCTTGATAAATGGGTGTAAACCAGGTCTCTCCTTTTGCCTTTTTCTATTACCCACAAATCAGTAAATTACAGGTAGCCCTCAAAACACCAAGAACCTCCGGGGACTCAGCACCCTGGACCCGTTTGCCCACTTGTAGCGTGTTAGCTTGAGAAGCTGTTTTGGACTTTGCCTCAGCTCCATTGCTACACGTTTCCCTCCCAGAGCGGGACAAAAACTGGAGAGGCAGGCGCCAAGACTCTTGGCCAGGTCCCTGAGGTAAGATCACCCTTTACTCAGGCTCCAAATCCATGTTTCATCGATCGAGTGTTTTAATTTTACTGTGTTCGGTCTTAATGAAGTTCGCACAGATAAAGTCATTGGCTGCCTTCAAGAACTAGAGTCTAGATGAGGATGTGGAACAGATGTTAACACGTTTAAAACGAAAGCTGCTGAAGACAACTGAGGTGTTGACTGATAAGCACAAAGAATACGTGCTTTCGGGGGGAAAAGACACTGTCCCAACCTATCTTCCACCACAGCCAAGCTCCTTCAGAGGGATGGATGCCTTTGTCCGAAGCCTCAGCTTCCTCAGCTCCCCGCCCACCCTTGATTTTCCTTAATCCTGGCTTGTGCCATTACCATTCCAATGAAACTTCTCACCAAAGTCACCCGTTCCTTTGTAGTTGCTAATTAGATGGACCAATTGAGCTTTTATTTACCTTCTGCAGTATCTGAGGCTATTAGCCACTCCCAGCACACTCTGTGGAACACTTTCACTGCCAGATCTTGGCCTTCTCACTATCTATATTCATCATGGCTCATTTCCACCCATTTCCATGACTCCTGACCCCACATTCATCTCCAGGTCACATCCCCTGGACGTCTCTGTCTAAGGATCCATAAACACGTCAGACTCAGCATGCAAGCTCAGTCATCACCTTTCCTCTTCTAAAATCTCTTCTCTGGTGCTCGCTTCGGCAGCACATATACTAAAATCTCTTCTCGGTCTCAGGAAAGACACTGCCACCCACCGACCATCTAAGCCAGAAATTCATGTCACCTTGGATTCCCGCCTCTCTCGCACCCTCATATGAGTCTTGTCAGTTCTGACTCCTGGGTATCTCGAAGATGCTTCTCTTGGTTCTCTGTGCCTGCATCGCTTACCTGTTCAGATCCTTATCTGCCATCTCTCAGACTGTGCCAGGTGTCTCCTTAGCTGATATCCTGCCCTTCGTAAGTCCTCTGTCTTCCTGGTGATGGAACCCACAGTTCCTCAGACAACCATTCCAACCCCATTCTCACGTGGTTGGGGTGAATCGACTCCACCCCTAGACCCAGACCTGGATACCTGCATCACTTCCTCCACCTCGAACCTCCAGTCCCAGAAACTGCTTGAGGAATTGGCACCTGGTCCAGTTAGAATAAAAGCTAATCTGGGGAGTTTTCCTGTATTAGCTGATACAGGGTGCTCTCTTGCCCCTGATGTTGCCAAGGATACGAGGTAAGCCTGGGCTTGTGGGCTACCATTTTGCCACATGAGCAAACTTGCCTGAGAATAGAGCCCCCATGAAGGAAAGCAGAGCTATGGGAGAGGCAAGCAGGAGACTCCCAGTGATTCCAGATTTGAACTCCTGGACTCATCTGCGCGTGGAAGCAGGATATCCTTGGATTTCCCAGGTATGTAAGGAAATTTTTTATTTACACCTAAGTCAATCTGAGTTGAATTTTCTTGCAACCAAAAGATTCTTAGCTTGTATAGCAGTAAGACAATGGAAATCTAAAAAGAGGAGTTAGTGAATCCAGGACTCCGTGCCTGGGGGTACTAACCACAGGTGGTTCCCCTCTCAGAAACCAGGACGTGCTGGGGAAAACACTTCCGAAGGCTGTGAGGAGTTGGCCCCACTTAACGGAAGGGGCTACACAGGACAACAAGGTGGCAGTTGTATTACAGGAGCTCAGAATAGAGACTAAACAGATGATTAGATTTCAGAGAAAAAGAGATTCGCGAGAGAACCAGGTTAGAGGAGAGGTGAGGGCTGAGGTGGGGCTCTGCTTGTTGATGAGAGGGGAGACAGAAGCCAAGGCCTGGACGCAGAGTGAGCCAAACCATCTCCGCCTTGGTGCCAGCCTTTAGCACTCCCAAAGAGCCACAAAGAGCCAGGCTCTGTCCTGAATGCGGGGGCTGATGACTCAGTCCCTGTCCTCAAGGTTCACGGTCTGTTGGGACCAAGCAGGAACAGATGGTTAGGCTAGTATCAACCAATGTGGGCACAGAAACAGGAGCAAGTTTCTCCTTGAACCTCATTCAGAACTGCAGAGAAAAGGAGCTCTGAGAAAGATCCATGGGACTTAGTGACCAGCAAACCACTAGGGCAATAACCAATAGGATATTTGGGCAAATGGCTATTTTAATACCAAAACAACAGCTACAATTACATAACATTTACTGTGTACCCGGCACTGGCCTCAGCCTTTCACCCATCGTGACTCGCTTTAACCTCAGAACAGTTCTCTGAATTCGATACTATTATTCCCATTTTTCACACTCTTCTCATTTAAAATATTACTCATTTGGCCCAGGAGAGTAAATATTCTACCAAACTTTTCCAAGAGCTTGTGTCATAAAGGTCCTCAATGTAACGCTTATGTGATTCTCAAATGATTTATGCCCTTAACAGATGTCATGTCAGTACAAACCCACTGAAAAAGTCCCAGGAAGCTTATCTTACTAAATGCAGTTTCAACTAAAGAATGCTCGTTGAATATGGGTACGCCTCTATTTCTTTTTTTTTTTTAATTGAAGTACAATTGACATACAAATCCTATTAATGCCAGGTGTCCATCAGTGATGCAACATTTTTAGACATAACGAAATGGCCCCAGTAAGTCTAGTTACCCTCCGTCACCTTACAAAGCTATTACAATATATGTTTAATCGCAGTGTAGTTGACATACAGTATTCTATTAGTTTCACCTGTTCAACACAGTGGTTGGTTCGACAGTCCTACACATTTAGACATTACGCTGTGCTCACCACCATCAAAAGATCCGCCATCTGTCACCTTACAAAGTTATTACAGTATCACTGCCTATATTTCCTCTGCCTACTTCTCCCTGTGACTTGCTTAGTTTTGCCTGGAAGTTTGTGCTTCTCTTTGTTTTGTCTTCCCCAGAAGAACGTGGGCACCATGAGAGCAGGACGGTGTCTGCCTGCTTCATCGTGTCTGCACTGAAAGGTCCCCCACTAACGGGTCCGTGATTAAAGGAGCGAGACTGATATAAAGCGAAGGTCAAGCAAAGCTTTATTCTGCACCAAGCATCAAGAGTCAAACCGACCGGCCGGGGCTGTGCCTCTTACAGAGAAGGCGACCCCTCTCTGCCTTACAGACTAACTTTTAAGGGCAAAGGCCATGTGGTTGGGCCTGGCCACGCACAGGTGGCCAATGAAATCATAACACAGGGGAGAAAGCTGCACAGTCCTGCTAGGTCACACATAAGTGACCAATTGAATTACAGTTTACCCTATAGTAGACATTGAACCAGCCTATCACCTTGGTCAGAATTGGCGCCCAAAAGGCACCCAAAGGACGGGGCCCAGACTCCTTGGTAGCTAGGATACCGTATGCGCCCCCCCAACTGACTGGATGTCTCCACCTGGCCTGACCCACCCTTGTATGTGGGCTTTGTTACCTGGGGCTGGTTTCCGGGACTTGTTTTTAAGTAAGTCCTTTGAGGGTAAGGGAGGCAGGGTCAGTTTAAGTTTTCCTGCATAAACAACAAAATCACTGTTTAATCCAAGATGGAATCGCTCTGGCTAAGTAGGCCCCTACATGCACTACGGGAATACTCTTCCGGTCCTGGGAGAACAAAGGGAGACCAGGTCCCTTCTCCCAAAGAGGAAAACTGGTGCTCTTCATGTATACGTGGCAACAAGAAAAACAAGTGAGAAGTCAAAAATTACAGGAACTCCATAAAATGAAGTTACATAATACCGAGTGGGACAGCCCACCATGCAGCCCAGAAACCTCAAGTAATTTGTCCAAGTCTCACCCAAGTTGCTGGTGGCCAGAGGGAAGGGCTCTTACTTTTGCTTGAGAGTTTTTCCCACATCTCACACTGTCTTGCCATTTAAAAAAAAACTAACAACATTCCTAGTCTTGCCTACAGGAAGCTTGCAGCAAATATTGTCAAATATTGTCAAGGGAATGAAAATCAGGGAAAGGCTGACTAACTGGTCCAGACTGAAGAAGTCTGAATAACATGACAACTAAAGGCAATGTGTGTATATTCCTGGATAGGATCCTGGACTGAAGGAGGAAAAACTGACATCATCGAGACAGTCATGAAATTTGGGCAGAAAATCTATAAGTTGGTCAGCAGTGATGTATAAATGTTGATTTCTTTTTTTTTTTAAGATTTATTTATTTATTTATTTATTTGACAGACAGAGATCACAGGTAGGCAGAGAGGCAGGCAGAGAGAGGGGGAAGCAGGCTCCCTGCTGATGCGGAGTTGGATCCCAGGAATCTGGGTCCATGACCTGAGCTGAAGACAGAGGCTTTAACCCACTGGGCCACCCAGGCGCCCCTAAATGTTGATTTCTTGATCTGGTGTTTGTGCATGTTAGTATCCTTGTGTGGTATGGTGATTTACAATAAGAAATATATATTTGGTCTCCATCCTGGTTTCTGGCACAAACCTCATAAAACCTTTGGAATTTCCTAAGATAAGAGCGATAAAGGTGTCTGCTATCCATAACAAGCCTCTTTCAACAGCACCTGAGTGTATGTTAAGGAGGGAATTTTGGAAAACCCCTAAAGATGGGGGCTGGTTGCCGGGGGAAACCAACCAAGTGATTAGAGGGTTGTAACTTTCAGCCCCACCTGTGATCGCAAGGAGGGGAGAACAGCTGGAGATTGACTTCAATCAACCACTGACGGATGATTTAATCAACCACGTCTGTGTTATGAAGCCTCCATAAAAACTCAAAAGGACAGGGTTCAGAGAGCTTCCAGGCTGGTGAACCAGTTTGCAACCACGTGCCAGGAGGCGGGTGTACCCCAAACTCCTACGGGCACTTCTGTGTTCAGGACCCTTCCAGACCTCTGAATTTTTTCTTCTGGCTCTTTGTTTGTATCCTTTAACATCTTTTGTAATAAAATGGCAATCTAATCAGTAAACTAGCTTCCTGAGTGCTGTGAGTCACTCTAGCACACTGACTGAACCGAGGAGGGGGTTCCTCCTCTGAAAGGGGCGGAGTCATAGGAACTTGTGATTTACGCCAGAAAGCCAGAACTACTGTGGGAAACAAAGGTAGAAGAAAATGTAGATAAAATTAAATGTCCTTATAACCTGCAGCCCATTGACAAATACTTGAGATGGGCAGATCTTAACACTCCTCCAGGATTCCCAGTCTCCTTTAGCGTATAAAAGTCTTCTTGGAACTTTCCTTATCTTTAGTTCCCCTGCCCACACCCCCCAAGGTGTATAACCGTTTGCTCCTCACAAAGCCATGGCAGCAGGCAGCAGTGACAGCCGCAGTTCTTTCTGCCCACCGGTCTCATCCCTGTGTTCTAATAAAACTACCTTTTGCGCCAAAGATGTCTCTTTGTTCTAATAAAACTACCTTTTTGCGCCAAAGATGTCGTCGGCTCTGGACCCCACCAAGGTCACCAACATTCCAAAAAAAGCTACATCAACAATCACAGGTAATAATCGGGGTTTGCAGTTGACATTGGCATTGGGGGCAGTCTTGTGGGACTGAGGCCACCTCGGTACATCATGTTAGAATTGAGTTAGATTGGGGGCGCCTGGGTGGCTCAGTGGGTTAAGCCTCTGCCTTCACCTCAGGTCATGATCTAGGGTCCTGGGATCAAGCCCTGCGTCGAGCCCCACATCGGGCTCTCTGCTCAGTGGGGAGCCTGCTTTCCCCTCTCTCTCTGCCTGCCTCTCTGCCTACTCATAATCTCTCTGTCAAATAAATAAATAAAATCTTAAAAAAAAAAAAAAAAGAATTGAGTTAGGTAATAGGATACCGGTTAGTGTCCATTGGAGAACTGGAGAATTGCTTGGTAAAATACCCATCAGATCTTGTTTGGGAAAAATACATACTGTAGTGCTGAAGAAGAATGGGACATCATGTTTGAAGATTCCAAAAATGACAAATGATTATTAGTACATAATTAGAGCGAGCAAATGAACAAATGCGATAGAATATGAACACGGGGTGGGGGAATGTGGGGGAATGGAGAGTTCAGAGGCTATGGGAGTTCTCTGTACTGTTTGCGCAATGTTAACGTAAGTTTGAAATCATTTAAAAATAGTTTGTTTCAGGGGTGCCCGTGTGGCTCAGTCGATTAGGCGGTTGACTCCTGATTTCCGAGCAGGTCATGATCTCAGGGTCATGATCAAGCCCCGAGTCAGGCTCCATGCTGGGCACAGGGCCTATGCTTAAGATTCTCTCTCTCGGGGCGCCTGGGTGGCTCTGCCTTCGACTCAGGTCATGATCTCAGGGTCCTGGGATAAAGTCCCACACTGGGCTCTCGGCTGGGAGCCTGCTTCCCCCCTCTCTCTGCTGCCTACTTGTGATCTCTCTGTCTCTCTCTGTCAAATAAATAAATAAAAATCTTTAAAAAAAAAAAAAAGATTCTCTCTCTCTGCTTCCCTCTGCTCCTTCCCCATCCCTCTCTAAAGATAATTAATTAATTAATTAGTTACAAGGTTGTTTCAAAATAAAGAATGACATATAAAAGTACTTGCGGTAGGTCAATTACCAACACGGCCACAGACATTTCTCCGGTCCTAGTCACCACTTTGCAGTCTCTCCCAGCAAGAGGTGGAGTCTATGTGTTCCTTCTGCGAATCTGCAGTGGCTTGGTGACCTGCTTTGGCCCAAAGAAAGCAGGCATTCTGTGACTTCTGAGCCCTGGCCTCCAAAGGCTGGCAACCTCCATTCTTTTCCTCTGGCTGCTCTGAAATGATCATAGAAAGAAGCCCAGACCTCCAGGAGGATGAAGGACCCTGCGGAGAGAGGCCACGCTGGGCCATCCAGCAATTCTAGCTGCATTCTCACAGCAACTTCGAGCCTCCGGGAGAGCAGCAGATGAACGTCCCAGCCAATCTCCCGCGGGGGTTGTTGCATTTTGGAATCTCTCTTTAGACAACATGAGAAAACCTAGCATGGTACTATTTCCATCATTCTACTTAAGAATTTAATCAACTGAATTTATGTTGAATAGAACTTCCCTCATATTGGATAGAGTAGTTGCGCTTCTCTGCAAAAGGACCCCAGTCTTCCAGGGAACTGATGTGCAGATCAGTAACCATGACAGCATTTTCCAGTGTACAGGAGTCTTTGACTTAGATAGCCATGTTTCTCCTTTACCGCAACCCTCAGAGAAGGAACAGGTGTTACTGCCCTTAGTTTTACAGATGAGGAAAATAGGTTCAGAAAGGTAATGTCTCTTGCCCAAGGAAATGCAGCCAATAGGCCCCAAAGTTAGGACTGGAATCCACGTTCTTCCTACTTCGTCAAGGTGCCGCTGAAGTCCAGCGGCTCCCGCAGAGAACACTTCGCTCTCCCTCCTGATCTCAAACCAGGAAGATGCCAGGAAGTGTTCTGATGTCCTGCATCAGGCTTGGTTTGCTGTGAATGTGAACAGGGACTGACTGCATCCCCTAATCGACCAGGGCCCCACATGCACTTTATTCTACTCGTCCCTCATCGTTTTAACATGGATATTCAGCCGTGTGGTCACAGTGGGTCTCGAACAAGGAGACTTACTGAACGTCCGTCTTCAAGTGCGCAGCTGTGATTCGAAGCCATCCAGTCGTTCAAATCTGCTCAGCGCGGCTTCTGAACCACACGAGAAGAGATGTCCGTGGCCCCTAAGGTTGAATTATAAAAATCTCTGCTTTATTTTTCTCCTTAGCCGTCATCACCAGCCAAAACATGAATGCATGCTTGTTTGCTGACTCGCTTCCTCTTCCTACACTTCAGCGCCAGGCAGGCAAGCAATAGTCGCTGATTGACGAACGGACGGATGAAGACCAACCAGACAACCAGAAGACCTCCCACTGACCTGTGTACGTTGCTTAGGCTCTCTGAGCCTCCGTTCATCTTTAAAATGGAAGTGATGTGTAATACATACCCCGCAGGATCGCTGTGATCGGATGAGGATACTGCCCACGAAGGGCTAGCCTGCCAGCCCACAGGCTCTCGGGAAGTGTAAGCTGTTGGCGAGTTTCTGTCATTAGAGGGCTTTCTGGAGAGACGAGATACACTTCTATGAAACTCTCCTACACAGCACAATTTAATCCTTCACTTCACTAAAACCCCAGAGCTGGGTCAGGTCAATTTTCAAGGCTCTTTCTAGTCCCATGACTATGAGATAGGATGCTTCCTTCAGAGATGGTTTCTCCCCCACTGTCAGGGAAAGAAGAAACGTCTTCAGGAGTGGCCCCCGCGAGGCTTGCTCAGTAGGCAACAACCAGTTCAGAGAGTTTCATTGTCTGGACACACTTTCTTCTGCAGCATCTGTGGTTTCTTTTTGGCCAGGGTTAATGGCAGTGAGTAACCCAACAGGAAAAGGCTGCTGACAGGTTTGCACCAAAGGACGCAGCTTAGTAACCACGGAAGGATGAAAAACCCATCTCACCACCCAGGGAGCCTTTGAGTAGCGCACGCACACACATGACGCTAAGAGTCAAAGAGCTGGAAAGGGTTCTCTGGTTTCATAGGTCAATAAGGATGAGACCATGTCCTTCTAGGCCATCTGCTCCCCCCCAGGAGCCTGTCCTCCGGACGAGGAGATGACGGGATTGGTGGTACTGACCAGGGTCCAGAGGAGCTCGCCCAGAGAGAAGAGTTTGCCTTTTTAGTGATCACTCTGCAGAGAAGGATCCCACCAGTCCACACTTCCATCAAAAGTCTGGTTCTCGGGGCAACAAGTTTGCCTGGATTGCTAAATAGATTGCTACCCATTTTTGGAGATGATGATGATGATAACTTTGGGGGCTTTGGAGAACACCTGTGTTCAGACAGAAACGGCTCAAAAGTTTTTGGAAGGGCACCATCTGGAACCTTGGTTGGCTTGGTTACAGCTTCGTAATGCTGACTCATCCTGGGAAATGTTTCCTTGGCCTTGTGGGACTTTGCTCTCAAACTCAACTGAGAATTATAACCCCAGGAGTCGAGAGGATGACAGTGAAGTTCAGGAGTCCAGGGTTGATGTGATGTTGCCCACAGATCACAAACTACCGACAAAGGAGCAGTTACCATTTGCCCACATCTGGATGGCTGAAGGGCGTACCATTTCTACTCTCCAAGCCCTGTTCCTTTTCCCTCTGCTACTTTATTGTCCTTTCCCTGCCTCCAGAAATTCCACAAAGGGAAGGAAATAAGGTACTATTTTCTCTTTCCCTCCAGCCCTTGATCCACTGCATTTCCTCTGCAGTGGTTCCTCTGCTGAAGTTTTCCTACGTAAGAATAGTATCTTTTTTTATACTCAAGAAGTCACAAAATAAAAGGAAATTAATAAGTTAATTGAGCATCCATTCTTCACTGCCAGACTCTTAGGTAATATATGTTGTATATATTAGCATTATTTCATATACTAAATGCTGATGAACTTTCCAGAGTTACATATGGTCCCAAAATGATAAAATAAAAAATAAATACAAATATATTTTTTTAAAGATTTTATTTGTTTATTTGACAGAGAGAGACAATGAGAGAGAGAACACAGACAGGGAGAGTGAGAGAGGGAGAAGCAGACTTCCTGTGGAACAGGGAGCCCGATGTGGGGCTCGATCCCAGGAACCTAGGACCATGACCTGAGCTGAAGGCAGACACTGAATGACTGAGCCACCCAGACGCCCCTACAAATACCATTTGAAGTGTGGTGTCATCACAGAGGGTTTTGTGCAACTTTTTAACCAGCCCATTAAACACTCTTAACTCGATGCCTTTGAAGCCAGGCAGTACCTAAGGAACAACTCCCATGCAATGCTCTTCTCATGTTCATTGCCATTCTCTACACCTGCTCCGTCTTCTTCAGTGACGGAAACACCTAGCTTAGTCTCAACTCGTTGCCTTCCAACCCACTGCCTTTCCAGTTCCCTCATCTCCAGTTCCTAGGACCCTCCCCTCCACTTGACTTCAGAGTCTCGGAAGTGTTGTCACAGTGAGCCTCTGAATCTTCCAGAACTGTCTCACTTGGAAGACCTCAGGCTCGGGCCTGCCTTGGCTATGCCATCTTCTCCTCCACTGGGTTTTCCTTCGCACCCTGCCGGCTGTCTTGCGCATTGGCTGCGAAGTATCATGAAAGGGCGGGCTTCAACCTCACCTCTGCTTTCTCCTCCCACCTTTCATGCCCTTACAAAGGTTTCCAGCGAACTTTCAGTGCCCAACTCCAAGGGGTCCCCCCCTCACCTAAACTCTCTGACGCTCTGATTTATACGATGCTGTCAGCCACTCCCTCCTCCCTATAAAATGATGCCTGCTGTCATTGCCATGATCTCACACCAGCTTGTTCTCCCTCCTTCTTAGTCCTCTTCAAAGCCATTTCTGCACGGGCCACTCCTTCAGGGAGGCCTGCCCCAGCTTTCTCCTGCTCTCTCAGTATTTTCCCTAGAAGATCTCCGCCACTCCTGTCCCTGCCCGAAGGTACATGACTCTCACTCTACAGTTCTTTGTCTTCCCCCCCCCCACCCCCCACCTCAACACTGGCATCTCCAACTGCTTGTGGACAGAAGTAGCTTATCTGCAATCCGGCATCTCTAACATATGATTTTTACCTTGGAAATCTGCTCCTCATTCCGTGTTCCCAGTTTCAGTTGATGGGAACTCACTGGAGTGGTCTTCGGCATCTCCCTCTACCTCTTCCCCCACCCCCAGGCTCTGAGCGGCCTCACCAGTCAGGGACACACCCACATCGCCTCGCAGCCCCGCCCTCCTTCCCTTTCAGGGGCCACTGCCTTGGCTGAGGCCCTCCCTCCGACTCTTCATTGCTGCAATGCCCCTTAGGTCGGCTGCTTCCTGCCACCAGACTGATCCTCAACCACAGCATGGAACAGTTTACTCTTTCTCTAAACCAAATAAATACATAATAATAATAATAATAAAGAAAATCAGTAGTTCAAGTTTTTCAACCTGACTTTCAATGCCTTCTAGAATCTTGTCTCAGCCAGCTTCTAGTCTGTTCCTCAGCTTCTTTTTTTTTAAATTTATTTTTTATAAACATATATTTTTATCCCCAGGGGTACAGGTCTGTGAATCACCAGGTTTACACACTTCACAGCACTCACCAAAGCCCATACCCTCCCCAATGTCCATAACCCCACCCCCTTCTCCCAACCCCCTCCCCCCAGCAACCCTCAGTTTGTTTTGTGAGATTAAGAGTCACTTATGGTTTGTCTCCCTCCCAATCCCATCTTGTTTCATTGATTCTTCTCCTACCCACTTAAGCCCCCATGTTGCATCACCACTTCCTCATATCAGGGAGATCATATGATAGTTGTCTTTCTCCGCTTGACTTATTTCGCTAAGCATGATACGCTCTAGTTCCATCCATGTTGTCGCAAATGGCAAGATTTCATTTCTTTTGATGGCTGCATAGTATTCCATTGTGTATATATACCACATCTTCTTGATCCATTCATCTGTTGATGGTGTTCCTCAGCTTCTATTCTCCAAACACAGTTCCTGCCTTCTGGGCACCTGCTCCCTGCCTCTGGACCTTCTGCGGGCCGTACTCATCCCATTTTGCCTTCCAAATGCTGCACCTCCAAAAGCCTTTCCTCCTAGTTTTCTACCAACTTAAAGCTGGCATAACTCCCTCCTTTCTCTGTATCTTGATACCATTTTTCATTTTGGACATCGGTTATAACACATATACCTTTTTTCATCATATGGAGGTGAAATAGGTTAATTTTCCCTCCACACTGGAAGGTTCTTCAAATTCCACTCAACAAAAGAAAAAAATGATGTAGCTTGCATTTTTTAAACTACTTTTTAAAAGATTTTATTTATTTATTTGACACCGAGTGAGAGACAGAGAGAAAGCACAAGCAGGGGGAGCAGCACAGAGAGAGAAGCAGACTCCTCGCTGGGCAAGGAGCCCAATACAGGGCTCCATCTCAGAACCCCAAGATCATGACCTGAGCCAAAGGCAGATGCTTCACTGACTGATTCACCCAGGCACCCCGTCTGCATTTTTTTTTTAAAGATTTTTATCCACTTATTTGACAGAGAGAGAGATCACAAGTAGGCAGAGAGGCAGGCAGAGAGAGGAAGGGAAGCAGGCTCCCTCCTGAGCAGAAAGCCCGACGCGGGGCTTGATCCCAGGAGCCTGGGACCATGACCCGAGCCGAAGGCAGAGGCTCCAACCCACTGAGCCACCCAGGCGCCCTGCATTTTATTTTTTAATGAGACATTGTAACAGCAACTAGGACTCAAAAAAAAAAAAAAAAAAAAAGGAATTCCTGTCCTGGAGTTGGAACTCTGGCGGGAAAAGATGATAAACAGAGCTGCTGCACTACGTGACCGGAAACAGGCATGTCTTGTTGACACTGGTTTCCTCGAGTCCAGGACGGGGCACATGTTAGGGGAATGACTTTCTAGAGCTGGAAAAGCCTAAAAGATCATGCAATCTAAACTTGAAGTGTCCTACCATAGAGGACTGAGACCACAGAAATCAGGAGCCTACCCAAGGTCACCAGGCTTGTGAAAGGCAGTGCTGAACCAAGCCCTGTCCAGGGCTTGCGCCGTCACAGCCCCTCCTCCTTGGCACCCTCGGGGTTGCGTACCACAGGGTGAGCAGCCGTTAGAGTTGTGAACCACAGGAAATATTCCAAAAGGCAAGATATATGATAATCATTGGATCTGTCTGAGCTGAGTGGCCAAAACTAAAACCAAAACCAAAACCAAACAAACAAAAAAACAAAGGGAAGATTTTAAAGGACAGGTTAATACTTCTCCTGTCATGAATGCACCATTTCCATAAAACTTGGCTCACCGCATTGTTTCTACATAACTTTTGGTCATTTATTTTGTTATTTCCAAGAGTCAAATTGTCTAGTGGTTAATTAATACCATCCATCCACAGGAAAAAAGGAAGATTGAACGTTTTAAAAGGTCTCATTCCTGAATTAGTGCTCCTCCTGTAAGCCATCTGGAAGATTCCAGAAAAACTGCCTGATTTTTTTCCAAAAGGCTTCTCAAAATCATTGCCTTAGTCTCAGGAGGGCTTCAAACAAAACCACATGAAAAATCTCTCAAGGCAGGGTGCCTGGGTGGCCCAGGCGTTAAGCGTCTGCCTTCAGGTCAGGTCATGATGCTGGGGTCCTGGGATTGAGCCTCACATGGGACTCCCTGCTGGGCGGAAAACCTGCTTCTCCCTCTCCCACTCGCCCTGCTTGTGTTCCCACTCTTGCTGTGTCTCTCTCTGTCCAATAAATAAAATCTTTTCTTTTTTTTTAAAGATTTTATGGGGCGCCTGGGTGGCTCAGTGGGTTGGGCCGCTGCCTTCGGTTCAGGTCATGATCCCAGGGTCCTGGGATCGAGTCCCGCATCGGGCTCTCTGCTCAGCGGGGAGCCTGCTTCCTCCTCTCTCTCTCTCTGTCTCTCTCTCTGCCTGCCTCTCTGCCTACTTGTGATCTCTGTCTGTCAAATAAAATAAAACATTAAAAAAAAACGATTTTATTTATTTATTTGACAGAGAGAGAGATCACAAGTAGGCAGAGAGGCAGGCAGAGAGAGAGAGAGAAGGAAGCAAGCTCCCTGCTGAGCAGAGAGCCCGATGCGGGAATCGATCCCAGGTCCCTGGGATCATGACCTGAGCCAAAGGCAGAGGCTTAACCCACTGAGCCACCCTGGCACCCCAAATAAATAAAATCTTTTTAAAAAAATCTCTCAAGGCATTTTTAACCAGAGTAAAATTCTTTTTTTTTTTTAATTCTATTTATTTATTTTGGGGGGAGGGGTGGAGGAAGAAGGAGAGAGAATCCTAAGCAGACTCCATGCTGAGCATGGAGCCCAAGTCTCGGCTTGATCTCATGACCCTGAGATCATGACCGGAGCCAAAATAAAGAGTCGGACATTTAACCGACTGAGTTGCCCAGGCGCCCCTGGAATAAAATTCTCTTTTAAAATTGCCTTTGGGGCGCCTGGGTGGCTCAGTGGGTTAAGCCGCTGCCTTCATCTCAGGTCATGATCTCAGGGTCCTGGGATCGAGTCCCGCATCGGGCTCTCTGCTCAGCAGGGAGCCTGCTTCCCTCTCTCTCTCTCTGCCTGCCTCTCCATCTACTTGTGATTTCTGTCAAATAAATAAAATCTTTAAAAAAAAATAAAATAAAAAATAAAAAAATAAAATTGCCTTTGTCGGGGCACCTGGGTGGCTCAGTGGGTTAAAGCCACTGCCTTCAGCTCCGGTCATGATCCCAGTGTCCTGGGATCGAGCCCCACATCGGGCTCTCTGCTCCATGCGGAGCCTGCTTCCTCCTCTCTCTCTCTGCCTGCCTCTCTTCCTGTCAAATAAATAAAATCTTTAAAAAAAAAATAAAATAAAATTGCCTTTTAAAATAAAATAAAATAAAATTGGCTTTTCTTTATAAACCACTCATCTCCACAAGGTATATTGTATTTATTCACCCATTTTGTGCATTTATTTTAGAGAAGTAAATAAAGAAAAGAAATCTTTATTTCATTTTCCTGTATTTAAAAGCAACCACAGTATATAAACAAAATGTACTCTTTCATTGTTATTACTCCTACGGTAGAAAAGAGAACATCCAGGTGCCGGCCATGGCTGAAGCAGAATGAAGGAACGGAGAGCGTCATTAGCCCTTATGTTAGACCCTTAAAAAGTTTCTCAAGGTTCTGAACAACTTGGTGCATTACCCTCTGAGACCTCCAGCTCAGCCAGGGAGGTAAGATGGGTGTTTTCCTTTCCACACCGCCCCCAACAATAAATACATCTCAGGGAGGCTTGCTTCACTGAAACCTCTACAAGGAATAACCACCTGCCTGAAGACCAAAATGGATTCATGACAGATGTCCGTAAGGCTGTAACCAAGGAATGGGCAAGGGCAAGCTTCCATCTTACTCCTTCAAACCCAACATCTCTGCCACGTTCTTAAGAAAATGTAAAGATTTGTTGTGAATCACTGCAAAGCATTTATCTGTGTCTCCAGAAACACAGAATCCATTAGAACTCATTGTTACAAATATTAGTAATTATACGGCTTAACAGGGATGCAGCTTCCACAGGTCAAGTCATGTCCCCTGAAAATTTACAATAGAAGGCAAAATGCTAATACCATGGGGTTACTCTGTCTTCCTTCTAACACACTGAAGAAATCACACTAACTCCACCTAGAGATCATTTTCAATCAGGCTCCCCTTCCCATAGTATATAGGTAATAGTATTTTGTACGAGTACAAGTAAGAGTGTTTTCTCCAAAGGATGATAACACGACTAATTTACCTTTGGATAGTACCTTGCAGATTACCATGGTCTTTCATCTAAATTTCTCCTGTGAAACAGTACAGATGAGGAAACGGAGTTGCTGCACGATTAAGAAGTTTGCTGTGTCACTCCACTAGCAAACAAATGCCCAAGGGAGGACAGGGAACCAGACCCAGCAAGTCTGGGCTTTAGGGTCAAACTCTGGATGGAATCTCAGCTCAACTAACCACAGCAACACAAACCTGGGCAAGGCCCCGTTTTTTAACCACATCGCATGTGTAATACTCACCTCGCAGACCAATGAGAATGAACTAGGGCAACATGTAAAAAGCACACGACAGAATTTCTGGCTGATAAAAGATATTCATTGCATATTGGCTTCCCTCAGTTGACACAGCTATAAAGTGGAGGTACTAAAAAACCTAGCTCATGAGGCCCCTGTGGGGATTAAACCATGCCCTGTAAGGGCTCACCAGGAGTAGCTTTCTCTCCTTGCCCATGTCCTGGCCTGGCTCCCACCCCCATATCAGGCCTGCCTGATATGAAAAGGTCAATTCAAGATACTAGAAAACAACTTTAGAGAGAGGAAGTTTATCTTCATAGGTCAGCAAGCATTTTACTTATCTGCTGAATTTCATAATTGTCCTTAAGACAAAATGGACCCCAATTAAATGTTTTTCAAAGACCAGGAACTAAGCCAAAGTCACTAGACAATTTCAATATACCCAGAGGCTCTCATGGTGATGAGATTTTGAGAACATACCAGTTTCAGTCCACCTTGTTCAACCATCTACGCAGTTCCTTTTTTTCTTTTTTCTTTTTTTTTTTTTTTAAATCAGGGATGTCACTTTAGTTTAACCAACGGTTAGATGAAGTGAGAACTACAGAGGATAGAAAGAAAAGGAAAACCAGTGGGCAGAAACAACTGAGAAGTTTTCAAACAAATCTGAGTTCTCTTTCAACGAGATCATGTACAGTAACATGTTCCTTCCTGAATGTTAATGAAGTTTCCAGATGGCCACTTCTGGATAAGATAAAGCTGGTAGTATCAAACGATGGCCCCGGTCTTCTCCAGCACCACGTGCACGCAAATGCGTGTTGGCTCAAGCGTCAACTTAGAGTCACCTTCACCCAAACGGACGGTGTCAGTTATATTTCAAATACAATTCCCAAAGGAAAGCATGCAGGAAAACGTTCCTCTTGCCCTAAGGGCTGTGATTTATTTATTTATTTATTTGGAAAGTTCTTTGGTTGGGTTGAATTTGATTCGATATTCGTGTACCTAACGTACCCCACCCCGCGGGCTGTGGGACATATTTCCCATTGTCGCCGCCCTCTGAGTTTTTAGAATACTCGTTTTTAGAATCCGGTGCTCAGAATCCGGCTCCGTGTGCCTTTGAGAAGTACCGTGGAAGAGTTTCCGTCATGAGCACCTTTAAGCTTGCAAGCGCATGACCCGTAAGGAGGTGGGGGGGGGGGGCAACCAGAATGTCAAAATACACTTTTCCTCCGCAAAACACGCATTTCTCGTTCCTAAGATTTAGTCGTGGAGGGAAAAACCGCATTAGAAATGCAAACCATCCCGGGCGAGACTCTTCGGCCAGACTCCCGGGCCGCGGGGGGCGCGCGGGGGGACCGGGCCGGGCGTCCGGCGCTCCCTAGCTGCCCGCCTCCTCGGGCTCGCTGCAGGGCGAAGGCGCCGACGAGGCCTTGGACTCGCCGTCGCTGTTGCACTCGGCCGGGCGCGGGGCGCGGGCGCCGGCGGGACCTTCCGGCCCCCGCGCGTGGCGCTCCAGCAGCTCCTGGAGGTGCCTGATGTAGCCGATGGCGGCGCGGAGCGTCTCGACCTTGCTGAGCCGCCGCTCCGCCAGCTCGCGGGGCAGGTGGGCTCGCAGGCGCGCGTAGCCCTCGTTGACGCAGCGCACCCGCTGCCGCTCGCGCTCGTTGCGCCGCCGGAGGAAGGCGGGCTCGAAGGCGCACTCCAGCGGCAGCGGCCGGCACGGCGGCCTCGCGGCGCAGCCCCCGGGCCCCCGCGCCCAGCACGCGGCGTCGGGACGGGAGACCCTGGGGGGGTCCCTGAGAGGGAGGCGGGGCGGGGTCCCCGGCAGGTCCAAGGGCACGGTGCGGAGGTGGTAGGGCAAGGGCGGCAGTCCGGCCGGCTTACGCTTCTCCATCCCTCGCCGAAAAGCCAACAGATCTCCCGAGGGACTAATCGCTGACAAGCTGAGACTCAAATAAATCTTCGAGGCGAAGATGCTGGTCCATTCAGACAGCCCGGCACGGCCGATCTGCCTCTAAAGAAGTTTCTGGTTCCAGGACAGGAAGCTTTCCTAAATTCATCGCACTCCTCGATCATTTATAAAGATCCAGACGGAGGGGACAGGCAAAGATTTAGGACCCCCCTAATGCACACTTCAAACCCTGTCTTCCCCTCTGATCTTCTTTTATTTCAACAGATAACAAAAGGGATGCTTCTGCTCGGTCCCTTCGCCTGGGAATGGGAGCGTAGACCAAACAGAGTAATCTTCCAAAAATCACCCAAGCTTTTCAATTACTGTAATCCACCCGCTCTGGGTCTTCAAGAGCGTAGGAATCTTCCCGCTTTCAAAAAAAGCCCCTCCCAGGAGCCCACAGAGGTGGCGGCTGAGCGAAAGTCTACCAGAAGCTTTCTCCTTGAAAATCAAAACTTGACTGCCCTTTGCGGTTTCCGGCGTCCAGGGCTAATGGAAAGAGCTTTTCAGACTGTTTGCAAACTTGCCCTGGTTCTTCCATTTCTGTGGAGGTGGAGGGAAGACCTCATCAAAGGAAAGACTGCTCCCTTGTGGTTAAAAGATGTGTCAAGCAAAGGGGGACCTCGGGGGATGCTTGAGGGTTTTTCTCCAAAACCCAATCTTTTAAAAATCCCAGTTTGACATTTTTCGAAGAGAGGAGGGAGGGAACATACCTTAGCGACGAAGGTAAGTGTCCGAGTATTACGATCCTGCTTGCGTGGAACGCAGGACTTTTTTTTTTTTTTTTCCCCTGTGTGTGTTACTTTTTAAGAGCACATCAAAAGGTTGAACAGTAACAAACACTTTTAGTCAGTTATTCTCACGGTGCTTACTGTAAACACAGGTTCAACCCTGCTTCCCGAGCTCTTCTAATCCCACCCAGGATATAAGACCATTTTTCCATAGTGCAAAAAGTGTATTTCTATTGTATTCTTCTTTTTGTCTTAAAAACAAAGATGCAATTTATTTTCTCCCTTGGGGGCAGGTGAAGAGCCCCAGTTCCAGGGATAAAGGATGATGGCTTTGAAGACTTGTCTTTTTAACATACCACCAAAAAAAAAAAAAAAAAAGAATAATTAATCCATCCATGTTGGTGAAAGGCTTTGAAGATGAAAGTGTCATTAAAAACCCAACAGTGCTGGTTAATGTCAAAAAGTGTGTTATCACACTGAAAATCAGATTTCTTGTTCTGCAAACCCAGCACATTAAAGGCAGCTTCTACTTTTAAAAGTCCAACTTAAAAACGAGAAGCAAAACCCCCCGACATTTATGATCAGACTTTCTGCCTATTCCTCAGGAGCCAGGGTGTAGCCCTGACATGTTTTTTTGACAAGTGCTATGCTTACCTGTTTATCCTAAATGATTTTTGCCTGAAGCAACTGGAAAAACACCTCCATCAAGGCAAATAAAATAGAAATAATTATTCCTTTTAGGCATAAGTTAGTCACATTTTAAAAACTCCCTATGAGGCATGTACCAGCAAACAACCTAATGTGTCACCTTGATTTCTCAGTAGAGTTGAGAACAATCCAGGGAAAGCTCTTCCGGTTGCGAGACAAACCCCCCAGAGAGGTAGAAAGACTACTGGACCACAAGGTGCTTTGGGCCATGTTAAGGATTTTGGCCTTTGTTCTAAGAGTGATGGGAAGTAAATGAGGTGCTTTAAGCAGAAAGGTGATGTAGTGAGATTGTGTTTGTCAAGAACATTACTGTGTCTGCAGACTGGTGAGTAGACTGGAGATGTGGGGAAGCGAGAAGGATAAGAGGTACCATATTTCATCCTCAGACTGGAAAATCTAAAAATGGCTAATACCCAGGGCAGGCAAGAATTTGGGGAAAGGGCAGAAGCATAAATTGCTATAAGCTTTTGGGAAAGTGACTTAAAATTAATAGTGTACATCACATGTCCTCTGACCCAGAGATCCTGCATAGATAAATGCATCAGCGGAAATTTATATGTACAATGTTATCTACTGCAGCATTGTTTGTAGTGATTTTTATTATTTTTAAAGATTTATTTTATTTATTTATTTGACAGAGAGATCATGAGTAGGCAGAGAGGCAGGCAGAGAGAGATGAGGAAGTAGGCTTCCCGCTGAGCAGAGAACCCGATGCGGGGCTCAATCCCAGGACCCCGAGATCTTGACCCAAGCCAAAGGCAGAGGCTTAACCCACTGACCCAGGCGCCCCATAATGATTTTTAAAAGGAGAAAAAGGGGACAGTCTGAATGTCCATCAATAGAGGGAGGGCTAATACTTTGAGAATATTATATTATTACTAAAAATAATGAGTTAGAGCTACATGTAAGTACTTGCAGAACTGTACATAATGTGGTGAGTGAAAAAAGCAAACTAACGAGGAATATATGCAGTGTGAATTTATTTTTTTTTAAAGATTTTATTTATTTATTTGACAGAGATCACAAGTAGGCAGAGAGGCAGGCAGAGAGAGAGGAGGAAGCAGGCTCCCTGCTGAGCAGAGAGCCCAATGCGGGGCTCGATCCCAGGACCCTGGGATCATGACCTGAGCTGAAGGCAGAGGCTTTAACCCACTGAGCCCCTGCAGTGTGAATTTAAAACAAACTCTTCTACATGATACATAAGTCTTTATATGTGTTAATGTGAGCACAGGGAAGGAAGGAGAAACACACACAGTAAATTTCTATCATTGGTTGCCTTAAAAAGGTGGCTCTGGGGAGAAGAGGTGTTGTTCCTTTTCTTTATAGATCTCTCTATTGCTTAATTTGTTACAAAAGGCATGTATTACTTTTGTATTTTTTAAGTCTAGTTTAAATATTTTTTAAAATAATAAGACAGGGGCACCTGGGTAGCTCAGCGGGTTAAAGCCTCTGCCTTAGGCTCAGGTCCCGGGTTCTGGGATGGAGCCCCGCATCAGGTTCTCTGCTCAGCGGGGAGCCTGCTTCCTCCTCTCTCTCTGCCTGCCTCTCTGTCTACTCGTGATCTCTGTCTGTCAAATAAATGAATAAAATCTTTAAAAAAATCTTTTTAAAGTAATAAGATAAATAATGTTTAAGACATTAAACATTAATAAACAATAATAATGCATTATTATAATAAATAAAAGTAAAAATAGATAAATGTCTTATAATAAATAAGACAAAATATGCAGAAAACTCAAATGATAACCTGATCGGACCCAAACCAACAGATTTATCATTATAATGTAAACATCTTGGGCCAAGTTTTCTGGCTTCTTATAAATTCTGTCTCTGAGGAATAAATATCTATAAGACTTTTGTTTATACTAAAACCGCATCAGAAATGGTTGTATCCTGATTCTCTAGTTATCTTTTTATTGAGTCCAGGTAACGTTATGAGATATCTACATGGTCACAAAGGATATTGTTAATCTTATGCTTTCTGAAGGTGCAAGGGCATTAGAAATAAGTAGCCTCTTGAGTAGGAGCATTGTTTTGTTACATAATGTGAAGGGGGGAGGGGCCGTTATTGTCACATAAGAAATCAAAAGAGGAGGTTCTGACTCCTGATCTC
The DNA here is from genome assembly GCF_022355385.1 of Mustela nigripes. Taxonomy (NCBI): domain Eukaryota; kingdom Metazoa; phylum Chordata; class Mammalia; order Carnivora; family Mustelidae; genus Mustela; species Mustela nigripes. Next base: position 14,361,970 of record NC_081562.1, read on the forward strand.
TCCGTCCGTTTTGATCCAAACAGATGTTCTCGCCAACTTTAAAGGTGTCTCCTGGCTGGATCAGGTCTACATATGTTGCAGATACATCTAGAATATATGACAGATACGCCAAACCTTCAAGGATGCTTCGGACTAGGTTTAGTTGTCCTTTTCAGGATCTGCTTGTAAAAAGGGGACATGGGGATTCACTAAAGACTGGGCACAGTAGATTCAAAGATCTCTCGGAGGCTATGGAGGACTTCCATCTCTAAAACTCAGACAGGTCCCTTGTCAGCTGCTTTAAATATCTGAGCTGAAGACTTGAGATTGGCTCTTCTTCCAGAGTGATTGATGTCACGTAGATTTTGGTTTCCTAGGCTGGTGGCACAGAGGGGTACATACCTGGCTGTCCCCACACTTGCTGTTTGCATCAGCTGCCACAAGGAGAAACAGGAAGACCCATGTTACGACCTCATGGTAGAAAGATTTCTCACAGGTGTAGCTAACTAAATCACAAGCTGAATAGATCATACGATTCTGTTCTATTCAGTTAGTCCTTTTCTACCTAGCTCGGGAGTGAGCTCTCTATATTTTCATGTGCAACATCTCCCGGGGGGCCTTGGGGTACAACTAAATACTGAGACTCAGTAAGACTCTCCAGGGCCATATTTGGTGTCAGATTCAGTGGCAAGGATATAGATCAAGAACAATGTGAGGGGGGCACCTGGGTGGCTCAGCGGGTTAAAGCCTCTGCCTTCGGCTCAGGTCATGATCCCAGGGTCCTGGGATCGAGCCCCACATCGGGCTCTCTGCTCAGCGGGGAGCCTGCTTCCTCTCTCTCTCTCTCTGCCTGCCTCTCTGCGTACTTGTGATCTCTGTCTGTCAAATAAATAAAAAATATTAAAAAAAAAAAAGAAGAACAATGTGTGGCGGGGTGCTTGGGTGGCTCAGTGGGTTAAGCCCCTGCCTTCGGCTCAGGTCATGATCACAGGGTCTTGGGATTGAGCCCCACATCGGGCTCTCTGCTCAGCGGGGAGCCTGCTTCCTCCTCTCTCTCTCTGCCTGCCTCTCTGCTACTTGTGATCTCTGTCTTTCAAATAAAAAAATAAAATCTTAAAAAACAAAACAAAACAATGCGTGCAGCAGGGCTGAGCTCCGCATTCGACCTCCCTGGGAGTCCTTGTAAGACTGCATGGCAATCCGCACAGGTGTGTCTCCCAAGTCCCCTGTAGCCAAGTGACAGCTCAGGTATGTAGAAGCAACACTCACATCAGCCCCGTGTGGTAGCTCTCCCAGCTTAAAGGTCTCCTTCCCCTCATGAGCCAGTTTCATGCCCTTCAGACCCCTTAGGACGCCATTGCTTAATTTATTTATTTTTTAACTTTGAATACTAATTTTTTTTTTTAGTGTTTTGGTTTTTTTTTTCAATTTTTATTGTCTTATGTTAGTCACCATACAGGATATCATTAGTTTTTGACGTAGAGTTCCATGATTCATTGTTTGCGTATCACACCCAGGGCTCCATGCAATCCGCACCCTCCTTAATACCCGTCACCAGGCTCCCCCTTCCCCTCCTCTGCCCCTCTAAAACCTACAGTTTGTTTTCATACAAGTAAGGTTGCCTAATGACATAGTTGACATTCTATCTTTATCAGGTTTCAGAGGACCAGAAAACAGAAAGTTAACTGAAGGTCAGATTGTCACGCAGAAGGGTGAAACCTTCATGACTCCTTCACCTGCATCATTCCGTTCTATTTTGAAGATAATTTACAGCAAGATTTAAAGACCCGCAAATATTTAGGTACAATTTATTACTAGCTTTTCTGTCCTTCTCCAACAGTATTTGCATGCTAGGCTTTTCTCTGCAGTCTTTTATCATACAACAATGTAAAATTTTGCTGTAGTTAAATATATTCATCCTTTCCTTATGGCTTTTTGTCTTTTCTCTCTTCTTTAAGGCTGTCTTTTCCTGCCACAAATTTTGCATGGCCTTTTCCTTGCCGGTGTCTGGCACCTCGGTGTGAGTTAGAAAAAGAAACCAAACCCAAGTCTTGGAGACTGGATGGCTGACTGCACAAGTCATTTGGAGGGACAGTTCTTGAACAAGGATGTCTAGATCTGGAGAACTGCTGGGAAGGTAACATGCACTTTTTATTTCTGTAAAGATACAAACAAAATTTGGGATTCTAATTGGGATCGTGTCAAATATATGGATGGATTTGGAGAGAGGTTGACTTTTTGAAACACTGAATCTCTCCTGTAAGAACACAGTAGAATTCATTCATCCAGGTCTTCTTTTTTTGCCCTCTAAGGAAGTTTCACAGATTTCTTAGTGTCAGTCTTATGTGTTTCTTATTACATTTATCTCAAGACGTCTCATAGGCCTGGTTGCTATTGTGAACAGAATTTTATTCTAGTTTTTGAAGCTAATGATTTAGCACATGTTAATCTTTAATCCACTCATTTCACTGACTAGTTCTATCAGCTTTTAACTGACAGAAAATCTACATTCAGTGAAATGTACTATATTAAACATACAATTTGGGGCACCTGGGTGGCTCAGTGGGTTAAGCCTCTGCCTTCGGCTCAGGTCATGATCTCAGGGTCCTGGAATTGAGCCCCATATCGGGCTCTCTGCTCAGCAGGGAGCCTGCTTCCCTTCCTCTCTCTCTGTCTACTTCTGATCTCTGTCAAATAAATAAATAAAATCTTAAAAAAAAATACAATTCAGTGAATGCTGATAAATGTGCACACTTGTGAAATAATGCCCCACTCAAGATAATTCTAATAGTTATTTTCTAAAAATTATTTTCTAGAATTTTTTTAAAGATTTAATTCATTTATTTGACAGAGGGAGAGAGAGAAGCAGACTCCCTGCTGAGCAAGGAGCCCGATGGAGACTTGATTCCAGGACTCTGGGGTCATGACCCGAGTCAAAGGCAGACACTTAACTGCCTGAGCCACCAAGACACCCTATTTTCTAGGATTTCTTAAACTACAATCATATTGTCTACTAACAATGATAGTTTTGTTTCTTCCTTTCAATGTAACTCATTTATTTTTCTTATTAAATTTCAATGCCTAAGAACTTCCAGTCCAATGCTAATTGTCGTAGTAGTAGCTAGCATCTTCGCATTTTTATATGGGAAAACATCTTTTTTTTTTATGATTTTATTTATTTATTTATTTATTTATTTGTCAGGGAGAGAGAGAGAGTGCGTGCACAAGCAGGCAGAATGGCAGGCAGAGGCGGAGAAAGAAACAGGCTCCCTTCCTAGCAAGGAGCCTGATGCAGGACTCGATCCCAGGATCCTGGGATCGTGACCTGAGTCAAAAGAAGCGGCTCAGCCGACTGAGCCACCCAGGCATCCCTATATGGGAAAATTTCTAATGTTCTACCATGTAGGAGATAATTTTTTTTATCAAATTAAGGACGTTTTCTTCCACTCTTAGTTTGCTAAGAGTATTATTAGTATTTAGTGGCTATTAAATTTTATCAGATGCATCTATGAAAATAATCATGCATATTTTCTTCTCTAATTTAGCATTGTAGTGAATTGTGATAATAGATCTCCTACAGTTGCGCTGTCTTGCATTCTTGGGATTCAACCTTACAGAGTCATGTTTCTTTTAGTACACTGCTGGGTTCAATTTGTTAACATTTCATTTAGAAGTTTTCTCTCTAGAGTTCCAATTTGTATTGGTTCCTAGTTTTATTTTCTTATACTCTTCTTTTCTGGTATTAGGATTATTTCAGACTCTTAAAAATCAGCTCAGTAGCTATCTGTCTCTTTCTAGGCTCTGGAACCATTTGTAGAAGGTAGAAATTACCTATTCCTTGAAGACTTGGTAAAAACCATCCTAAAAACCACATGGAGGGGCGCCTGGGTGGCTCAGTGGGTTAAAGCCTCTGCCTTCGGTTCAGGTCATGATCCCAGGGTCCTGGGATGGAGCCCTGCATCGGGCTCTCTGCTCAGCGGGGAGCCTGCTTCCTCCTCTCTCTCTGCTTGCCTCTCTGCCTACCTGTGATCTCTGTCTGTCAAATAAATAAATAAAATCTTAAAAAAAAAAAAAGAAAAAACCACATGGAACTTTAGAGCTAAATTTTCAGTTACTTTATTTATTTATTTTTTAAAAGATTTTATTTATTTATTTGACAGAGATCACAAGTAGGCAGAGAGGCAGGCAGAGAGAGAGAGGAAGCAGGCTCCCTACTGAGCAGAGAGCCTGATGTGGGGCTCCATCCCAGGACCCTGAGATCATGACCCGAGCCGAAGGCAGAGGCTTTTACCCACTGAGCCACCCAGGTGCCCCTAAATTTTAGTTACTTTTAAAATTTATTTTATCTCTCCTGTTGGAATTTTTGGGGACCATTAATAATGTTCTGACCAACACCCTCCCCCCATTTCCACCCGCCTTCAACGGCAACTCCTCCTCCTTTGTGTGTCATCCTAGAATCCCAGTCTATTTTTTGCCCCATAAAAATCTCTAAAATGGATCAGAATAATACTTTAGTTACATGAACCCCAGAACATGGTGGGCTAGGGTTAAAAACTCCTTCCTGATTCTTTTCCTTTCTCTAAGGAAGACCATTCCATTATAGTTGACTGGAGGTTATGTAATCAAATAATCATCAAGAAAGAATATTGAAAATTTTAAAATATGCCTCCCATTTTCAAATTGTGTTAATTAAAACCCAAAGTTTAAAAAACCTTAGCTTAGAAGTTCACATTTGAAGGTAACCTGAAAATGCCTTTGGTTAGACTCCACTGATCATTCCTCCCAGTTTCTTATTCCACTCAGGCTGAACCAGGAGGCTCTTAGTCCAAAGCCTGAGCAGAGTTGGGATTCCTTCCTTAGTCACAGCCTGGGGGATCCTGAAATTAGCATAGCTCTGTCAAGTCTAAGAGATTGAACTCGTTCAGTGATGCATGTGTTCTGCTTCTGAGGTTCAACAGTGAACAGAACACACAGAATTATGTCAGCTCCAGTCCTGTATCCCCAACATTTAGAAAATAAGCCCTTCCGCACTGCTTAAAGGAGTGGGACCAAGTCCAGACACACCCCTGAGATATTTTGCTGGTGGAGTTCCAGGCCACCACAATAAAGTAAACATCACAGTGAAGCGAGTCAAATGTTTTTTTTCCCAGTGCATATAAATGTTACATTTATTCTACACTACAGTCTCTTATGCATGCAGTAAACAGCATTGTGTCTAAAAACAAAAAACAAAAAACAAACAAACAAAAAACAACCTACATATGTTATTGGGACACCTGGGTGGCTCAATCAGTTAAGCATCTGCCTTCAACTCAGGTCATGATCCCAGAGTCCTGGGATCAAGCCCCACATCAGGCTGTCTGGCCAGTGGGAAGTCTGCTTCTCTCTGTCCCTCTGGCCCTCTCCCAGCTCATGCTCTCACTCTCTCTCTCAAATAAATAAATAAAATATTTTTTAAAAATTATTTTCTTTGTTTTCCAATTTTTTTTAAAAGATTTTATTTATTTATTTGACACACGGAGATCACAAGTAGGCAGAGAAGCAGGCAGAGAGAGGAAGCGGGCTCCTTGCTGAGCAGAGAGCCCAATGCGGGGCTCGATCCCAGGATCCTGGGATCATGACCTGAGCCGAAGGCAGAGGCTTTAACCCACTGAGCCAGCCAGGCGCCCCAATAAATAAAATATATATTTTTTAAATTTAAAAATACATTATTCCCAGGGCACCCAGGTGACTTAGCAGTCTGTTGAGTGTCCGACTCTTGATTTCTGCTCCAGTCATGATTTCAGGGTCGTGAGATCGAGCCCGGTGTCAGGCTCCACATTCAGTGTGAATCCTGCTTGAGATTCTTTCTCTCCCTCTCCCCCGCCCCCTGCTGTGCTCTCTCTCTAAAATAAACAAAATCTTAAAAAAATATATGTGATTGCTAAAAAATGCTAACCATCACCTGAGCTTTCGGCGCGTTATCACCTTTTTGCTGGTCGAGCATCTTGTCTTCATGTTGTTGGCTGCTGACTGGTCAGGCAGTGATTGCTGAAGCGTGGGGTGGCTGCGGCAATTTCTTAAGTCTTGAACCTTGCCAAGTCACCTGTGAGGGTTGGAATCAACTTCTTCCAAACCCCTGTTCATATTGATATTTCGACGTCTTCTAATTAATCATGAATGTTCTGAATGGCATCTAGAATGGTGGAACCCTTCCAGAAGGTTTCAGCTGACTTTTTCCAGATCCGTCAGAGGAATGACTGCTCATGGTAGCTATTGCCTTAGGAAATATATTCTTTTTTAAATTTTTAATAGGCTCCTCAGGGGAAGGGGCTTGAATTCATGACCCTGAGATCAAGACCTGGGGTGAGATCAAGAATCAGACGCTTGGGGTACCTGGGTGGTTCAGTCATTAAGCGTCTGCTTTCAGCTCCGGTCATGGTCCCAGGGTCCTGGGATCGAGCCCCGCATCAGGCTCTCTGCTCAGTGGTAAGCCTGCTTCCCCCTCTCTCTCTCCCCCTGCTTGTGCTCCCTTTCTCGCTGTGTCTCTCTCTGTCAAATAAATAAACAAAATCTTAAAAAAAAAAAAAAAAGAATCAAGACGCATAACCGGCTGAGCCACCAAGGCATTCCCAAAATGTACTTCTTAAATAGTAAGACTTGAACATTGAAATTACTCCCTGACCCACTGGCTAGAGAATGGATGTTGTGTTGGCAGGCACGAAAACAAATTATCTGGTTGTCCATCTCCATTGGAGCTCCTGGGTGACCAGATGTGTTGTCAACAAGTAGTATTTTGAAAGGAGTCTTTTTTCCTGAGCAGTAGTTCTCAACAGTGGGCTTAATATATTCCATAAACAGATGTAACAGATGTGTTGTCATTGGGCTTTGTTGCTCCCTTGGTAGAACACAGGCAGAGCGGATTTAGTATAATTCTTTTTTTAAAATATATTTTTAAAAGATTTTACTTACTTATTTGACAGAGACCACACGTAAGCAGAGAGGCAGGCAGAGAGAGAGGGGGAAGCAGGCTCCCTGCTGATCAGAGAGCCCAATGTGGGGCTCAATTTCAGGACCCTGAGATCATGACCTGACCTGAAGGCAGAGGCTTTAACCCACTGAGCCATCCAGGTGCCCATATTTAGCATAATTCTTAAGGGCCCTAGGATTTTTGGAATAACAAATGAATGTTGGCTTCAACTTAAAGTCATCAGCAGTTTTAACCCCTAGCAAGACAGTCAATGTGCCCTTTGAAGCTTTGAGGCCAGGTGCTGACTCCTCCCCTCCAGCTCTGAAAGTCTTAGACGACATCTTCTTCCCACAGAAAGCTGTTTTATCTATACTGAAATCTGTTGCTTAGTGCAGCCACCTTAATGATCTCAGCTCCAGCTTCTGGGTCCCTCGCTGCAGCTTCTCCATCAGCTCTTGCTGGTTCACCTTGCACTTGTATATTATGGAGATGGGTTCTCTCCTTGAACTTCATAAATGAACCCCTTCTAGCCTCAAACTTTTCTTCTGCAGATTCCTTCCCTCTCTGAGCCTTCAAAGAATTGAAGAGACTTAGGGCCTTGCTCTGGGTTCATCTTTGTCTTAAGGGAACGTTGTGGCTGGTTTGATCTTCAATCCATACCACTCAGACGTTCTCCAGATCAGCAATAAGGCTGTTCCACTTTCTTATCCTTCGTGTGTTCACTAGCGTCGCACTTTCACTTTCCTTCCAAAACTTTCCCTCCCCCTTCACAGCCTGGCTAACTCTTTGGCTCAAGAGGCCTGGCTTTCAGCCTGTCTCAGCTTTTGACATGCTTCCTCACTAAGCTTCGTCATTTCTAGCTTTGGATTTAAAGCGAGAGAACGTGCAACTCAACCTTTCACTTGAACACTTACAGGTTATTAATTGGTCTAATTTCAACATTGTTGTGTCTTGGGGAATAAGGAGGCCCAAGGACAGGGAGAGAGAAGGGGGAACAGCCCGGTGGTGGAGCAGTGAGAACACACACAACATTTATCGAGGAAGTTCACTGTTGTATACGGGTGAGGTTTGTGACACCAAGAAAACCTACAATAGTAACATCAAAGATCTCCGATCAGGGCACATGGGTGGCTTGGTCAGTTAAGTGTCTGACTCTTAAGATTTCCACCCAGGTCTTGATCTCAGAGTTGTGAGTTCAGGCCCCATGCTGGGCTCCATGCTGGGCATACAGCCTACTTTATTTATTTATTTTTAAAAGATTTTATTTACTTACTTATTTGGCAGAGAGAGAGAGAGTCAGCAAGAGAGGGGAACACAAGCAGAGGGAGTGGGAGAAGAAAGCTCCCTGCTGAGCAAGGAGCCTGATGCAGGGCTCCATCCCAGGACCCTGGGATCATGACCTGAGCTGAAGGCAGACGCTTAATGACTGAGCCACCCAGGTGCCCCTGTAGCCTACTTAAAAAAAAAAAAAAATCACAGATCACCATAATAAATATAATAATACTGAAAACTTATAAATTTGTATTATTATTGGTTTTTTGTTTTGAGAGAGAGAGCAAGCGAGCACAGGGGGTGGGGAGGGGCAGAATGAGAGGGAGAGTCTTAAGCAGGCTCCAAGCCCAGCACAGAGTGTAACACGGGCTCCATCTCACAACCCTGAGATCATGACCCAAGTGGAAATCAAGAATCAGATGCTCAGTTGACTGAGCCACCCAGGTGCACCAATAATGAAAACTTTTGAAATATTGGGAGTATTACCAAAATGTGACACAGAGACATAAAGTGAGCAAATGCTGTTGGAAAAATGGCACCAAGTGACTGATTGACACACGGTTGCCACACACCTTCGATCTGTAAAAAATGTGCTATCAGCAAAGTGCCGTAGGGTGCCTGGGTGGCTCAGTGGGTTAAGCCACTGCCTTCGGCTCAGGTCATGATCTCAGGGTCCTGGGATCGAGTCCCACATCGGGCTCTCTGCTCAGCAGGGGCCTGCTTCCCTTCCTCTCTCTGCCTGCCTCTCTGCCTACTTGTGATCTCTCTCTGTCAAATAAATAAATAAAATTCTTAAAACAAAACCAAAAACAAAACCCAGGCAAGCAAAGTGCCGTAAAAGGAGGTATGCCTGTTCTTGGACATTAACTCTAAAGAAATACTGTTGCAAATACTAGTGCTTAATCTTTCATACCCATGTAACATTTCCAAAGCTCTGAGCAGAAAATCAGTAGTATCCAAGAAAATGAAGGCAGCCTCCTTCAGAGTGGGCACCAAGGACATTACCCCAAGACTCAGTCACTTAAGGCAAGAACTATTTATTTAGTTCTTGAGCCTGAAGGGCAATGATTGAGGCTGAGTTCTAGTAGAGTCTAGTATGGCCAACTCAGAATCAAGGGACAGAAGAAAAGGACTCTAGGTGATACTGGAATGAGCTGTAAAGTCACAATTTGAAGTAGGTACATTTTAGAGGTTCACAATAACCACATGTGGTTGATGGCCACCATGTTGGAGTGTGCAATTCTACTCTCATTGGCCTCCTTGCAATTCTTTAAACCTGTCAGATGTTCTTCTACCTCAGGGCCTTTGCACTTTCCCTTACCTCTGACCGAAACCCTCTTCTTCAGATGTGCATATGGATCACTCTCTCACCTCCTTTGGTACAGATTTCACCTTTCAGTGATGATTTGTCTATCCTATTTGAAAAATTGCAGCCCTTACCTCCGAGCATTTTCTTCCCTCCCATAATTTTTCATGGTATTTATTGCCATCTGGAATGTTATAAATTTTAATTAGTTACTTGTTTATTATCTGTATTCCTTCACTATAATGTAAGCTCCATAAGGACTGGCATTTTTTTTGCCCATTTAATTCACTGCTGTATCCCTAGTACCCAGGGCAATGCTTGGCATATAGTAGCTACTCAACAAATATTTGTTGGATAAATTCTAGCTTTCCCATGCCTTTCTGCAAATATTATATAAAGAAAAGTGTCAGAATCTGATGTAATAAATTGTAATTGTTTCAGGCTTAGGGAGAGAATCTCAAGAAGGCTGAAGAACAGGTTTATCCACAAAAAGTGATATTTCCAGACTCTTCCTAACAGGAGAGATCAAAAGCAGGATTTTGTACCTTAATTAGAGTCAAATAAAAAAAGGGATATCCTGAGCAGCCCAGACTAAGCCCCCATTTACCCATTCTTCCTATGTCTTTAATGCTGGAAGATAATTTTCCATCCAGCAAAAATGTGAATGGTTGTGATCTGGTTGGTCTCATATACACTTATCTCTAAGTTTCAGCCTTTGGGTGCAAACCAGCATCTCTGTTTCAGTCACTTCAATACTTAGGTTCTAAAAGAACGGTTACACTCTTTGTTTCTATTTGTCTGATTGGTCAGTAGTTCTCCCATTATTTTGATTGTTTTACTGGCTCCTTGGTGTCTCCCTAAAGTGGCAAGTCATCCTAAATCAGCTCCGTAGGAAACCTTTGAAGCATTCATTTTTCTGTAAGTCTCCAAGGAAAGCGATATGTGAGTTAATAAGCATAGTATACAGTTATGCCAGTTTAAATTTAATGTATGTATTTATTTGTAAAGATGTATTTATTTATTTGAGAGAGGGAGAGAGAGAGAGAGAGAGAGCACGAGATGGGGAAGGGTCAAAGGAAGAAGTGGACTCCTTGCTGAGCAGGGAATCCGATGTGGGGCTTGATCCTGGGACTCTGGGATCTTGACCTGAGCCGAAGGCAGGCGCTTAACCAACTGAGCCACCCAGGTGCCCCTAATTTTCATTTATTAATCAAATATTTATTGAGCTCCCAGTATATGTCAGGTATTGTGCTATCTCATATAGCATTAAATCAGATAGACATGGATCTTGTTCCCAAAACTTAAAATCTACTTGGGAAGACAGAAAATTAAACAATTAATTACAATAAAATTAAGAATGATGAGAGAGGGGTGCCTGGGTGGCTCAGTCATTGGAGGTCTGCCTTCAGCTCAGATCATGATCCTGGGGTCTTGGGACTGAGTCCTGCATCAGGCTCCCTGCTTGGCGGGAAGCCTGCTTTCCCTCTCTCACTCCCCCTGCCCATGTTCCTGCTCTCGCTGTCTCTCTCTCTCTCTGTCAAATAAATGAATAAAATCTTTAAAAAAAAAAAAAAGAATGATGAAAGCATACGGTGACCTACACTAAATAGACTTTCTGATGATTTTTACATACAATAAAATTCACCAATTTCAGTGTACTGCCTGATGAATTTTGACAAATGTATACAGTTGTGTAACCACTACGACAATCAAGATAACTTTCATCAGCCTTCAAAGCTTCCTTGTGCCCCTTTATAGGCAGTCTCATACCTCCCATTCATCCCCAACTCCTGACAATCATTTATCTGCTTCCTATGACTACAATTTTGCCTTTTTAGCATTTTATATAAGCGGGTGCACATGATATGTATAGTCTTTTGTGTATGAAAGATGCGCTTTATCCACATATCAATGTCTTGCTCCTTTTTGTTGCTGAATAGTATTCCACTGTGTAGATATACTCCCATTTGCTTATGCACTCAGCAGTTGGGCTGTTTATAGTTTAGCACTATTACAAATAAAGTTTCTATGAACATTTTGTACAAGTTTTTGTATATATGTTTTTATTTTCTCTTGGGTAGATACCTATGAATGTAACTACTGAATTGTATGGTATAAGAAATTACTAAATTGGGGGTGCCTGGGTGGTTCAGTGGGTTAAGCCACTGCCTTGGGCTCAGGTCATGATCTCAGGGTCCTGGGATTGAGCCCCACATCGAGCTCTCTGCTCAGCGGGGAGCCTGCTTCCCTCTGCCTGCTTCTCTGCCTACTTGTGATCTCTCTCTCTGTCAAATAAATAAATAATATCTTCAAAAAAATTACTAAGTTGTTTTCTAAAGTGGCTGTAGCATTTTTCATTCCCACCAGCAAAGTGTGAGGGTCCTAGTTGTTTTGTGTCTGTAGCAACACTTGTTATAGTTAGCCTTTTAAACTTTGCCCCTGGGTTGCCTGGGTGGCTTAGTGGGTTAAGCCTCTGACTTTGGCTCAGGTCATGATCCTGGGGTCCTGGGATTGAGCCCTGCAATGGGCTCTCTGCTTGGCCGGGAGCCTACTTTCCCCTCTCTCTTTCTGCCTTCCTCTCTACCTACTTGTGATCTCTGTCTGTCAAATAAGTTAATAAAATCTTAAAAACAAATAAACTTTGCCCCGTCTAGTAGGTGTGTAATGTTACCTTATTGTGTTTTGATTTGCATTTCACTAATAACTATTTATGTTGTTCATTTTGTGTGTGTGTGTTTAACTGCCATCCATATATCTTATTTGGTAAAGTGGCAGTTCAGATATTTTGCCCATTAAAAAGAGTTGGTTTTGGGATGCCTGGGTGGCTCAGTTGGTTGGACTACTGCCTTCAGCTCAGGTCATGATCCCGGAGTCCCGGGATCGAGTCCCACATCAGGCTCCCAGCTCCATGGGGAGTCTGCTTCGCTCTCTGACCTTCTCCTCGCTCATGCTCTCTCTCACTGTCTCTCTCTCAAATAAATAAATAAAATCTTTAAAAAAAAAAGAGTTGGTTTGTTTACCTCCTTATTATTGAATTTAAGGGCTTCTTTATATATTTCAGATAAAAGTTCTTTGTTAGATATTTGTTTTGCAAATATTTTTAAAAAGATATTTATTTATTTATTTATTTGAGAGAGAGAGAGAGTGCACAACCTAGGGCAAGGGTAGAGGAAGAGGGAGAGGGAGAAGGAGGAGCAGACTTCCTGCTGGGCAGGGAGCCTGATGCTGGACTGGGTCTCAGGACCCTGGGATCATGACCTGAGTTGAAGGCAGATGCTTAACAGACTGAGACTCCTAGGTGCCCGGTTTTGCAAATATTTTACACCCACTTCTGGCTTGACTTCATTTTGCCAACAGAGTCTTTTCAAGACAAAAAATTTTAATTTGAGGGGGCGCCTGGGTGGCTCAGTGAGTTAAGCCTCTGCCTTCAGCTCAGGTCATGATCCCTTGGTCCTGGGATCGAGCCCCGCATCAGGCTCTCTGCCTACTTGTGATCACTCTCTCTGTTAAATAAATAAATAAAATCTTTTAAAAAAGTTTTAATTTTGATGAAGTTCAATTTTCCATTTTTTTAGTGGTTCTTGACTTTCATGTCCCATTACAGTTACAAAGATTTTCTCCTCCATTTTCTTCTGTAACTATTAGTTTTAGGTCTTACGTGATTCTACATAATCATGATTTTTACATCTCTGAAATTAATAACGTTTGAAAAGAATAGGCGTGGAAAACTGGAGTAAAATTATTCAGCCTTTTATAAAACGCACCATTACTCTCTAGACCCCAGGTTTGAATTTGGTATTTTAGGGAATATTGTCTCTCATTTACTTGTGAGATGATGACTTTCCTGACTTAGACTTCTATTTGTTGTCAACAAGAGAGCAAACCAATGTGACCTGTCAGGGTTCAGTGATTAGTTCCCTCATCTGGAACTGTGCTTTCTTTTCATGAGAAGGGAAGGGAAACACCACGCTCACCTCTCATTCAAAACATTGTGCGTGCCTCTTTGCCCCTTTACCTGGGATTGAATTTGCAAAACTCACCTGTCTTAACTAGACAACAAGCTATTCAAGGTCAAGACCTGTATCTTGTTTTGTATTTCTATGTTTGAGATGTCATTCAGTAATTGATTTGTGAAGGAAAGGAGGAATTCCTGGGTCTCCGCGGTTTTGCTGGTAGGTACTAGGAAGTACCTTTGCTGGAAGGTACGAGGCAGTTTGTTGTAGTTTAAATGTCCAGTCCTCACAAACTTGACATTAGAGAAAAATGATCCCATCTCCGTATTCCTAGAGCTTAGCACGGGGTTTGGCGTACAGGAGAGAAGGGCAGAGATGAGGGGAAGAAAATCTATACAAATCCCACTCCCCCATTTATGACTTGAAGCAGGGAAACTGGGCATCTTCAGGTGTACATAGGGTGAAAGCTATTCAAGACGGATTCCCAATTCCTCCTGGGCAACAGCGCCAACATCTTTGGGCTTAAGTCCCTTACTTCGAATCTTTGGGGCTTGCGTGGACCCACGCTTCCCCAGGAGGAGAATGGCAAGAAGACTAAAACCTTGAATCTGAGGATTTAGGGGACTCAGAACCCCTTTGCTACCTGCGCATTAGCTCTGGTTGCCTAGCAACTGTGGGTCGATAGCTCGGCGCTCGATGCAATCCAGCCCGCCGGAGACGCGGCGCTCCCGGCGGAGCCTCTCGCAGCCAGGCACCCTCGGGCCTGGGTCCCCGCAGTGCGCACGCGCAGAAGGGGTTCGGTTGGGGGAGGGACGCCGGAACGCCGGCGCCGCTAGCGGGCCAAGGCGGGGAGGGGCGCACGCACGAGGGGCGGAGCGGCAGGCGCCCCGAGTGGCTGAGGAGCCGGAAACGCGCTTCGGAGGGTGCGGCCCCGAGGAGACGGCGGGCTAGGCTGGGCTGGGCCGGGCCGGGCCAGGCCGGGCGGGAAACGTTAGGCCGGCGGCCCCCGGGGCGCGGGGGTCGAGCGGGCGGGGAGGGCCCGAGGCGAGCTCTGCCCGGATGAGGAACAAAGCGGTGGGGCAGGCGCGCGCGCCCCTCGCGCGACCGGCAGGTGGGCTGCGCACGGGCCCGGCCGGGGCGGGGCGAGGGCGGCGGGGCCTGCGGGCCCCACGCCGGCGAGCGGGCGAGTCAGCCGTCCGCCCCTGGGAGGCGGCGTCCGCAGCGCCTGGGCTCTCCGGTGGCGTGGGGACGGGGCCTGCATCCCCCTCCCCCGTTTGGGTGACCGCCCTTGTCCTCCCCTTCCCCAGGTTGGGCAGCCTCCCTCCCGAAGCTTCTGGAGGAAGAGCCCCGGGTGTCCCTCGGCATGCCCCATCTCGCGGCGGGGAGCGCGGCCGCCGGCCCTCGGGAGAAGTTGAGCGGCCCTGGGCGGCCGCGGGGCCGAGTGGCCGCGTTTGTGCAGCGGTTGTAAGCAAGATGCGGTAGCACGTGACCCTGGAACGCAGTCCCTGATGCCGGTTCCCCGCCACCCGTGTGTTATTTTCTCTGACACTTGGCCCCAAGCAGATGCATCACAGGTGAGTGGCTTGGTGGGCTCCGCGCTGGTGACGTCCGTGGAAAACATTTGGCAAAGGAGAGTTTAGAGTGCCTTTCTTTGGTTTTTGATGCCGCGGGGGAGGGTTACAGGTGCTATTTGAAGATGGATGTATGTCCCAAAAGGATCGAGAAATCCAGAAGCCAGAATTGGGTTGAATATACTCTGATTCAACCAGATTTACTCCAAATGTGAATAGTTCCAGATAGCCACACATGGATTGTTGGTTCATTGACATTTTCCCTATGCCTTTGAGTTACTTGAGCTTTTTATATCTTGATTTGAATTCCAGAGTGTGTTTTTAGCTTTTCACCATGCTTCCCCTTGAATTTTGCTGGTTATCCTTTGACTTGGACGGTAATGTGGAGAAATTAAGTTCTTAATTTTGCAGGTAGAAATGATTAGTTTTGCAGATTTCGTGCTAATGTTTGAAGTATTTAATCATACCATGTCAGTACAGAAATATGCCGGATATAGTTATGTTTGGCTATTCTTTTGGGACCCTTTCATAGGATGTATGTTTAGGATGGAGGAATATAAAACAAATTCACTGAAGTTGCTGAAACTGCCCCTTGCATTTTGCAAAGTGCCTGCATTTCAGTTAGCTTTTTTTTTTAACATGACTAATTTTTTTTTTTTTTAAGATTTTATTTATTTAACAGGGAGAGAGACAGTGAGAGAGAGCACAGCAGTGGGAATGGGGGAGAGAGAAGCAGCCTCCCTGCCCAGGAGGGATCCCCATGTGGGGCTCTATCCCAGGACCCCGGGATCATGACCTGAGCCAAAGGCAGACGCTTAACATCTGAGCCACCCAGGCACCCCTCATTTACCTTCTTATATGTCATTCTAAGAAAACGGCGTAAGATTCTAAGAAAAAGTCATTAGCAACTGGCAAATGATTTATTCCTGGGTCAGTTAGAAACACACACATAAAATGTAGAAGTGTGAAAGAAATGATTTTACCAGGAGTGAGTAGGAAGAAGAGAGGTTGGTATGATTTGGGCCCTTCTTCCCAGATTGCTTCCCAGAAACTCCTGTGAGAAAGGTAGGTAGAATAGAATTGCACTTCAGAGAGAGAGTCTTAGGAGGATCATATTGAAATTCCTCCCTTCATCTGCTTTCCCTCTGTGAGATACTAGTTACCTTTGGTTTATGGCTGCTGAGGTCATCACGTTTTAGTGACTCACAACGAAGAAGAAATCTGCTGAGGTTCTCACATTAAACTCTGGTTTGAACTGGTTTAAGAGAAGGCCTAGGAGTCAACCTAGAAACACCATTTTGATTTTTATCTGGAGATTAGGTACACAGATTAATATTCAGGAATTTTTAGAATGGGATTTTAAGCTGTAGACTTTTAAGTGTACTTTAAAAAATTATTGTAACCCATTTGTTGTAACCCCCTGCTCCAGTGGTTGTAGAGTTTTAGTTATATTTGTAGCTATAAAAAGTTACAGGAAAAGTCCGTTTTAAACCAACCCACGCCTAGAAACTTGGAAAATTAAGGTAGCTATTGTTTCTTTAGGCTATAAAGATTTTTTTTGCACTCTTTATAGCACAATTAAATACTGTTATTAATGTGCTCTCCTTTGTAAGGTGTACCTCATTTGTCATGTACTTCTAGTTGCCTTTCTAGTGGCGATGAAAATGCATTGCTCCATCCATATCAAATATTTCAGAGTGCCTGTTCTCCACTGTGAGCCTTGTTCATTTTATTAATGTCTGAGAGTTTAGTTTAATGAGCTACGTGGCCTGGGGTAAGATTAAAGCCTCTGGATGTAGAATAATGCAGGAACAGATCTACCTGGGACTTTAAACACAACCCGTAATATAAATACACAGATCCTAATTATTGGAACTGTGTAAAAGGCAAATGGTTCTTTTAGTATCATTGTCTAATTGTAGTTAACAGCTTGAGTTTCTTGAGTTTCTTTTTAAAACTTCTTTTTATTGTAGGGTCCCCTGGGTGGCTCAGTCGGTTAAGCATCTGCTTCGGCTCAGGTTATGAACTCAGGGTCCTGGGATCCAGCCCTGCATCAGGCTCCCTGCTCAGCTGAGAACCTGCTTCACCCTCCCCCTCTGAACGGTGTCCCCCGCCCCCTCAAATAAATAAATAATAAAGTCTTAAAAAATTTTTTCTTATTGTAGTTGACATACAATATTGTATTAATTTCAGGTGTTGACATACAATGTTATATTGGTCTTAAGTGCACAACATACTGATTTGGCTTAGATTTCTTAAATTGGGAGACCTGGATTTCAATTCCAGCTGTCACTTGTTATATAATCTTGGGTTAAGTTTCTTAGCCTCTCTGAGTCCGTTTTCTCATCTCTAAAATGGGATCAAGAATAATACCTACCTCACAGCAGTTATAAGGATTAGGTGAAATAATTACATGTAAATTACATGTAAATCACTTAGGTCAGTAAGGGAGTAGTAAGTGTGAGCTATTATTTTCAGGTTTATTGATAGCTGATACTGCCATTTTTCAGATTAAAACCTATTTAGGTTTGCGTTCACTGCTAAGGAATATGTAGATCCATTTGATTCCTCCTTTCTTTACTCCTCCCATGGGATAGACGCAGAAGAGCTTGCATTACTGTGCCCTGTGCTTACTCTCAATATAGAATTGGAGATTTTTCTTTTTTTTTGGTAAAGATTTTATTTGAGAGTTAGAGATTACAAGCAGTGGGGAAGGGTAGAGGGAGAAGCAGACTCCCCACTGAGCAGGGAGCCCGACTCAGCACTGTAGGGCTCTATCCCAGGACCCTGAGATCATTACCTGAGCCAAAGGCACTTAACTGACTGAGCCACCCAGGTGGTCTGGGATTGGAGGACTTTAGTAACCTTTGGATAACCTGTTGGCTAGCTTATTGAAATTATAATGTTTATAATATGGCAGTCTCTAATTCTGACATAGGAACTAATAGTTCTTGATAGCCTCCAAGAGCAAGCAACTTGCTCAAACAAGTGTATTTTTTTTTAAGATTTTATTTATTTATTTGACAGAGAGAGATCACAAGTAGGCAAAGAGAGAAGAGAAAGCAGGCTCCCCGCTGAGCAGAGAGCCTGATGTGGGGCTTGATCCCAGGACCCTGAGATCATGACCTGAGCCGAAGGCAGAGGCTTTAACCCACTGAGCCACCCAGGCGCCCCAAACCAGTGTATTCTGATAATACTGTTAAAGATAATGTAAGATAGTGCTGTGAAGTGTGTAAACCTGGTGATTCACAGACCTGTACCCCTGGGGATAAAAATATATGTTAATAAAAAATTAAAAATTAAAAAAAGATAATGTAAGATAGGTTGCAAAGAAAAGGTGATTTTCAGATTTTTTCGCTTGACAAAAATGGTCTGTAGATTTGAAAAAAAAAAAGGTTTGATATAGTAAGAAATTTTTTGGCAATGTTTTGCAGCATCATCTGTGCTCTTCTACTTAATTGCTAGGATTTGGTGCATATGACATGTCCTCTTTGAGACTGGTTTCCTCATTTATTATGACGAATTGGTGAAAGAATATGAAGTAAATTTTTATAAAGTATGTAGCATAGCAAAGCTTACATAATGAACCTCGCTATATGGCAGATATTATTAAGGTTTTTGTGTGGAATTTTAATAAAATCTAATCCATGGTGGAAGTACGGTGCTTCTTCACACAGTTAATAATCTAATTCAGATTCTGTATCACTGTAACTCTTAGTAAAAAAAAAAAAAATTACCTTTTGAGTGAGTTAAAACAAACTCTACAAAAGTCTCGTTTGAAGTAACAAATAGGCCATCTAAAGAAAATATTGTAAAAGGAAAAACTTAGTGTTTGAATAAAAAACCAAACTCTTACTGCCGTGTGCTCTAAGGATTGGAGTCTGCTTCAGTCAGTGTGCATAGGGTTTGAGTTAAATCCCGTTTCTGCTTTGTGACATTGAGTTAATGACTCTGAATCCCAGTTTCCTTATCAGTAGAAAGAATAAGACCCTCCATGTCAGAGAACTGTAAGCATAAGAATGCAGTAGTAGTTGGTCAGCTCTCATTTCCTTACCCGCATCGTTTCAGGTTCTTCCGGAACTTAAATGGAATCACTGAGGTAAGATTTTGCCTAACTGGTTGTGTGTGCTCTTCCTTAGGATGAATGAAATGAACCTGAGCCCAGTGGGGATGGAGCAGCTGACTTCATCCTCTGTGAGCAATGCCTTGCCCGTCTCAGGGAGTCATCTAGGGTTGGCTGCTTCACCCACTCACAATGCCATCCCTGCTCCAGGTGAGAGTAAGGGAGAGCAACTGAATTTCCACACTTAATTGCATAATTGTTCTCAGTGGGTCCTGAAGGGGGAGAGAGCCCCTTTAAGAGTGTAAAGGAGAAGCCAAGCAGGTCTGAACATCAGTTCCACATGTGGCACCATCATGGAAGAAATGTTTCTGGAGTTCTAGTGGAGAGGAGTAGCAGTTTTTTCTGATTAGTTCTCTTGTGGGGTTGGTGGCCTTTATCTAGAGATGTAGTTGACTTCACATTTTATCTAGGTTTATCAATTCATCTGGTTCATACCCTTGGTACTCTGTCCCCGGGTTAATAGAAGGGAATGAAAGTTACTCCACTCACTCTTCCCAGAAATTAAGAGAAATTGAGCTTTATTTTTTTATTATACAACTGCAAATGCCCCAGGCTTAGAATTCAAAGAGGTGATACCAGAGATGGAGCTCCTACATGAAACTCCCATGAGCCTCAGTACTCAGAGGAATACTGTAGAAAAAACTCATTTTCCCCCATTGTTATACTTGTAAAGCCTTTTTTTTTTTTTTTTTTTTTTTTTTTACTTGTAAAGCCTTTTTATTTGTTTTCTTTTTCTTTTGAAGATTTTATTTATTTATTTGACAGAGAGGCACAAGCAGGAGGTGTGTGAGAAGGAGAAGCAGGCTTTCCACTGAGCAGGGAGCCGGAGGTAGGGCTCAATCCCAGGACCCTGGGACCATGACCTGAACAGAAGGCAGACGCTTAACAACTGAGCCACCCTGGTGCCCTTGTATTGGGCTTTTTAAAATCAAAATTAGAGTTAATGCAGACATCTGGCTGGTTCAGTCAGTGGAACATGTGACTCTTGATTTCAGAGCTGTAAGTTTGTAGAGGTTACTTAAGAATAAAATTAAAAAAAAATGTTTAAGTGTATTTTAAATCTTTAAGTTGTTTAAATAGTTCTCTGTAGGGAACTACCTGCTTAATTGCTAAATGCAGCGCTAAATAAATTCATCTAAACTAGGTCTCCATATTCCTTTCAGTGTCCATAAAAGAAATTTTTAAAAAATTTATTAATATTTAACTTACTCGATTAATGAGGCATTAATCAAAAGGAATCTTAGGCATTCGTTTTAGTGAACACTCCTATTATGGAGGAAAAGCATATTTAAAAAAGTGCCACAGGCAAAAATAATGCAGATCAACACTGCTTAAGTTAGTGAGTCGTCTTCATTATTCTTAGGCATGGTAAGAGTCACTTCTACACCTTGCACGTATAATCCAAGGTAGATGTAATCTAAAGTTTAAATTTTTTTAATCACAAAATACAAGACATGTACAAAAGACTGTGTGAAAGTATATTTATACAGTTTTGGATTTAACTTCTAAGTATAAACATATCTATGAATTTTTAAAAAGTAAAACATTCTCACCATATAAAATGGTAAATGTAAAAAAGTAAAAAAAATTCACAATATCAGGGCTCCTGGGTGGCTGGATTAAGGCCTCTGCCTTCGGCTCAGGTCATGATCCCAGGGTTCTGGGATTGAGCCCCGCATTGGGCTCTCTGCTCAGCAGGAAGTCTGCTTCCCTCTCTCTCTCTCTGCCTGCCTCTCTGCCTACTTGTGATCTCTGTCTGTCAAATAAATCAATAAAATCTTAAAAAAAAAAAGACATATTTGTGGATGTCTGCATAATACTGTCTGGGGATATAAAGGGCTATTCAGTTAGATTTTTTTCCCCCCTATGCAGAAACCTTCCTAAGAGTTTAGTGATTATAGAGAGAGTTTTTAAGTACTTACCTTCTTTTAATTGAGAAAAAAATATTTTGTAGGTCTGCCAGTGGCAATTCCAAACCTGGGTCCCTCCCTGAGCTCTTTACCTTCTGCTTTATCTCTGATGCTCCCAATGGGTATCGGGGATCGAGGGGTGATGTGCGGGTTGCCTGAAAGAAACTACACCCTACCTCCGCCACCTTACCCCCACCTGGAGAGCAGTTACTTCAGAACTATTCTACCTGGTAAGTATTATGGTTATTTGGGCCATTAGAAGAAAGAATAGAGCCTCCTCTTAACCTTCCTACTTGAAGACTTGAATAACACTTTTTTCTGTTTGTCAGTATTGGATATTAATCTCTAGGTGGGTAAAAATACATAGATTTTTGTACCTTTCCTCTTAGAATGTACAGATAACACATTATTAATATAGCAGTTTGACTAGACTTAATTTCTTAATGGCACATAAAGAAATTTTTTTTCTCCTTTTTCTTCCAGTATTTCCTAGGTTCAATTTTTATAATTCTGCAGTTGTAATTCTTGTCAACCACATGTCCTGCTAGTGTCATTGTTTATTATAAATTAAAGTTTTTTTTTTTTTTTTTAAGCTTACTGACTTTTTATTCTAAGTGTATATTTATTTTACAAAATTTAGCAAATAGAGAACCACTCATAGTCCCTTCATCTATCTTTTTGGTGTACGTCCTTCCTGCCTTTTATCTTGGTGTATAGAATTTTTACTATTTTTCATAATTAAGACTATACTATCTATATGATTTTATATCTTTACCTTTCTCCACTTCATATTTTTATGTAGTTATTTTCCATAACTGCTGCATGGTTTCCATAATTACTCTTTTTACTGCTGCATTACATTCTACTGATTGGATGTGCCATGGTTTATTTATATATCAATCTTTCTTGTTGGACACTTTGGTTTTTCTAGGTTCTTGTTACTATTGTAGGAATGACTTTGTATATAATATCTATAAAATGCATTTAGGCAGGATTATCCTAAGTGGAATTTCTTGTACAAGAGCATATGAGTATTTTTGGAATTCTTTATACATATGCGTTCCAAAGAGGTTTTAGTAACTTACACTCCTACTGGCAATGCAGCAAGTACCATTTCACCACATCCTGATAAGCCCATGTGTTCATCCATTTCTTTTGGTTTTAATAAAGCAGATTCAGTTGTGACTTTTGTTTTGAATAGAATCTAATGTGCTATGATAGTTTAATAACTTAAAACTAGGTTATATTTAAATTTTCTTAATTAAATTTTTCATGTGGAAGACCTGCTTTTAAATCATTTTACTTTTTAACTTTGATAGAACAAATATAGCTCCTTGGGTCTCAGGAATTCCAACTATGTGTATTTTAAAGGCATCATTTAAATGCTTAATTTCCAGTGACTTCAAAGGAACATAGTTAATCTTTTGCAGTTTCTCAGTTTCACAGGGAAAACTTGAATTATATATGTATGTTGCTATTTATAAAGTATATATATATCAGTTTAACCAAATAAGGAGCTAGAAGATTATTTTATGGTCTACTTATGTTGCTATTTTTATAAAGTATATCAGTTAAACCAACAAAGTAGTTAAGAGATTTAGTTAAATTTGTAAGGAATATGGTTTCTAGCATTTGGAATTCCTTATATTTAACGATGTACTAACAAGTGATATCTCATCTTCTCCTTTTCTCAGGCATTTTGTCTTATTTAGCTGACAGACCACCTCCTCAGTATATCCACCCTAACTCTATAAATGTTGATGGTAATACAGCATTATCTATTGCCAATAACGCTTCAGCTCTAGATCCCTATCAGTCCAATGGAAATGTTGGATTAGAACCAGGGATTGTTTCAATAGACTCTCGCTCTGTGAACACACATGGTGCCCAAAGTCTTCACCCCAGTGATGGCCATGAGGTGGCCTTGGACACAACAATCACTATGGAGAACGTCTCTAGGGTTACCAGCCCAATCTCTACAGATGGAATGGCAGAAGAACTTACAATGGATGGTGTCGCAGGCGAGCATTCCCAAATCCCAAATGGCTCCAGAAGTCACGAACCTCTGTCTGTAGATTCTGTGAGCAACAACCTTGCAGCAGACACTGTAGGACATGGTGGTGTGATACCCATTCATGGGAATGGCCTAGAGCTCCCTGTGGTCATGGAGACAGACCATATTGCAAGTCGGGTCAACGGGATGTCTGACAGTGCCCTCAGTGACTCCATTCACACCGTGGCCATGAGCACCAACTCTGTAAGCGTGGCACTCTCTACCTCACACAACCTCGCCTCCCTAGAATCTGTTTCCCTTCACGAAGTTGGCCTAAGCCTAGAACCTGTGGCTGTCTCCTCCATCACCCAGGAGGTTGCTATGGGGACAGGTCATGTAGATGTATCTTCAGACAGTCTTTCTTTTGTACCACCTTCACTGCAAATGGAAGACTCCAATTCAAACAAGGAAAATATGGCAACCTTGTTTACAATTTGTGAGTGTGTTTAGCCTTTTTCTTTTGGAAATATTGGTACATAGGGCCAACGTCTCTAACAGATTTAAACACAAAGTCAGACATTAAGGGAGTATAGAAAGTGACTAGATATTGGAATTTTTCTTTGTGTATTGTTCTTTATATTAATGTGCCTTTTCCTCAGATAAGCCAAATGACATATAAGCATTTTGTTGGTTCTTACAGTATTCTGAAGTAAGGAAACCATAGTCGTTTCCTTCTGTATTTTACAGATAAGGTTAGCCCAATAGTATTCAAGATATTTCCCTGGGTTTCAGAAGTAGATATAATAACTTTAGTTATTATAGAAGTAAACTTCAGTGAGATATTGTCTATGTGTCATGCTATGTGTTTTTTCCAATGTAAGACAAATTTATTAGATCATGTGTACTTTTTTTATTCCCATGGAAAAATGTAGGAAGATACAAATGCAATTTTTATTTTTGTTCAGAATGCATATAAATTACTGTAGTTGGGCACGTAGAAGTTTTTCTCCGTGGGACAACAATAACAGAAAGCAGTGTAAAAACTGTTCATTTGTTGGTGTCACTACATGCTTCATTGGTGCAGGAAAAGTGTGGAGGGCTTACTCTGTGCCAGCCTCTGTGCTAGATGCAGTGTGGAAAACAGTGTGTAAGAGACAACACATGCCTTTAAAGAGATTATAGTCTGATGGGAAGCATAGGCTGGTAAACAAGCTGTTGCAATCTAGTCTGGTAAGTGGGAAGAGGGGATTAAGTGCGAGGTCTCAAAGAGCCCGGGGCGGGGGGGGGCATCCGACCAGGCCATGGAGGGACTAGAGAAGACTTACTAGGGGAGGCTGTGCATGTGTTAGCACAGACCTGAAGGGCAGGAAAGATGTTGGCAGCTGAGTATCAAGAACAGTGTCCCAGACAGGAGCTGGCACCCGTAAGTGCCTAGAACTAAAAGAATTTTGTGTGGTTCAAAATTGCTGAAGCATAATATGGGGGTGATGAGAAAGAAGTAGGAGCCAGAATACAAAGGGTCTTCTAAGACCAGTCAAGGGTCTTAAGGACTGAGATTTGGGATGGGGGCTCTCTGCAGCATGAGGCGAGTAGACAGGTAAGGAATAGGATGCCGTAATTTCAGTGAAAGGTGATTTTCTAACCTAGAGTAGAGGTAATGATGATGAGGAAAGTGGGGAATATTTACGAAGAACTTCGTAGAGCTTGCCGATGGGTTGAAGTTGGGGGAGAGATTGCTTAAGGAGATAACCCTGGTTTCTGGCATGGGAAACTAGGTGGATAGTGGTACCACTCCTTAGGATAATGGTGGAGGAGGACCGCCTTTTTTTTGTTTTTGAGGAGTGATGTTGAGTCTGGTTTCCGACATACTGATTTCAGTGTATAAAATACCCAGGAGAGATGTTTATTGAGATTTTAATATGGAGCACAGAGATCTGTCTGCAAATATTCAGGGATCCTGAGTATTAAAACGTTATTTATGGGCTCCTGGGTGGCTCAGCTGGTTAAGCAACTGCCTTTAGCTCAGGTCATGATCCTGGAGTCCCGAGATCGAGTCCCGCATGGGGCTCCCAGCTCCATGGGGAGGCTGCTTCTCCCTCTGACCTTCTCCCTTCTCGTGCTATTTCTCACACTCTCTCTCTCTCAAACAAAGAAATGTTAATAAATAAAACATTACTTACAGCCATGGATGTGGGGTGGAATGATCTCCTAGTGGGAGTGGAATGTAGGAAGGCTGGGGATGCCAAGACAGTGGTGGAGGAAGAACTTCCAATGTAGACTGAACAGGAGGGTCAGAGGAGTAGGACAAAGCTTGTGGTGCCTCAGGAGCCAAGCAATGAGGAAAACTGTGCTAATCTTTGAAAGATTATTAGAAATTATAATTTTAAAATATCATAATTTGGGAATGTGATTAATGTAGGCTCTTTCTCTTAGCAGATGAGGTGTCCTAAATAAGTCTATTGATTCTTTTTTAAGTGGGCATGTGGAACCTCTTGCTCCTTTGTGCGTTTCTTTAAAAATGAGCTATGCTGGTTTGCCTGGTGGCTCAGTCAGTTAAGCATCTGCCTTCAGCTCAGGTCATGATCTTGGGGTTCCGGGATCGAGCCCCGCATTGTGCTTCCTCCTCAGTAGGGAGTCTGCTTCTCCCTCTCTCTGCTCATGCTCGCTCCCTGTCTCTCTCAAATACATAAATCTTAAAAACGAGGAAATGAAATATAATTCCCATATACATTTTAAATTATACAACTTAGTGGTTTTTAGTATATTGACAAGATTGTGCAAGCAGCACCACTGCCTAACTCCAAAATGTTTTCATCACCCGGTAAGTATGCTCTGCTTGGAGCTGTTCGTCATTCCCACCCTTCTAACCCCCTCCCTCCCTACAACCATCCTCAGTAACCACTAATCGACTTTATATAGATTCACCTATTCTGGACACTTCATATAATGGAAGCATACGGCATGTGGCTTTGTGTGCCTTCCTTCCCTTAGCATAATGTTGTTCTGCTCATGCATGTCATGGCAGGTATCAGTCCTTCGTTCCTCTTTCGGGTTGAATAATAGTCTGTCATGTGACTGGACCACATTTTGTTTATCCACCTTTCATTCATGAACGTTTGGTTGTTTCTCCTGGTGCCTATCATGAATAATGCTGCCATGAACGTTCATTTACAAGTTTTTGTATGAATATGTTTTTAAGTCTCTTAGATGTATATTTAGGAGTGGAATTGCTCCGTGTTTAACTTTTTGAGGAACTGCCAGACTGTTTTCTGAAGTAGTTGGATCATTTTGAATTCCCAGCATCAGTGTGTGTGTTTTCCAGTTTCTCCACATCTTCTGAACACTTTCTGTTATAGCTGTCTTATTGGCCGTGGAGTGGGTGGGAAGTAGCATCTCATGGTGTTAGCATTTCCCCAGTGACAATGATGTCAAACCTCTACATATTCTCATTGACCATTTGTGTATTTTCAGAGAAACCTCCAAGTATTTTTTTTTTTTTGCACTATGAAACCTGAATCTCCTTTGGAGATTTAGCCGGGTTTCTTGTTAAGAGCACTGGAGAATCAGCTCTCACCAAGTATAGGTGATCTCTAATCTGATCTTCAAAGAATTTTTAGTCAATAGTTGAAGTAATGTATTATTTCTGCTTTGCCTAAATATGAAAACTGCTATTTTATGTCATTTAAGGAGAAATGTTTAACAATTGCTTAGGGGGAAAAATACTTAGATGGCTGTGGTTCTGCGGTTGATGTACTCACAACTATTTTGTGGACTAATTTGGAAAGTCTGTGCATAACCAGTGACTGATAGGTCACGTGTACTGTTCCTTAGCAGTGATAGAGCACAAGATTTATGGAGAAAGACACTCATGAGCTTGGAAAAGTGAAGTTAACAGTAACCGTAGAGAGCAGCACCCTTTCTGACAGTGCAAAAAGAACATACAGTAAGAAATTTAAGCAAACATGTCTGCAAGAATGTGATTCTACCTACTGTCCCTAAGAGCATTTTTTTGGTTGGGGTGTTTTTTTGTTTTGTTTTGTTTTGGTTTGGGTTTTTTTTCTGGTCCCAAGAATCTCCTCAAAACCTGGGTGACCAGTTTGTTTATAGTGAAGCAAAAGCAAACAGTGTCTCTGCCTCCGTTGATCTATGTTATCATCTATGTTGTGGCTTTGCGTGATGGCATTTCAACTCCAGTTTCCTCACA
The DNA here is from genome assembly GCF_022355385.1 of Mustela nigripes. Lineage (NCBI taxonomy): Eukaryota > Metazoa > Chordata > Mammalia > Carnivora > Mustelidae > Mustela > Mustela nigripes. Next base: position 14,389,230 of record NC_081562.1, read on the forward strand.
TAGTTTGGTAGAATTAGAATCCTGGGACTTTAGATATCAGATCTAAAGATATTATCTATCTAATGTGTCTACTTTAGGTAAGAAACAATGTACTTTTATCTTAAATTAATGTAGTGTTTCCTTTTAGTCTCTATGGACTAAATAGTAAAATTGTCCTATGAGATTAAAAAAAAAAAAATCAGATCTTACTGGAGAGAGATGTAAGAGTGGGATATGTAGCTTGGTGTAAGAAAATGATTGTTTGATCAGAGTATTTTTTTAAGATTTCATTTATTTATTAGAGAGAATGAGGAGGAGGAGCAGAGGGAGAGGCAGACTTCCGGCTGAGTATGGAGCCTCATGTGGGGACCCCAGGATCATGACCTGAGCTGAATGCAGATGCTTAACCAACTGAGCTACCCAGATGCCCCATCAGAGTATTTTTACTAGACCTTTGCTTTTTACTGGTTATAGTTTAGTAATTAGCATTTAAATAAGAAAGTAGGTGGTACCAGTCTGCTTGAAATAACCCCATTTTTGTCTTTCAAATTTCCTAACCATAGGGTGCACTCTCTGTGACCGAGCTTATCCCTCAGACTGCCCTGATCACGGACCAGTGACTTTTGTTCCTGACACTCCAATAGAGAGCAGAGCAAGGCTTTCTCTCCCCAAGCAGCTTGTTCTCCGCCAATCAGTTGTGGGAGCAGAAGTTGGTAAGAATCTGGGAACCATAAAACCATGTCAGTTCTCTTCTTTTGTAGGATAGGGTTGTAAAAGTGGATATGTATAATTTCGTCATTATTTGGTTGATTTGGAAGTCGATTTACTTGACTTCTTAAGATTTTTCTTTCTAGGAATGTTTGTCCAGTGATAACAGTAAATCAAGTTGAAAGTTTCTTGAGAAAGTTCCTCTTTCTTAGAACCAGAATTGAATACAGGAAAGAATTGTGGCCTGAGTCTGAAGACTTTTATTCTTGGCTGTATCATTCTTTAACAATTGTGACAAAACATTCCTTAATACTTAAGTTTCTTTTATAAAACATGGTAAATTCATCACTGATAACTTTCTGTCAGATTGAATGTTCAAAGATTGTCTAATATTCCTTAGGAAAAAGGAATAAGAAATACAGACTGCCAGAGTTTCGTTACCCATATTTGAATTTAAAATGGTTTTTGAGGGGTGCCTGGGTGGCTCAGTTGTTAGGCATCTGCCTTTGGCTTGGGTCGTGGCCCTTGGGTCGTGGGATTAGCCCTGCATCAGGCTCCCTTTTCCCTCTCTCGTTCCCCCTGCTTTATTATCTCTCTGCCTGTCTCTCTCTGTCAAATAAAAATAAATCTAAAAAATAGTTTTTGAATTACTGTCCATTTCTTCGAAAGTATCAAGCTAGGTTCATTTTTTTAGCTGTAGTTTGGGCTTGAGTCAGTTGAAAATGTTAAAACAGCTTAGATAACATCGAGCAGTGCTTTAAGCACAGATCATTTTATAAGTTTGATTCATTTTGTAGTAATTGCTTTATGTTTTTATAATTGAGTAATGTCCTCTAGTCTTTTTTTATGTATTAATTCCAAAGTAACACTTGCAGGGACTTGGTTTGGTTCCTTGTGTATAACACTGGGGGTTTAGGGATTTCTGATACTGCTTCTTACTCTGCATATTTCTTCTGAGCCACATTTAATCTGCTCATTACATTTTCCATATTTATAGGATAGAACCCATAAGACTTAGCTACCTTACAGGAGTGCTGGAGTATCTGGAGTTGTTCCCTAAAGATAACATTCTTTACATGAACTAAGCCACTCTCTCTTATGTATCTTGTTAGATGCTGAAATCATTGATTGGGCAGTTGGTATCTTTTCACTGATAGGTGTGTGGACTGGAGAAACCATTCCTGTGCGGACTTGCTTTGGGCCTCTCATTGGCCAACAGAGCCACTCCATGGAAGTAGCGGAATGGACAGACAAGGCAGTCAACCATATCTGGAAGGTCAGTGTTCATGAAGCTTTTCTGTGACTTTTGGATGTTTTTACTATAGTGAGGTAGTTAAAAGTGATGTAAAAGCAAAATTTGCCAAGACAAGTATGGTGCCACAATTCACCTGTCAGGCACTTATTTAATGTTCCATCCTTTCTGTTCTTTGTAGCCAAATTATAATATTTAGCAAAACACCAGCTATGGAATTTAGAAAATAAACTGTTTATAGTCCTCCTGTTGTTAGATAATCCAGTGATTCTTCATTTTAATTACTTGAGGCAGCTGAGGGCATGGAATTTGTTTATATGATGAAAGTCTTACTTTGTAATCAACTAAAACATCCCTCAAATAGTTAGCTTGGGAAACAGTTCTAGAATTGGAAGCTAAGAGCATTTCTCTAGTTTTCTTTTCTTTTAATGATTTCATTTATTTTTGAGAGAGCAAGTGATTGCAGTCAGGGAGAGGGAGAACCAGATTCCCTGCTGAGCGGGGAGCCAGATTTGGGGCTATATCCCAGGTCCTTGGGATCATGACCTGAGCTGAAAGCAGATGCTTGACTAACTGAGCCACCTAGGAGCCCTGGATCATTTCTTTCATTTTCTACTGGAATCCTGGAAATGCAGGGTTTTGATGTAAACAGATACTCCTTTAACATAGTTATAGAGTCACTTGTAGTCAATAGATTGGGAACAATACCTGCAAAACTGAAATGAGAGGAAAGTGGGTCTTGCGAACATTGGAAAGGTAAGGTGCTGCCAGCATTGGGGACATTAATTTTGGTATCGAAAAAGAATACAGAAGAACACTAGGTCCACTGGAAAAAGACTGAGAAGAGATGGTTCTATGACCTTAATGTCTGTTTAGTCAGCTCCTTGTCACCATGCGGTAGGTGATGAAGTCAAATAGGTTGTTTTTGTTTGTTTTTTCCAGTCCAGCCAAAGTGTGAATAATGAACAGCAAGGTCATTGTATCTATACCTTGAGCACTCCCTAGTGGTCTCCAGTGGTCTTTATTACCTTGCTGGAGATGGGGGCCTGGTGAAATGACAGGGAGCACGCCTTTCAGACGGTAGCCGTCGAGTTCCACCCTGATGAGGAAAGCAGAGGCCTACTGCAGAGTAAATGGGATTGTTGTAGCCGAAATTCAGTAGCACTTTGTGTTGCTTGTCAGTTCCTTTGACATGTATTTGCCTTCTGTTGGCAGATCTACCACAACGGTGTCCTAGAATTCTGCATCATTACAACTGACGAAAATGAATGTAATTGGATGATGTTTGTGCGCAAAGCCAGGTAAGAGTAGTCTGGGATGAAGAGATGGTTAAGATTTGGATGTTTTTCAGTGGGAAGCTTTGCATAGAATAGGGAAGAGCCCCAAATTCCAGATTATACTGATGTCTAAACATATGTTCAGGACTAAGGCTTTTTACCTTCTTCACTTCAGTAGTTGTTAACTAATAGTGATTATATAATCAACCCAAACAGAAGAAGCTATCCTTTTTTTAAATGAAATAGTTTATTCAACCTACCAGCACAGTAAGGAATAATACAGTCATCCTGAATTTGCAAGTAGGTACCTGCTCTTTATATCTGCCGTTAGTCAACCCTCGGCTGTTGTTGCAGTGAACTCTTCGTTCAGCTAGCTCTCTCTGTGTCTTTGTGCTGTTGCTCTTTTAAAACGTAATTTTATTTAATTTTCTTACTGCAGAAACACTGTAGGTGTTTCTGACTATAAAGGGCAATCAGTTGATGGACAGAAGTAAGAATTCTGTTTTCTGTGTCCCTCCTGATAGAATAGGGAATTAGAAAAATGATCCAAAGAAAATAGTTCCAGGTTTTCATAAAGAATTTTGCTTAGGGATATGATATGTTTATTATATATTCCAAAATTAGTATGCTTGATCTATTAAATGTGATAACTTAGGAACCGGGAAGAGCAGAATTTGGTGGCTTATCCCCATGACGGAAAAATCTATTTCTGCACCTCACAAGATATCCCTCCTGAAAATGAACTGCTTTTTTACTATAGCCGGGATTATGCTCAGCAGATGGGTAAGTTACTATAAGACTTGTTTCTCCTGAATTTAGCATAATAAAAACACCACCAAGGACCAGAAGTAGTTTTGGTAATGATTTATATGTTAGCTGAAGCAAATCACATACGTTTGTATATATAAAAGCAGGGTATTACCCCTATGTTAGAAGTGTTAAAATCTGTGAGGTTCTTCACAAGCTGAATGTTATCAATCCAGCAGTATTTGTATGAAAGGAACTTCTGTGTTAAGGTTTTGATTTGGGGTATTTGAAGTTCCTGAGGCTGCTTTTTTGAGGCCAGTATCATTGTAACTTAAGTTAATAAAGAAAAGAAGGTCCTTTAACTGATTTAACCTTCATAGTCTTTTTCTTTGCACTGTGTCATGATGACAAGCAATGTTTTATTAGAGTTTATACTACAAAAATTTTTAATGAAAGTTTTTTTGCCTAGGAAAGATGTATTATAATCTGTTATGTACAAGTGCTTCATTTGTGCCCAGCACGCTATATGAGATGATGCTGGGAATAGAGTATTAAACAAGGCATTCGGTTTTACAAGTAGTGGGCAAGATGGAAATTTTGGTAGAATGGAAAATTGTAAGCAACATTATTAATATCAAGAACGAGTTTTAAAATTTAAGTACGAGGAGACATTGAGTAATTTTTTTTTTGAAGGTGTTCCTGAACACCCAGATGTGCACCTCTGTAACTGTGGCAAGGAGTGCAATTCCTATACAGAGTTCAAAGCTCACCTTACCAGCCACATCCATAACCATCTTCATAGCCAGGGCCACAGCAGCAGCCATGGGCCAAGCCACAGCAAAGAAAGGAAGTGGAAGTGCTCAATGTGCCCCCAGGCTTTTATCTCTCCTTCCAAACTTCATGTCCACTTTATGGGTCACATGGGTATGAAGCCCCACAAGTGTGATTTCTGTAGCAAGGCTTTTAGTGATCCCAGCAACCTGCGGACTCACCTCAAGATACATACAGGTAAGTTATATTAGACCATCAAAATGGAATTTCACAACAATTAGAAATTGGGGTAGTAAATTGCAGCTAGCTAGTCTTGTAGGTACAGTTAACACGTAAGAGTGTGGCTGACAGCAGGACTTCATTGGGTGATAGATCTTGGTGGGATAATTGTGCTTCCTCAATGTTAGCTCCCATTATTAACGATATTTCACCTTCCAAGTGCCCCCACCATAGTTTGAAGGTGACTGGGAAAATGGACTTCATCAGGAAGTTGATGCATGTTTGGACTGAAAGCAAAGGGAATTCTGTAGAAACACTCTGAGCCTTGCATAGACCTTATTCCTAGTCAGTGGCCAGAGCCAGTTTTTTTTCCTGTGAATATTGTCTAGTCAACACTGCCAAATTTTGCATTTTGAGTTTCCATTCACTAAACTCCAGGTAAACCAACCCCTTTCTTTTAGCACAGATTTTTTAAATACAACAAAATAACTGATGACATCTTGGTTTTCTTGGCTGGGTCATTGGTTCCCCAAATCTTTGAAAGTAAAATTCTGCCTTGTCCTTTTGCATTTAAGACTGTGTGGTCATGATGGAGACTATATGACCCACAAAGCTCCAGATACAGACTAAACTTTACAAAAGGTTGGCCAATCCCTGACTTATAGTAATCTTATTTCTGCATTCTTTTTTTTTTTTTAAAGATTTTATTTATTTGACAGAGATCACACATAGGAAGAGAGGCAGGCAGAGAGAGAGAGAGAGGAGGAAACAGTCTCCCCGCTGAGCAGAGAGCCCAATGCAGGGCTCGATCCCAGGACCCTCGGACCTTGACCTGAGCCAAAGGCAGAGGCTTTAACCCATTGAGCCACCCAAGCGCCCCTTATTTCTGCATTTTTAGAAGGATTTTATTTCACCTCTAGTTTATGAGGTCATATGTTTTAATAAAGAAAACTGTAGGTTGCAAAAGTATGTTTGTCTATTCACAGATGTTACAATTCATGAGGTTTTTTTAAACATCATTGGGTTAGGTTGGTTGCTAGAATTATAAGTAATTTCTTTCCAGATTTCATATGTGTCAGCTATAAATAGTTAAAAATAAAATACATATAATAATCAGGTAAGTGGTCCTAGAAGGAGGTCAGATTTATTAGCTTCGCTGGCCTTTTGCAGAATATAAATTCATTTTCTCTGACTGGTTCTAGGTAGATAGCCCTAGAGAGTGATGTTCCAGTTATCAGTTCTGTTTCATTCCTGCCTCTGCCACATACCCACACTTGTGTCTGTCTGTCTGGAGAATGCTAGTGATTGTTTTATTCACAGCGTGACAATTTGGGTTAATGTGCAGGTCAGAAGAACTACAGATGTACTTTGTGTGACAAGTCTTTCACCCAGAAGGCTCACCTAGAGTCCCACATGGTTATTCACACGGGTGAGAAGAATCTCAAGTGTGATTACTGTGACAAGTTGTTTATGCGGAGACAGGACCTCAAACAGCATGTGCTCATCCACACGCAGTAAGTTACCCCACAGCACACATGCTTCTTAGGTGGTGCATTTGAGTTCTTGCAAGTGCTGACTCATTGTCTCCTACCTTGATAGCTGCTTCCTGTGTTCACATAGCCAAACGAAGGTTGGAAATCTAAGTTTTGGGGTTTAACCTGGAAGATTTCACTTGTTTGCTTTATTTTTCTTATTTTCTCCTCTATTTACTTTTTTCAACACATAATCTCATTTAACAAATATTTTTTAGGTGCCTCCTCGATGGCCACCATTCTGCCAAGTGGTAAAAATACAGAGATGAAAGACACAGACTTTGTCTTTAAAGAGCTCAGAGTCCACTAAGAGAGCCAGAACAGTAAAACATTACCGTACCACGTTGCAGTTAGAGTAAGCATCAGATCCTGAGAGGCTGTAAAAGAGGGTCACAGACCCAGCGAGGGTGTCCTGGAAAAGCTTCCTGGTAGTCTGAGCTAAGTATTAAGATAAGTTAAAATGATTCACAGAGGCAAAGAAGGGTAAAAGGGTGGGAATATCTAGACGTATTTAGAAACACAGATGCAAGAAGGACTGGAATGCACGTGGTTCTTTACACTTAGAGCGTATTGTACATACGAGAATGATAGAGAAGCAGCAGTGAAGTCATGAACCTTTTATCCAACTAGGAAAATTAAATTTCTTTCTGGAAATAATGGGGAGGCACTGAAGGGTTTTACCTCCCCATGTAGCTGGCACTGTGCTGGGTGTGTGTTTTAATTATAGTTAAAAAAAAAAAAACCCACGAAATATAAAAGTTACTGTCTTAACCATTTAAAAATTTTATTTATTTATTTATTTTAGCCAGGGGTGGAGAGTTCGATGGGGGAGGTGCAAAGAGAGATTCTCAAGCAGGCCCCATGAGCAACACAGGGCTCCATCTCACAACCCTAGGATCATGACCCAAGATGAAATCAAGAGTCGGATGCTTAAAATGACAGAGCCACCCAGGAGCCTCACCGTCTTAACCATTTTTAAGTATACTGTTCAGTGATGTTAAGTGTGTTCACACTCCTGTATAAACGTTGAAGGACTTTAAGAAAAGGATGTCATAGTGAGATGTCCGTTTGTAAAGATTACTCTGGCAACAGGACAGGATGATTGAAGGAGAAGGTCAAATATTGCTCGACCCATTAAGACTTCATTGCATGAATCCAAGTGTAATTAAATGTCGGGTTGTGTTAGTTACGGTAGTGGTAAAGAGAAAAGAATAGATTTTGTGACCCTGAGCCTTTAGCAAATGTTAGAAGAGGGAGAAGACATTAGTTTGTATTATGGAGGTACTGTTTAGAAAGTCATGTTCAATGGAAGCATGATATTATTATTTTTTTTTTCAAAGATTTTTAAACATGTATTTGAGAGAGAGCACATAAGCAGTGGGAGCAGCAAAGGGAGAGGGAGCAGAGAGCCTGACATGGGGCTTGAACCCAGGACCCTGAGATCACGACTTGAGCCAAAAGGTGCTTAACCGACTGAGCCACTCAGGCATCCCAAGACTTGATATTCTTATTCTGAGGTTTAGTTAGCTACTTTGCTTTCATATTTGCTCTTTTGTCTGATTCCTTTTTTTTTTTTTTTTTTTAAGATTTTATTTATTTATTTGACAGAGAGAGAGAAAGATCACAAGTAGGCAGAGAGGCAGGCAGAGAGAGAGGGGGAAGCAGTCTGAGCAGAGAGCTGGCTGTGGGGCTCGATCCCAGGACCCTGAGATCATGACCTGAGCTGAAGGCAGAGGCTTAACCCACTGAGCCACCCAGGCACCTCTTTTGTCTGATTCCTAATCATGCAATCTGAGGGGCATCTGACTCTTGGTTTTGACTCAGATGATATTCTCCTGGATCGTGGGATCAAGCCGTACATGGGGTTCTGCACTCAGCGGGGAGTCTGTTTCACTCTTCTTGCTCTCCCTCTGCCCCTCCCCCTGCTCATGTATGCGCCTCTTTCTCACTCTTTTTCTCCCAAATAAATAAATAAATCTTTTAAAAAATGCAACCTGAGATACTAAAATATCAATTAAGTTTGGATCTAGATTCATAATTCTCAAAATGACTTTTTAAAAACAGTGTTCATGAGGGAGCTCCATTATTAGTGTGAAATTTTAGAAATTAGACACACGAATTATTAAATACTATATAGAATTATACATCATTAGAGCTGAAAGAGATCTCTGGGATCATTTAGTCCAGCTGCTTATGTTAGTCAGCCTGAGCTCCCATAACAGAATACCTTCTGGAGACTGGAAGTCCATAATCAGGGTGCTAGTATGGTTGGATTCTCATGAGAGCCTTCTTCCTGGCTTGTAGATAGCTGCCTTCGTGCTGGGTCCTCACATGGGAGACAGCAGATGAGCTTTGTTCTGTCTGTCTTTTCTTCTGACACTTACCCCATCATGGGGGGTCCAGTCTTCATGACCTCATCTAAATCCAATTACCTCCCATAGTTTCCACCTCCAGATACCATAACATTGTGGTTTAGGTCTGCAGCATAAGAATTTACTGGGGGATGGGGCACACAAGCGTTCAGCCCATAGCACTGCTCGTAATAATCACTTGGAAGATGTGAAAAACAGTTGGTGCCAGGGCCCTGCCTCCAGGGATTCTAATTTAGTTGGTTAGGGATAGAGCCCTGGCTGTGGTAATTTTTAAAGCCTCCCCAAGCGACTCTGATATCCAGCCAGTGTTGAGAGCTTCTGAGTTCATCCAGATGAAAGGCTTGTTTCCACAGTGTCTCTGGCAAGTGGTACTGTGGTTTCTTCTAGAATACCACACAACTGATTTATTTAGTTCTGAGCAAAAGTTTTGCTTGAATCCACTTATGTCAGCCTCTATCCATTCACTCTACACATGTCTCTGGAATGATGCATGTAGGTTTAGTATCTCTTTAAACTCACAGACTTTAGTACTTAATGATTGCTGTCATATTCCCTTTAAACCCTCATTTCATCAGGCTTAAAGTCCTAATTTCTGCAGCTTTCCCTCTTATCACCTGGTTTCAGATTCGGTACCCAGAAGTAAAGACAATATCCTGGATGTGATCTGTGCTTATTAATAAATGGAATTACTTTCTTCCTTGATTTTGACTTTCTCTTCTTTTAGGTGATGCCTAAACTTGCACTTGCTTTTTCTGTAGCCATTTCACAGCATAATGCAATATAAATTATTTTGAGGTTAGTGATGTAACTATTTCTCCATTGAGTTTGAGAATTGGCTTAATCAGGTATTCACCAATGAAAACAATTTTCTTTAAGTGTGGATCCTCACTCTTTGTCATAATAACCCTCTTTGCCAAACTCCCATGGGATACAAAGTTTTTAGGTCATCAGAGCTTTAACCTAGTATGTAAGTCATTCATAATTAAGCACTACTCAAAATATTTTTTTAAAGATTTATTTATTTTAGAAAAGCAGAGAGAGAGAGCGCACGTGTGTGCGCACATGATAGGGGAGGGACAGAGAGAGAGAGAGAGGAGAGACTCTCAGGCAGACTCCCTGCCGAACGTGGAGCCTCATGCAGGGCTTGATCTCATGACCATGAGAGCTGAGCCAAAATCAAGAGTCGGATGCTAAAGCAACTGAGCCACCCAGGTGCCCCCACTCAAAATGTTTTTGAATGAGACTATAAATTTTCCTGTGGAGATCACTGGTAAAACTTTCAGATGTTTGCATTTTTTACCTTTAGACGTTTCAAAATGGATATAGCAGTATTGAAATTCATTTTGTTTATCTGCTTAGGAACAATCTTAGCTACAGCCCTAAAGCAAGTGCAGGAGGAGTTCCTTTCCCACAGTTTGAGGGGAGTGCGAGGCATGTGGCAGAGACTGACTTGGCCCTTTCCCTCAGAGCATCTTGAGAGCCCAAGCAGGGATGCATACTACTGGTCATCTCCGTGGTCCCATGGCTTTTTAGATACCATCTTTACAATTTATTTATTTATTATTATTTTTAAAGATTCATTTATTTATTTGACAGACAGAGATCACAAGTAGGCAGAAAGGCAGGCAGAGAGGGAGGGGAAAGCAGGCTCCCTGCTAAACAGAGAGCCCGATGCGGGGCTCGATCCCAGGACCCTGGGATCATGACCTGAGCCGAAGGCAGAGGCTTTAACCCACTGAGCCACCCAGGCGCCCCCCATCTTTACAATTTATATCTCCAGCCTTATATATCTAACCATCCACTCAGCATCTCTCAGTTGTCCACTAAGGCAACTCAAACCTGGTATGTCTAAAACTCAGCTCTTAATATTACCCCCACAAACTTGGTTTTCTCCCATTGATCATCAGCTCAGGAAATGGTGCCCCCGTTCATCCCAGTGGCTTAAGCCAAACACCTCAGAGCTGTCTTTAACTCAGTCTTCTATTCTCCATTTAGCTTTATCTAGTCAGGACCATCAGCATCTTTTGTTTGGATCAGCTCAGTCTTCCAGCCAGCCTCTCTGCTCCTGGTCTTTCTGCTTCTGTTCTTCCCAGACATGCATATACAGGCGCTGTATTCTGTCACAACAACTGGAGTGATCCCTTTAAAACATAACCCAGACTGTGTTATCTCTGCTCATAATTCCCCCACGGCTTCCCATCATACTTAGGTTAGAAAGTGTGAAAGTCCCTTCATGATGTAGTGGTATAAGACTGCCTCTCCCACTTCATCTTGACTTACTTTTCTACTCATGTTCTGCTTTAGCCACATTGCTCCCCCGCCCCTGCCAACCCTTGATGAGACTCTGGCACAGTAAACACACTTCAGGCTCAGGAGCTTGTCTGCCTGCCCCACTTCATTCAGGTTATTGCTCAAAAATGTCATCTCAGAATGGCCTTCCTTGACTATCGTTTTTGTTTTGTTTTGTTTTTTAACTATTTTTATTAACATATAATGTATTATTTGCCCCAGAGGTACAGGTCTGTGAATCATCAGGCTTACACATTTCATAGCACTCACCATAGCACATACCCTTTCCCTACCTCCTCAGCCCCCAGCAACCCTCAGTTTGTTTTGTGAAATTAAGAGTCTCTTACAGTTTGTCTCCCTCCCGATCCCACCTTGTTTCGTTTTTTCCTTCCCTCTTCCTTGACTATCTTATCTAAAATAGAACTCCATCACTCTGCCCTGGGCTTTGTTGTTGTTTTTTTCCCCCATAGTAGTTTTTACTGTTTGATCCGATGTTATGTATTTTTTGTTTATGGTGTAACTCCTCCATTAGAACATACGCTCTGAGAAAGTAGGGGCTTAGCTTTCCACATCCCGCAACTCTGCAGAATTCCTCAGTGCCCTCTTCTGCTGGGAGAAGGTGGTAGAAATGGTAAGGAGCCAGACTTAAGAACTTCTCGCTGCGCCCTACCACTTCTTCAAGGATTTTGACCTTTTTATCTGTTTTGCATATTGAGCCTGTAAGATGTAGGGTTCAGGGGTGCCTGGGTGGCTCAGTGGGTTAAAGCTTCTGCCTTCAGCTCAGGTCATGATCCCAGGGTCCTGGGATTGAGCCCCAAATTGGGCTCTCTGCTCTGCAGGGAGCCTGCTTCCCTTCCTCTCTCTTTGCTTGCTGCTCTACCTACTTGTGATCTCTGTCTGTCAAATAAATAAAATCTTTTTAAAAAAATAAATAAAATAAAAAAAAAAAAGGATGTAAGGTTCAGCTGCTCAAAAAAAGAGTTACAGAATTCCTGGTCTATATGATGTCTTAGGTGGTTTTTTTTTCCAGCTCTAAGATGTCTTAGCCAGGGTTACTCAAGCCTTGACACAACTGGCATTTTGAGTTGGGTAATTTTTTGTTAAATGGGATACCATTAGCACCATAGTGAGATCCCATTATGTATTGGGCAGTTGTCAAAAATGTTCAAATTTGAATCTTCCAGTCGAGAATGTGGGGCAGCAGGAACTCCCAAGTGGCTGTTGATGGGCATGAATGTATTAATACTACCTCATTAGAGGGGCACCTGGCAGGTTCAGTTGGTAGAGCATGCAGCTCTTGATCTTGAGGTTATAAGTTCAAGCCCCATGTTAGGGGTAGAGATTACTTCAAAATAATTATTACTATATATATTTTTTTTTAAGATTTTATTTATTTATTTGACAGAGATCACAAGTAGAGAGGCAGGCAGAGAGAGAGGGGGAAGCAGGCTCCCCACTGAGCAGAGAGCCCGAAGGCAGAAACTTTAACCCACTGAGCCACCCACGTGCCGCTTCAAAATAAAATCTTCAGAAGAAATACTGCCATATTGGAAAAGTTTAATATTACCCAGTAAAATTGAAGATGTGCATATCTTTTGATCTAATTATACCATATGTGCCCTAAAGAAACTCATGCATATGCAGACCAATATACAAATATAGAAATATTCATAGTGGTCTTTCCTGTGAAGATAAATAATTGGAAAGCACCAAAACATCCATAAACAAAAGACAAATCCGGTACCACATATAAGTTGTGGTGTATTTGTAAGTCGTATATACAGCCCTGGAAGGGAGCAAACTGCTGGTACTTGGAGCAACTTGAATAGATTTCATCATATCAGACACAAAGGAGTTAAATACAGTGTGATCCCAAACAGGCAAAGTCAAATATTAGACTCAGGTTTTAATCTTAGGGTTGTGAGTTCAAGCTCTGGTGTTGGTCTCCATGCTGGGCATGGAGCCTACTTTAAAAAAAGGGAGCGGGGGCATGATCTGATAGAATGGTAGAGCTTTTCTGACAAAGACCTGAGGAGGTTATGAAGAATAAATGTGTGCCTTACTTGTCATTTGTAACCCCAAAACAAATGTTTTCTCTCGTGTTCCTCGTAGAGAACGCCAGATCAAGTGTCCTAAGTGTGACAAGCTGTTCTTGAGAACAAATCACTTGAAGAAACATCTCAATTCTCACGAGGGAAAACGGGATTATGTCTGTGAAAAATGTACAAAGGCTTATCTTACCAAATATCATCTCACCCGCCACCTGAAAACCTGCAAAGGTCCCACCTCCAGTTCATCAGCACAAGAGGAGGAGGAAGATGATGACTCAGAGGAGGAAGAACTAGCGGACTCGGTGGGGACAGAAGACTGTCGGGTCAACAGTGCCGTGTATTCAGCAGGTGACTCTCTCTCGGCACCTAAGTAAAAAGCCAACAGTTTTGGATGGACAATGCAAAAGGGAAAAACATGCAACCGGTTATCCACTACAGTGGTTTTTATATAAAATGGTTTCTGATTTTCTTCCAGCCAAACAGTCAAAGCAGACTGAATGGGAATGGATAAAGCACTTACAGAAGAGTATCCTTATGAAAACACTCTAGAACAGATTGGGAAAAGAGAGCAGGCTAAACTGTTTTTAAGTGATGTATGGGGAAGAAAGTGTCAGCTTCTGGCGTCCGTTCCTTATTTTCCTGATAAACTAGGTGATGCATTTATACCTGAGTCCAAGCTGTCCTCCGCCCAGACAGATCAGATTTATTTGAAATTCTTCCCCTTGTTCCTTTTTCTTCCCGGCCCTGTGATGTAGTAGCACTCTAAACTTGGTCCCTGCCTCGCTGTCATCCCGATTGCTGATTGTGGTCCTGGTGTTGTGTTTTATGTAGACTGTTGTGACTTAAGTCATCCCAGAATGAATTGGAACACAGCAGTGTAAGCTTATCTGACTTAAGCTGACAAGTTTAAAGTACCACCTGCCTTAGTCTCTCTTGGCTACTTGGGAGTTTAGGGTAGATCTTCCCAGAATTTCAGCAGATGCCTCAAGGGCAAATGAAAAAGAACCAGTCAGGCAACAGGCAATGGTGGAGAAAAAAAAAAGGAGAGACATCTGGGCCACTGTCCAAAAAAACTAGCTTTGATGGAAGCCAGTTTGAGACACCTGTTTTTGTTCCTTAGAGATCTTTGTAGGTTTAGACATGTCTCTCTCTCTCCAGTAAAGCTTCTAGCCTCTAGACAAAGGGGAGCTGGAGGTGTAGTGAGTCATATAATACCTGTTGGATTATCTCCTGACAACAAGCACGTGTGGACTCAGCTGGCTAAGTGGTACCTTGGACTGTGGAAAGGAGGAGGAAATGATCCTTTATATCTGCCTTATCCTTTGAGAAAGAACAAGAAAGACACCATTAAAATGTTGCCAACTCAGAATGACGAAGGATTTCAGATATTAGTGCGTTTGCAAGGTTAGGCCTCAGTTGTCTGTGGTGAAGGGTCTCATCAGTTAAGCATGGCCGGTGTTAACGGATTTCGAAGGTATGGAAGGCTCGATGGTCACCACATGGGTGTGTTTTCAGGGTCCCAGTGTAGTTAATCCATCCATCTGATCTTTCACTTGATCTCACACATATAACCTGCTTTCAGCAAGAAGCAAACACATCGTTGAGATGACGTTGAGAGGCTGGTGGATGGAACTGCTTCTGCTCTAAAGGGCAGCCTCTGGGCTGGAGTAGAGCGGACTCTGGTGGGAGGGTTTTGCTGCTAATGTATTTATGGAATGAATGTATTTCATTCAAATCTGTATTCCTCTAGGAAGGATTAAAATAAAAACCTTTTTTAAAATACAGGTTTCTCTTGTAATCTCATTTTGTGGAAGAAGAAAGTCATTTAGGGAAAAATTAGGTATAGCTTGGTTTTGTTTTCTATGGTTAGAAGTGGAGAAAGTATTTTCTAAGTAGCATAACTTTGGGATAATATTGTATTTCTGCATAGCGGTGGCTAAATGAACTATGCTTTCTCTGTTTCCCATTCTCATGTCTGGCCCTCATCCTCCCTAAGGGAGTGCCTTTACTGCCTTCTTGGAGAACTTGGGTGGGTGTACAGTTGAGGAACTGGGCGAGGTGGTGGTGGTTAGAGCTGGCTACTTGATACTGGGTCATGAAGCCTCTGTCGATAGCGCTGGTGGGACTGGGGCAGCTCCAGACAGCCTTTTGCCAAAGGCATCCTGAGGGCAGGCCACCTCTGTTTCCAGGAAACTTGGTGCTGAACTACCAGCTCCGGCTCTCCATCCGTCTCACTAGCTCATGCTGGGTTAATTGCCTTCATTTCCCAGCACTGGTTGAGATGCTGTCCACGATTGTTAACCTGATAGGAAAACAAGAAACCTGGGAAGTGGTTTGAGAATGTAGCTGTTGGGGGCGCCTGGGTGGCTCAGTGTATTAAGCCGCTGCCTTCGGCTCAGGTCATGATCTCAGGGTCCTGGGATCGAGTCCGGCATCGGGCTCTCTGCTCAGCAGGGAGCCTGCTTCCCTTCCTCTCTCTCTGCCTGCCTCTCTGCCTACTTGTGATCTCTCTCTGTCAAATAAATAAATAAAATCTTTAAAAAAAAAAAAAAAAGAATGTAGCTGTTGCTTATTTACAACTATCCTTTCCATGTTTTCCCTCTTAGACTTCTATGGCACATTCTAAGTCATTCCCAGGAAATAAACCAATTGGTAACTGCACTTTTGCCAAGGGTTTACTCAGCCATCTGTTACTGTTGCCGGTGGCCTTGTCTGCTGCTGCTGTTGGAGTCAGTCTATTGTTGGGTAATGGTCACACTGAGAGGCAGGACGTGAGTTGTGGGCTCTGGAGCCCTGCCGAATGTCTGCACTCTGGGCTTTGCTGCATGATGGTTTGTATCCTTAGCCAAGTTTTGTGAACTCTTTATTCCTCTGTTAACTGTAAAAGAGAATAGTAAGTGTTCCCATTTGTAATGCTGTTTGATGTTAATACATGTAAAGGGCTACCATGGTGCCCCACATACGGTAAACAGTATTAGCTAATCGTCCAGTTTTAAATTAGCCCAGCATAGATTTCTAGTCTGTAGGTGACCCAAGAAGCTCCAGGTTTTAATACAAGTAAAAGACTCATGATTTGAGTTTTCAAGGCCAAACCTAGAAGCTAGTTTGCAGTTTTCTTGTAGTTTAATACACGAGGCTCGGTGTTTCCTTCCTTAAAAAGTGAGTTGTTCATAACCTCTCGTGTGTGCTGAGCTGAGTTCCTCAGCACATCAAAGGGCAAAGGTGACAGGAGTTAAGAGTCTCCTTTTCAGCACGTTGGCCTGTGTACACGCTTGGAGATAAACACCTTCAGCTGTGTCCTGAGGAACATGAGCGTACCAGAAGCTCTCAGCCCGTCATCAGGTATGTGAACTTGTAGTATCTGATCGCCAAAGCTGCATCGTAGGGCCAGACACTCCAAAATCGCCTATCTGCATGTATACAAGTGACTACTGTGTTAGGGGTTGAATTGTGTTACCCCAAGGTTCATATATGGAAGTTCTGACCGCTGGTACCTCAGAAGTATGAGCATATTTGGAGATGACGTCTTCGAAGAAGTGATTGAGTTAAAAATGAGTTCCTTCATCCGTGTCACTGGTCTGGTAAAGGAAACGGACACGGGTGAAGATCACTCATCTGTAAAACAAGGAAAGAGGCCTCAGAGGAAACAACTCTGCTGATACCTTGACCTCTGACCTCTGGTCTCCAGAACTGTGAGAGAACAAATTTCTGTTGGTTAAGTCAGCCAGTCTGTGGTACTTTTTTATGACAGTCCTGGCAAGCTCAACAGTGGCCAACTGAAGGTGGCATCTTTATGATGATTGCTCAATGAGGAGGAGCTTCCAGAAGCATGGTGATAACTGTAACCTCAGCTTTGCAAATCCCCGTGAGCAACGTAAATGGCAGGAGCAGTTCACCGTGGTGTGTCCGGTCCCAGACCCTGTGCTTCTGGAAGGGATAGAATCACCTTTCAGCAATGTTTTGTTCCTTCATTTTACTTGCGTATACACACCTTGAGAGTCATGAAGTGCCCCAGACCCATGTAGTCCTCAGACAAGGACAAAGCTCTCAAAAACAGTCTGAGTACCGGCGCAGTTTAAGGCATTATAGGTGAACAGAGAAAAGGAGCCGGGACTCTAACCCTACCCTCCGGAAACGAAATCTTGCAGAGACCTGATTGTGCAGTGGGATCACCTAAGGAGCTAAGAGATGTCAGGTGTCCACATCGGCCCCAGGCCTACTGACAAGTCTGCTGGAATCCCTAGGCCCAGCTGATCCTGGAGCTGTCCACGAGTCTTCTGTTGGGAGCCTTGGAAGACAGGGGTGCAGACGTCTATCCCTGATGCAAGCCAGACCATGGTGAGTGTTGCAGGTGTAAGTATTATTAAAATCCAGGAGCAAGAGTGGAAAAGTCCTAAGAGAAGACTAGTAAAGAAAAGTGGGGTAGACCCGCCTGGATCTAAGTCGTAATAAAGATGGGGCAATGTGTTCAAGATAGAGGACTAAAAATTTTAGAATACCTGGTTTACCAAATAAATAGCTGCTTTTTGATTGTTTTTAATTACAGGGATACAGTTTACTTGTGGCAGGCGTTGTTCTTCTAAATGCTTTATAAATAACATTTAAGCTGCATAGTTGACCTGTGACCTGTGATTATCCTTACTTGATATCATAAGAGGCTGAGGTACAGAGAGTTAAGAGGCAGATGGTTCCCTGACTAGTTGAGGTGCAGTCTGTGCCTCGCTAGCCAGGCTTTATTGATTCTTCAAGTGGCCCAATTAAATTTGGAATCTCACCATGGCATATATCCATTACACATCTTCAAAGGAAATCACAAAATCTAAGCTATTCCATTAGATAACGCTTATTTATAGACATGAATTAGGGAGCTCGTGATGAGTATGCTCTAGTTTTTGTGTTCTCTGCTCTGTGGCAGCACATCCCTGGCCCTTCTGTACTGCTTCGGACTTGTTGAGGCCCAGGCTGGGAGACGGGCTTTGTTTGGAGATGAACGTCAAGGTACATTTACAGCCACAATAAGAGAAAATCACTCAAGGAGGAAGGTAGTGATGGTAGGAAAGTTGGTCAATGGACCACTTCTGGCCCTTCTTAGCCAAGAACATGGTCTCCTGCATTTTTGACACATTTACTTGCACAGACATCCTAGAATAATAGTAGTATATTTTAGTTTAATGTCTGTTTAGTCCTAGAGCATTATGAAAGTAGGTTTTATCTCATTTTATAGATGGTGAAAACAAAGTTCAGAAAATTAAGACTTTCGGGGCGCCTGGGTGGCTCAGTGGGTTGGGCCATTGCCTTCGGCTCAGTTCATGATCTCAGGGTCCTGGGATCGAGCCCCGCATCGGGCTCTCTGCTCAGCAGGGAGCCTGCTTTCCTCTCTCTCTCTGCCTGCCTCTCTATCTACCTGTGATCAATCTCTGTCGAATAAATAAATAAAATCTTTAAAAAAAAAAAAAAAAAAGAAAGAAAATTAAGACTTTCTACATTTCCTATCAGTGATCTGCCTGGTAGGACTTGCTGAACTGTACATATTTCAGGGTGCCTGGGTGGCTCAGTTCAGCATCCGTCTCTTGATCTGAGCACAGGTCATCATCTCAGGGCTGTGAGTTCAAGCCCCGCACTGGGTTCTCTTTCATGTTCCTCTGACGATGTGACACCTCATTTCAGGGCGCATCACGCTGCCGCCTGTAGTAGTTGTGTGTTTGCCCTGGGGTGAGAAATGCATTTTTATAAACAGAGAACACCTTTGTGGGTTATTGTGCTTAATTGGCTTAGAGAACTGGCTCTCAGCTTTGAAAGATGAATTATTCAGAAGCGTGGAAGATGACATCATACTCAATTACGGAATTTTTCAAGATGCCTGACCCAGATATGTTTCAGTGAAATGAATGCGAGCCAGGCTATTTTACATCTGAAATTCCAAAAACCCAAAGAGCGTTTCGGTATATACTCTCTTTGGGAAAGGAACATGTTAGACTTCAGGGGTGGTAGGGAGAGACGTGCACATGTAAAGAAAAGCAGTGGCTTGTGACCCAGAGATCCAACTTCAAGCTTCTAAAAAGGAAAAAAGAATGAAAAGGGTATAATGAAAAAGATATGTACAGCATCCTAGTCCTTTCTTATAGCTGTGTGGTTAGGACGGAGGACTATATCGGTGTTTTTAACAGTGTAGATGGAAGAAGTCTAAGTGTCCTCCGGAAGGGCAGTGTTGAATAAATCATGGCACATCCATAAGAACAATACAGTGCTGTCATCAATCAGGATGAGGTAATCCGTATGTTAACGTGAAATTATCTCCAAAACATACAAAGTGAAAAAGCATGTTGTCTGACCCATTACCTATATCTACATAATACGGTAATCAGAATTATACAAAGAAGATACCATAGATTATCAATTCCCTTTTATACTTTCCTGAGCTATAGAGTCTGGAAAGCTAAAACCTGCTTCCCAGACTCCTTTAGAGCTAAGATTCCAAAAAAACCCCCAAAGTTCTCTGATCAGATGCACTTATATGAGATTTTGATGCAGAACTGAGTTATGTTGGGGGAACAGTAAGGCCTGAGGCATCTATTATATTATTATGCAGGCTTGGCTCTTACCAAGGGTGATTTTGGAGCTAATGGCTGTGATGGATGGAGGTTTTCTGATGTGGCAGGAACTTCTCGATCATAAAAACAGCAGCTGTGCCTTGCAATTTCACTTCTGTGATTATGGGTTTGGAAGTCATTCCTGGAATTCAGCCTACAATCCATTTCAGGCCTTTTTCAGTGATACCATGAGTTTACGATGCTGCTTCATAAATTCCTTTTGCTTCAACTAGAGCAAGGAGATTCTGTCGTCTGAATATAAATGCTGATCAAGTAATTGATATCAGAAATATTGCAGGAAACAAATCCTCAAGGAAACGTGATCTTAGTTTAGTTATATGACCTGTCTGGGTTTCAGGGCAGAATGGGACACAGAATTATACTGGAACCTGGTTTAGAGCTTCACCTTTGATTATTGCATTGAAATGTACCCTTATCAATAAATTCAGCTTGATCTAAATTACATTTGTCTCCCCTTGGGTTAGCATTCTCAGAGGATTTTGTTTTTGTTTTTAACATATATTCCTCAAGAGTTATGAAATCCTTGTAACTCTGTTAATATGTAAGCCTTCTTTTCCAGGGTTTGACTTTGGAATTACAGAGAATTTGAAGGTTTGGCTTAGGCAGGGGTCAGAGGCAGTACGAGGTGTAGGAGTGGTAAATGAGAACTGGAATTTCTGTTTTGTTGTGGTCATTAGAGGGTATTCAAGAAAGTCAGCCAAACACATTAGATAGGGGAGGAGGAGCTGCTACTGTTGACAAGGAAATCTTTGGGGTTTTGGGTGCTTGAAGTTACTAGAATCTTCTCAAGTATCACCATTTTACCTTTCAGGTTTTTACTCCACCACCACCACCGCCCCCATAATAATTCTCATTTAAGAAATCTGTTGAAATTGTGAATCCAACCTGTGTTGTAAATCAGTAAGAGCTACAAGAGGGAAGATATTATTCAGAACAGTCATGGATAATCCCTGGTTCTCGGAACTAGCTTATATGTCTATTAGGCAGTTGGATAGGAATGTGAAGTGTGCCTCACTGTTAAGATTTTCCATTTTTTTTCTTGTAACAGTTCTGGTAAGTTGTGCTTTTCTAGGAATTTGTTCATTTTGAAAAAACATGTTCAAATTTAGTCACTTAAAGTTCTGTATTTAATCAATGTCTATAACATCTGTAGTGTTCCCTTTTTTGTTCCTGGTGTTGATAAATATGTGTGTTTTTTTGTGATTAGTATTGCTCATAGGTTTATTAATTTTTTAGCATCCTAAAGAATCAATTTTTTTTTTTGCTTTGATCATTCTCTATTGTATGTTTGTTTCCCATGACATTAAATTCTACCTTCAATCGTTCTGTGTACATTTTGGCTTTAAATCACTCTTCTTTTTCTTAGTGTGGCTACTTAAATAATGGAACTTAAAGTCTATTTTGTCTGATACAAGTATTGCTAACCTGGCTTTCTTTTGACATCTATTTGCATGATAAATGTTTCTTCATCTCCTCACTTTAAATCTGCAGGTGTTTTTATGTCTGAAATGAGTCTTTTGTAGGCAATATGTGGTTGGATCTTGTCTTTTTATCCAATATGGCACCCCGTGTCCTTTGATTGGAGTGTTTAGTACATATACCTTCAAAGTAATTATTTCTTAACTATTTTTTTTAAGTAAGCTCTATGCCCAACATGAGGCATGAACTCATGACCCCAAGATTAAGAATCACCTGTTTTACTTACTTAGCCAACTGGGTGACCCTCAAAGTAATTTTTTTAAAAGATTTTATTTATTTACTTGACAGAGATCACAAGTAGGCAGAAAGGCAGGCAAAGAGAGAGGAGGAAGCAGGCTCCCTGCCAAGCAGAGAGCCTGATGTGGGACTCGATCCCAGGACCCTGAGATCATGACCTGAGCCAAAGGCAAAGGCTTAACCCATTGAGCCACCCAGGCACCCTCAAAGTAATTTTTGATATGTATTTATTGCCATTTTGTTACTTGTTTGGGTGGTTTTGTAGTGTTTGTTTGTTTTTTTTTTTTTCCTGATCTTTCTCTTGCTCTCTTTCATGGTTTGTTGGCTTTCTTTAGTGATCTATTTGGATTTCTTTCTCTTTATTCTTTACATACCTATTACTGCTTTTTGATTTGTGGTTAGGTTTGTATATTATATCTTCTGCAGGTCGTAGTCTATACAAAGTTGATGGTTGTTTGAGCCCATTCCTTTTTCTTTTTCTTTTTCTTTTTTTTTAAGATTTTGTTCATTTATTTGACAGAGAGCGAGATCACAAGTAGAGAGGAAGGCAGAGACAGAAGGGGAAGCAGACTCCCTGCTGAGCAGAGAGTCTGATGTGGGCCCCCATCCCAGGACCCTGAGGCAGAGGCTTAACCCACTGAGCCACCCAGGTGCCTCTGAGCCCATTCTTTTTTTTTTTTTTTTCCCTTTTTGTAGGCTCCACATCCAATACGGAGCCCAACCCAAGGTTTGAACTCATAACCCTGAGATCAAAACCTCGGCTGAAGAGTCAGGTGCTTAACTTCTTGAGTCTTCCAGGTGCCCCTGTTTACCCGTTCTTTATTCTTTTCCCCCACCTTCCGTGTTTTTTAGGTAGTTGGTGTCATATTTTATATCCTTTTATTCTATGAATCTTTTCTCTTTCAGCACTTTTTTTCCCCCCTTTCAACACTTTGAATATATCCTGCCATTCCTTTCTGTCCTGTAAAGTTTTTGTTGAAAAATCCACGTATAGCCTTATGCAGTTTCCCTTGTGTGTAACTGTCTTCTGCTTTATTATTATTATTTTTTTAAGAAGTATTCTCCTTTTTTTTTCTTTTAAGGTTCTATTTATTTATTTGACAGACAGATCACAAGTAGGTAGAGAGGCAGGTAGAGAGAGAGGAAGGGAAGCAGGCTCCCTGCTGAGCAGAGAGCCCAATGCGGGGCTTGATCCCAGGACCCCAGGATCATGACCCGAGCCGAAGGCAGAGGCTTTATCCCACTGAGACACCGAGGCACCCCTATTATTATTTTTAAAAATATTTTATTTATTTATCTGACAGCAAGCACAAGCAGGGGGAGCAGCAAGCAGAGAGTAAGGGACAAGTAGGAGCCCTACTGAGCAAGAAGCCTGCTATGGGGCTCAATCCCAGGACCCTGAGATCATGATCTGACTGAGCCAATAGCCGATACTTAGTTGACTAAACCACCCAGGCGCCCCTCTTCTGAGGCTTTAAAAAGTTTTTTAAGGGCACCTGGGTGGCTCAGTCATTAAGCATCTGCCTTCGCTCAGGTGAGGGTCGCAGGGTCCTGGGATCGATCCCCACATCAGGCTCCCTGCTCAGTGGGAAACCTGCTTCTCCCTCTCCCACTTCCCCTGCTGTGTTCCCTTCTCACTCTCTCTCGGTCAAATAAATAAATAAAATCTTTTTTTAAAAAGTTTTCTTTAGGGGCACCTGGGTGGCTCAGTGGGTTAAAGCCTCTGCCTTCAGCTCAGGTCATGGTCCCAGGGTCCTGGGATCGAGCCCCGCATCGGGCTCTCTGCTTGGCAGGGAGCCTGCTTTCCCCCCCTCTCTCTGTCTGCCTCTCTGCCTACTTGTGATCTCTCTCTGTCAAATAAATAAATAAAATCTTTAAAAAAAAAAAAAGTTTTCTTTAGCACTGCTTATTGCCATTTTGTGTCTTGTTATGAACTTCCTTAGTTTGATTTTTTTGGGGGTAATCTCTGTGCCTCATGGATCTGAATATTTGTTTCCTTCCCCAGGATAAGAAATATTTCAGCTATTATTTCTTCAAATAAATTTTCTGTCCTCCTTTCTCTCTCTTTTTCTTCTGGGATCCCTATAATGTGATGGTTATTATACTTTATGCAGTCACTGATTACCCTAAAACTGTTCTCAATTTCCATAATTTTTTTTCTCTCTTTTATTTGTTCAGCTTGGTTACTTTCCATTACTCTGTCTTCCAGGACATTAATTAATTCCTCTGCTTCCTCTAGCCTGTTATTTATTCCATCAAGTATATATTTTTTAAGATTTTATTTATTTATTTGAGAGAGAATGAGAGAGAGAGAGAGTGTGTGAGAGCAGGAGAGGGAGAAGCAGAGTCCCTGGTGAGCAGGGAGCCTGATGCAGGGCTTGATCCCAGGACCTTGGGATCATGACCTGAACCAAAGGCAGAAGCATAACTGACTGAGTCACCCAGGTGCCCCCATCAAGTGTATTTTTAATTTCATTTATTGTCTTCATCTCTGGTTGGTGCTTGTTTTATCTCTTTGTTAAGGGTTTCACTGATGTTTGCCCCTCTTTTCTCAAGTCCAGTGAGTATCTTTAGGATCATTAGTTTAAATTCTCTGTCAGACATATTACTTATATCTGTTTTGCTTAGGTCTCGTGCTGTGGTGTGGTCCTTTCATTTGGGACATATTCCTTTGTCTCCTCATTTTGTCTGACTCTGCTTCTGTGTGTTAGGAAAGTTAGCGATGTCTTTTGCTTTTGAAAGTAACAGGCTTATGAAGAGGTCCTGTAGTGCCCTGTCATACAGTGTCTTTTGTTCCCCAGGGTCTGGTACTCCATGGAGTGTCTCCTGTGTGTGTTGTATGTCCCTTGCTGTTGAGTCCCGGCCTTTTTTTCTTTCAGTCCAGTTATCTGCAGTAGCTTTCTTTTCCTATTGTGGGCAGTGTTTGGTCCCTCAATGGTTGGGGCATGATGTTTTAACAACGTGTATGTTGATCTGCTTTCGAAATGTGACATGCTGCCACCACTGCTGCTGGAACCAAGGCCTGCGAAAGATGAGATATTAATGGGGTTTGTGCCTGCGTTCTGGGGGAAGTGGCCCACAGCACCAGGACTGAGGCAAACATGACTAGGAGGGGCACATGGGGGGTGGGGCTTGGTGTAAGCAAGTTAGGCAGTGTCAGAGCAGGTTGGTGCAGGTGGCCATATGTTTATCCTGGAGGGTGGGAGAGGAAAGTGGTACATGCCAGTTCCTTTGTTCCTGGGGTTGGGGCCTCCCTGCACTCCGTCTCTGCAGGATATGCTCTGAGATGAGTAAACAACTCTCCCATCTGCCCCTGGCATTTTTCAAATTGCTGCTTCTACACTGTATCTCTTTGCTGGCTGTTTAAGGGTGGGGACTCAGATTCCTAACATCCTCCAAGCTGAACCCCCCAATTTAAAAATTCCAGGCTTTAAATCCCACTGATTGTAAGAACTCACAGGATTCAGCCAATGTTGCTTTCAGAGCCAAATGTTACAGGGATTTGTCTTCCCTGTGTGAGCTTCGCAATGAGAGAGTTAGTATCCTGTCCTTCACAACCCCGGTTTCCTCTCCAGCATGGATGATGGCCATGGTCCCTTTTGTTCCCAAACTACATCTTCATCATTCCTACCTTCTTCAATGTGACCTCTTCTCTCCCTTTAGCTTGTTCTGCTTGTCTTGGGTTGTTTTTTGGGTTATTTATGCTGATGTGAGTATTGTCTAGTTGTATCAGATGAGGCAATCTTAGGGTCCTCCTACTCTGCCGGCCTCCCCCACTCTTTTACTTTCAATCTTTAAGTATACTTATAGATTGTGGCTCCTGCAAGCAGCATATACTTGCTTTATTTGGTTTTTACAGATTTGAATAACCTGCTTTTTAATTACTTAGATCATTTACATATAATATACTTTTGACTATATTTGGGTTTAACTCTTCTATCTTACTGCTTGTTGTATATTTATTTCACTCATTCTGTATTCCTTTTTCTCTCCTTACTTCTTTTGGATTAATCAAATATTTATTATCTATACTCCTCCTCCCTTTTGGCTTATTGTGATTTTTTCACTATTCTTTTAGTAGTTAACCTATGAATCACAACATGCATCCTTGATTTATTAGAGTGTAGTATTCATTGCTTTTTTTTTTTTTTCTTTTTTGAAAGGGAGAGGGAGGAGGTGAGGGGCAGAGGAAGAGAGAGAAAACCCTAAGCAGGTTTCATGGGCAGTGTGGGGACCGACACAGGTCTTGATCTCATGACCCTGAGATCATGACTTGAGCTGAGATCAAGAGTCGGTTGCTTAATTGACTGAGCCACCAGATGCCCCATATCCATTACTTTTATCCCTTCCAAAATAACATTGGTATCACAAAATAATATACTCTCTTTGTCTCTTTCCAGCCTTTGATATTATTGTCAGGCATTTTAATTTTACAGACATTTTAAATCCTATGCAAAATTGGTGTTGTTGTTTTATATAGTAATATTTACTTAAATTTACCCACATTGATCATTATCCCTTTTCTCATTTCCATGTTTCCATCTGGGATCATTTTCATTCAGCCTAAGTTTAATTAAAAAAAAAAAAATAGGTTCCACAACCACAGTAGAGCACTACATGGGACTTGAAGTCACAACCCCGAGATCAAGATCTGAGCTGAGGTCAAGAGTTGGATGCTCAACTGACTGACGGAGCAACCCAGGTGCCCTATGATTCTGTATAAGTTTACTGTAGGTTTAAAGATAATTAATCTTCTTAGTTTTAAGACAATTGCATCTTAAAACATCTTTGTTTCATCTTTTTAAAAAAACAGCTTTATTGAGGATGTTTACTTAATCATAAAATTCACCCATTTAAACTGTACATTTCAGTGGTTTCTAGTATATTCAAAGATGTACAAGCATCACCACAATCCTATTTTAAAATATTTCTATCACCCCAAAAAGATCCCTTGTGCCTTTTTGCCCTCACTTCCCATTCTCACGGCTCGTGCCAGGAAATCAGTAGTCCACTGTCTCTACAGATTTGCCTTTTCTGAAAATTTAATGGATATGAACTCCTATAATATGTGGTTTCTTGTGTCTGGCTTTTTCCACGTAGCATGTTTCAAAGGTCCAGTCAGTGTGTATCAGTTCACTCCTTTATCACAACAGAATTCTGTTGTGTGGATATGCCACAATTTGTCTACTCACTTGTCAGGTGATAACGTTTGGATTGTTTCTACTTTTTGGCTATTATGAATAATGCTGCTGAGCACTTGCATACACATCTTTGTGTGGACAAGTTTTCATTTCTCTTACGCATTTACTCAGAAGTGGAATTGCGGGTTCATAAGGTAAATTTATTTTTTTTTTAATTTTTAAAGATTTTATTTATTTGACAGATAGAGGTCACAAGTAGGCAGAGAGGCAGGGAGAAGCAGGCTCCCCACTAAGTAGAGACCCTGCTGTAGGGCTCAATCCCAGGACCCTGGGATCATGACCTGAGCTGGAGGCAGAGGTTTTAAGCCACTGAGCCACCCAGGTGCCCCAAGGTAAATTTATCTTTTAACTTAAGAAACTACCTATTTTGGGGGTGCCTGGGTGGCTTAGTCATTAAGTGTCTGCCTTTGGCTCAGGTCATGATTCTGGGGTCCTGGGATTGAGCCCACGTTGGGCTCCCTGCTCAGCAGGAAACCTGCTTCTCCCTCTCCCACTCCCCCTGCTTGCGTTCCCTCTCTCCCTGTGTCTGTCTCTGTCAAATAAATAAGTAAAACATTTTTAAAGTGCCTATTTTCCACAGTGGCCGTATCACTTCACATTCCTGCTAGTAAGGAATCACTTAGTGTTAAGGTTAAGGAATCACTAGTGTTAGGGTTCCAGCATCTGCACAACCTCCCCAGCACTTGTTTCTATGTATCTTTTATTTTATGTATCTTTTCTATGGTTTTTCTAGTGGGTGTGAAGAGATAACTTATTATGGTTTTAATTTGCATTTCCCTGATGTTGAGCATTTCCCTCGAAGGGCTTCTTTTATTGGTGCCTTTCATCAGTTTTGGAAAAATTCTTAACCATAGTTTCTTTGAATGCTGCTTTCTCATCCGTTCTCAGATTGCAGTTACGTGTATGTAGACTTTTGCACCATGTCTGTTGGTGTGTTTTATGGGGTTTTTTGTACTTTTCTTTTTTCTTAAGATTTTATTTATTTCACAGAAAGCACAAGCAGGGGGAGCTGCAGGCAGAGGGAGAGGGAGATGCAGACTCCCTGCTGAGCAGAGGCCCCGACACAGCTCAATACCAGAACCCTGGGATCATGACCTGAGCTGAAGACAGAGTCTTAACTGACTGAGCCACCCAGGCACCCCCTGTACCTTTCCTTTATACTTTAGTCTGGATAGTTTCTATTGACCTACACTCACTAATCTTTCTTTACCTGTGTCTGGTTGGTAGTTATCCCATACATAAAGTTCTCTATATATCTGTTATAGAATTCCCACTTGATTTTTTATAGATTCCAGTTCTATGGTGATAATACTCACTGTTGGTTCATATTTTATTGGCTGTGTCAATCTTGGTTATTTCAAAGTCCATGTCCGGTCACAGTCCATTGTGTGAATTCCCTGTGTGGGTATGTTTCTCTGTAATATTTGATCTTAAA
Source organism: Mustela nigripes (assembly GCF_022355385.1). NCBI lineage: Eukaryota > Metazoa > Chordata > Mammalia > Carnivora > Mustelidae > Mustela > Mustela nigripes. The sequence goes on from NC_081562.1 coordinate 14,417,390, forward strand.
AAAATATTTGAGAGAAAGGGGAGCAGAGGGAGAGGGACAAGCAGACTCTGCTCAGTGTAGAGCCTGATGCAAGGCTCAGTCTCACAACCCTGAGATCATGACCTGAGCCAAAATCAAGAGTCAGATGCTTAACCAACTGACCAATCCAAGCACCCATAGATCTGTTTCTCTTTTCGTTCTATTTCCTGGTATGTTTGGTAAGTTCTGATGAGAAACTGGGGATTGTATATGAAAAACAGTAGAAGCTGTGGATGAAATTACTTTTTCCAGAAAGGATTCACAATATCCTCTGACAAATAACGAGAGCAGGGACACCTCAGTCCAATCAAGACTGGTATTTTTCCTGGCTGGACTTCAGATGTGATAAAGTCGACTACCTTTAGCACACCTCAGTTTCTAGATGCAGCCTTTCAGGGATCACAGTGAGAGCCTGAAGTTTTGAGAGGCCTCCCTCCTGAGGTCCTTAGGTGGTTTTGTTTTTCCAGTGTTGTGAGTCTAATGAATGCTTCGCTGTACCCACCTTCCTTCCTTCCGTGAGCAGCAGGCAGAGGGAGAGGGAGAAGCGGGCTCCTGGCTGGGCGGAGAGCAGAAGGCAGACAGGTACCCCACTAAGCCACTAGGCACTCCTCTGCTGCGCTCTTCGCCTGCATGTTTTTTCCCTTAGTTTCTCACCTGACACAACATGGAAATTCGTGAATACCCGAGAAGACAGCTAGCCTAGATCACTTCCCTACATGTCCTTTCTCCCAGAATCTTTGCACCGTGGGTGTTAGTTGCCTTAGAAACTCTCTAGTGACTTCGAATCGATGTAGCTTGTGTTTGTTCAGCCTTTTTTCTTTTTAGTGGCAGAGTGTTACAAGCTCACCTGGCAGAGCTGAGACAGAAGGATAGAACAAGTTATTTTTAAACCCAAATTCTAGATGTTTTCTCTGATGGTATTTTTTTTTCTGTTTATTAATTTATTTGGGACCAGGAAAAAAAATGTGTAGTATATTGAATAATCACCTTTATTGAGAACTTTTTTGTAACGTAGCTGGGGTTGTCACAGACAACTTAGGCCCTACCGTTACACGTGTATAACGTTACTCCCCAGCCCTCAGAATAAGTTGCTGTTCTACTTTGTGTAATAATTGGTCTCAGTGAAATTGAATTCCAGGATCTCATTATGTAGAGCCTACCTATTTCTAGTGCAATTAAAAAAAAAAGTTAGTGTTAATTTTTCACTTTGACAGACAGGATCAACCCCCCAGCCTCCCCACATGCTGTCTGCTGAGAACGCCGATCACCAACAGTCAGTCATCTTGTTCTCCAACTTTCCCCGCCACAGGCGTTCTCTCGGGGCTGCAAATCTTTGGGCTCAGATCTCTTCACACTTAAAAGTGGTGCCTCCCTATGGCAGGAAGTGACAGGGGACCCTTCTCTCCGTCCGTATGGCACCGTTGAGCTTCCTTTGACCTCTCTTATCCTGACTTGGATTTGAATCCCCGTGTCTGCTCACATGTCTCACCTGCTGCCCGCACTGGCTTTCAGCAGCGGCTACAAGCCCGGCCCAGCGTTCTTCTGCTCCCGGGGGCCCAGGTCTCCCCTTCCAGGAGCTCCCCAGGCACATGATCTTGGCTCTGAGCACACCCCCTGCTCGGCATTTGTCACGCCTTGTACTTCCAAGTTGGAAATAGAAGTGTCAGCTCTATTTTACTATTTAAAATTGTTTTGTATTAAATACACATTCTTATTGTTAGACGTATGTTTAGGCAGAGCTATATGTCAACATAAAACTGTGAAAATTATTAATTATTTTTTATACATAACTATTTTCCTGAGAACTGAAGTGTAGGATTTTTTTCTTTTTCTTTTCTTTTTTTTTTTTTTAGTACGTAAGCTCTAACAGCCAGTGGGGCTTGAAATCACGACCCTGAGATCAAGGATGTTCTATCAGCTGAGCCAGCCAGGCACCGCCCCCAAAATGCATTTTTTTTTCCTGTTCTTTGTATTCAAAAACGCCAAATTTGAGATAAAATTAACATTGAGTTTAAACCTACCAGAGATTTCCTTCTAGCTGTCACTCATTTTTAGTGGTCTGGGGCTTATTTTAATATCTAATTAAAAGCCAGATCAAAACAAAGAAAAACCAAAATTGTTACCCTGTCCTTCAATCTGCTGTTTCATTTATTTTTTTTAAAGATTTTATTTATTTACTTGACAGACAGAGACCACAAGTAGGCAGAGAGGCAGACAGAGAGAGAGGAGGAAGCAGGCTCCCCACTGAGCAGAGAGCCCGATGTGGGGCTCGATCCCAGGACCTTGAGATCATGACCTGAGCCAAAGGCAGAGGCTTTAACCCACTGAGCCACCCAGGTGCCCCTAATCTGCTGTTTTAGAAAGAGATTTTGGTGAACCCAAGTTACTGTGCCTTTATACCAGTGTCTTACTTGGAACAACACTTCACAGGATTCACACTCAAATGTTTGAAGTCATATTCATGACTGACACAGGAGATATTAATGGTTCATGGACTGATAGCTTTTTTGTTCTACCAAGTTACAATGGATCTCAGAAGGTCATTTTTACTGATTGTTAAAATTCACAATCTGTAATTATATTGTTGTCCCACTGGGTAGAGAGCAAAGGCTTTCCTTATTCACACTGGATCTCCCATGCCCCGTATAGCACGGGGCACAGGAGAGGCACTCCGTGTTTGAGAATGAACAGTACGCCTCTTCTTTCTCTCCCCTTCCAAGTGTCCATTTATGTATTGTCTGTGGCTATTTCAGTGCCACAAGAGAGTTGAGTGTTGTGACAGATGCAGTTAGCTAACTAAATGGAATGTCTGCTTTTTGGAAAATTTGTGATCCCTTGCTTTACGTCATAGTAATCAGGATACACCTCATGGCCAAGTATGCTTCTGGGCATTTTCATCCTTTGGGTTAGGTTTCTCTTTATCACAGAATTCTTCTTCTTTCCTATATTTTAATATTTGCCTGTTCCACTCATTCTAGTATGGGCCTCCTGATAGGGAGTGCTCTAATTTTATTTGAAAATAACTTTCACTTTTTTCCTTAAAGGATACTTTTGCTAAGTACAGTATTCTAATATGGCTATTTTTTACTTGGAATATATACATGTTCTCTTCCAGCTTCCACTATTTTTGTTAGGTCATCCGGAAGTTGAACTGTGGCTCCTTTAAAGCTAATATGTTCCTCCCTGTCTTGCCATGGCTACTCCTTACCTTTGCTTTAGTTTTCAGCAGTTTACCATAATGTGCCTCGATGTGGTTTTCTCTGGCATATTCTGCACGGGGTTAGTGGTGCTTTCAAATCTGTTGTTCGATGTCATTAGTTCTGGAAACTTTCTACCCCGTAATTTTACACATACAATTGGCTTTTTCTTCTCTCCTTCAAGAGAATTACATATGCCATTTTGCTTCTTTTCAGTTATAGCTAATCTGTTGTTAAAGCCACTTACCAAGTTTGTAATTATCTCTTATGATGCCTTTCAGTTCCAGCTTTTCCATTTTGTAGATTTTATTTGTCGGGGGGCGGGGGGAGAGAGACTGAGAGCACAAACGGGGGAGCGGGAGCGGGAGCGGGAGCGGGAGAAGCAGGCTCCCTGCAGGGAGCCCATTGCAGGGCTGGATCCGAGGACCCTGGGATCATGATGAGCCAAAGGCAGGCAATTAACCGACTGAGCCACCCAGGCGCCCCAGCTTTTCCATTTTAAATTCAATTTCTACTTTTGGCTAAGATTCTCAATTTTTAAATTCCCTTGACCATGTTAAAGATAAGTTATTACAAAATCTGTTTCTGATAGCTCCTTTATTTGGATCTTGTATGTTCCTTTCCATGGTATTTTTCAGTTTTGAATTATGTTTGGTTTCCTTGTGTACCTGGTTATTTGTGTGCCCTGATTTTTACATGTCAAAATTATAATAAAAGGGGTGCCTGGGTGATCTCAGGGTCCCGGGATTGAGCCCCGCTCTGGGCTCCTTGCTCAGCTGGGAGCCTGCTTCTCCCTCTCTGCCTGAATTCCCCCTGCTTATGCTCTCTACCCTCTCTGTCAAATGAGTAAATAATTAAAATTTAAAAAGTTTTTAAAAATTATAATAAAAATGTGAGGCCCAATATGACATTATCTTCTTCCAAGGAGGATGTGTGTGTTTGGTAGACAGCTTAGGGTATCAACAACCCTGGATTACATTAGTGAATTATAATTCAGATATTTAAAAACTGGCCTTCAGTCTGTGGAAGTTTCTGGTAGTCATTATTTCTAAGCCAACTCAAAGCCTTGGGTAGTTATTCAAGCACCACCTACTTGATCCTTCTTGATACCGGTTTTGTTTCCCACTTGCACTGCATGGTTTAAAAAAAAAAAAATCAAATGTTCAGTTTCTCAGGCCCTTAGCCATCTTTCTGGAATCTACACATATTCATTCTTAGGGGACAAATTGTCCCAAATGCCAGGCTCTTTTTCTGGTTTGTTTTCTCCTGGCTATTTCCTCAGTGATTTAATTCCTCAGGACTTCTGGGTTTCTAGGACCTGTATTTCTTAGTCCAGCATTTGTAGAATTAGGAGGCGAACTCTGTACGGATGCTGGCGTGTACCACCCAGAACCCCGTCCATGAAGAAGCAGCTCTTTCCAGAGGCGCTGGCAACTGACTTCTCCCGGAAGCGGATGTTTTCTCTGGAAATGGCTCTCAGTTTATGGCAGCTGCCTTGCCTGGGAGGACTGCTAATTTCTAGCAGAGTCTGAACCAAATGCTGAGGTGGGGTATGTCTCAAACCACAGTGCCTTACTTAATTCCAGGCTTTGTGGAGGGTCATTTCAGCTTGACAGCTAAAGATCTGAAAGGGAAATCTGTTGAAACTTCATAATGGTTCAACTTTTCCCTCTGCCCATTTCTGCATCCCCGATTTCCTTACAGGTTTTGTTTGGAGTCCCTCCCAATGTAAACAAATTCCAGTAAGCCGACTTTACGTGTCTGTTTAATTTCTTTTCATATAACCATTATTATTTCTTTTTCGTTATATTTAACTCCTTTTGGGGGGAGAAAAGTTAGTGTTGGGATAAGTAGAGCATTTGGGAGAAGTAATATACTTTGGCCATGACAGAAGCAATTAAGATAAGATACACTGTTTTTTGCCTCAGGGTGCAATCTTTACTTTGTGTTTCACATTCACTTTTTAAAAAATTGAGATATAATTGACATATAACATTATATTCGTTTCAGTTATATGACACTAAGATTGGATTTTGCTCAGAACAACTCTAGTTAATATCCATCCACATACAATTTCTTTGTAATGCGAACTTTTACAATTTACTCTTAGCAACTTTCAAATAAACAATACAATATTGTTAGCTATAGTCACCACGCTGTATATTACATCCCCATGACTTATAACTAGAAGTTTGTACCTTTTGATCACCTCACTCATTTTACTCACCCATCTGTTCTCTGAGTTCAGATTAAAAAAAAAAAAATTACACATGGGGCACCTGGATGGCTCAGTGGGTTAAAGCCTCTGCCTTCGGCTCAGGTCATGATCCCAGGGTCCTGGGATCGAGCCCCGCATCGGGCTCTCTGCTCGGCAGGGAGCCTGCTTCCTCCTCTCTGCCTCCTCTTCCTGCCTCTCTGCCTACTGGTGATCTCTCTCTGTCAAATAAATAAATAAAAATCTTTAGAAAAAAAATTACACATATAAGCAAGATCATATGGTATTGTCTGACTTATTTCAGTTAGCATAATTTATGCACTCAAGGTCCATCCATGTCTTACATATAGCAAGATTTCCTTTCTTTTTATGGCTGAATAATATTCCATTGTGTGTATATGTGTATGTATACACACACACACACTTTTCCATCCATTGATGAACACGTAGGTTGTTTCCCTATCTTGGCTGTTATAAAGCTGCAATGAATATGGCAGTGTAGCTATCTTTTTGAGTTACTGTTTTTGTTTCTTTTGGATAAGTGTTCTGCTCATTTTTAATCAGATTTTTTTTTTTTTTTTTTTTTGAGTTGTAAGAGTTCTCTATGTATTTTGGGTGTTAACCCCAAAGCAAATGATTTGCAAATATTTTCTCTCACCTTAAAGTTGCATTTTTATTTTAAGATTTTAATTATTTATTTTGACAGACAGTGAGAGAGGGAACATAACCAGGGGGAGTGGGAGAAGCAGGCTTCCCGCGGAGCAGGGAACCTTATTCAGGGCTTGATCCAGGACACCGGGATCATGACCCCAGCCGAAGGCAGACATTTAACTGAGCCACCCAGGAGCCACTGTAAGTTGCATTTTCATTTTGTCAGTTTCTTTCACTGTGCAGAAGCTTAGTTCGATGCTATCACACTTAGTTTTTGTTGCTATTGCCTTTGCTTTTGTTGTCAGATATAGAAGATTATTGTCAAGACTGATGTTAAGATTATCACTGATGTTCTAGGAGTTTTATGGCTTTAGCTCTTATGGTCAGGCCTCAATCTATTTTGAGTTAGTTTCTACATATGGTGTGAGACAGTGGTCCAGTTTCATTCTTTTCCATATAGCCATCCAGTTTAAGCAACACTATTTAATGGAGAGACTGTCCTTTATCCATTATATTCTTGGTTTCTTTGTTGTTGGTTGACCATGTATGCGAGTTATTTCTGGGCTATTTGGTTCCATTGATCTGTGTGTCTGTTTTTATGCCAGTACCAGATTATTTTGATTACCGCAGCTTTGTAACATAGCTTGAAATAAAAAAGCGTGATGCTTCCATCTTTGTTGTTCTTTCTCAAGACCGCTTTGGCTAGGGGAGCCTGGCTGCCTTAGCTGGTGGAGCTTGTGGCTCTCAAACCCTGGATTGTGGGTTGGAGTCCCATGTGGTGTGTGATTACTTGAAAATAAAATCTTAAGATTGCTTTGGCTATTTGGGGTTCTTTAGTGGTCCAACATAAAATTTGGTATTATTTCTAAGAAAAACGCCACTGGAATTTAGATAGGGATTATACTGAATCTGGAGATTGTTTTGGGCAGTAGTGTGGACATCCTAGCAGTATTTTTCCATTTCAAGAGCATGGAATATCTTTTCATCTATTTGCCTTCAATTTCTTTCATCAGTGTCTTATCGTTTTCAGTGTACAGGTTTTTCCCCTTTGGTTAAACTCCTATTTTGTTCTTTTTGATGCAAATATAAATAGGATTAAGAAATTTCTCTGATAGGGGTGCCTGGGTGGCTCGGTGGGTTAGAGCCTCTGCCTCTGGCTCGGGTCGTGATCTCAGGGTACTGGGATCGGGCCCCGCATTGGGCTGTCTGCTCAGCAGGTAGCCTGCTTCCCTCTCTCTCTGCCTACCTGTGATCTCTCTCTCTGTCAAGTGAATAAATAAAAATCTTTAATAAAAAAAAAAGAAATTTCTGATAGTTGATTGTTAGTGTATAGAAATACAACAGATTTCTGCATGTTGATTTTTGTACCCTGGAACTTTATTGAATTTTATTATTTTTAATAGTATTTTGGTCGAGTCTGACTTGGATGACTTTCCCTTTCCCAAAGCCTAATTGCTGTGGTTAGGGCTTCTAATACTAGGTGGATAAAAGTGAGGAGAGTGGGCGTCTTTGTTTTGTTTCTGATCTTAGGAGGAAAAGCTTTCAATTTTTTACTATGTTGGCTGTACACTTGTGGTATATGACCTTTATTATGTTGAGGTACATTCCTGCTAACCCACTGTTTTTAGAATGGATATTCAATTCAGTTGGATGTTTTTTCTTCATCTATATTAAGGTGACCTTATGATTTTTATCCTCTATTAATGAGATGCATCATGACTGATTTCCAGGTATTGAGCCATCCTTGCATCCTTGGAATAAATCCCACTTATGATAAATGATCCTTTCACTGTTGAATTTGTTTTGTATTTGGTAGAGCTTTTTGCAGTTATGTTCATCAGGATACTGGCCTATAATTCTTTTGTGGTGTCCTTTTCCAGTTTAATACCAGGGTAATGCTGGCCTTATGAAATGAAGTATTCCTTTCTCTTCAATTTTTTAAGAGTTTGAGAAGGATTAGTTAGAAATTATTCAGATGTTATTACTTAAATGTTTTATAGAATTCACAAGTGAAGCTGTTTGGTCCTTAACTTTTATTTGATTTTTTAAAAAAGATTTTATTTATTTATTTGATAGAGATCACAAGCAGGCAGAGAGGCAGGCAGGGAGAGAGGAGGAAGCAGATTCCCTGCTGAGCAGAGAGCCTGATGCGGGGCTTGATCCCAGGACCCTGAGGCCATGACCTGAGCGGAAGGCAGAAGCTCAGGTCACCTCATGATCCCATCCCATCAGGTCACCCACTGAGCCACCCAGGTGCCCCTGCTGAGATGTTTTTAATGAGTGATTCAATCTCCTTACTAGTAATTGGCCCCTTCAGATTTCCTATTTCTTCATGATTCAGATTTGGTAGGTAGTATATTTTTAGGAATTTTCCATGCCCTCTAGGTTGCCTGATTTGTTGTACTCTGTTCATAGTAGTCTCTTAGGATCCTTTGTATTCTGGTGGTCTATTGGTTGTAACAACTTCTTCCTCATGTTTGATTTTGCATCCTGTGTCCTCAGTCTAACTAAAGGTTTGTCAATTTTCTTTAAAAAAAAAAAAAAAAAAGGCTCTCAGATTCATTTTAGTTTCTATTTCATGTATTATTCCACTTTGATCTTTATTTCCTTCCTTCTACTAACTCTGGGCTTTATTCCTTTTTGTAGTTTCTTGAGGTGTAAAATTAGGTTGAGAGCTCTTGTTTCTTGATCCCAGCACTGAATGCAGTGAACTTTTGGTATATCCCTTAAGTTTTGGTATGTTGTGTTTCCACTTGTCTCAAGGCCTTTTCTCTCCTTTCTTATTTGACCCATTGGCTGTTCAGGAGCATGCTATTTAATCTCCCTATATTTGCAAATCTTCTAGTGTGCTTCATCTAATTTTCTAGTTTCATATTATTGTGGTCAGAAACGATACCTGATATTTCAATTTTCTGAAATTAAGACTTTTTTTGGTCGTACATGTGATCTTGGAGAATTTTCCATGTGTGCTAAAGAAAATGTGTATTCTGTTGCTTTCAGAAGGAATGCTGTGTATATGTCTGTAAGGCCAATGTTTCCATATTGGTTTTCTGTCTGAATGGTCTATTTCTTGATGAAAGTGGGGTATTAAAGTCTGCTACAATTACTGTATTGCTGTTTCTCCCTTTATGTCTGTTAATATTTGCTTTATGTGTTTAGGTGCTCCTATGATATTTATGAATGTTCTATCCTCTTGTTGGACTGACATCTTTATCATAATGTAATACCTCTTTTTCTTTGATAACAGTGAATACTATGCTGGGGGAAAAGAGAAATTTCACCTTTAATTTAGTCACTGAACTTTACAAGTAGCACTGAGGACATTTCTAAAATCATGAACATTAGCTGGAAAAGAGTCAAGTCAGTAAAGAGCAATTCCTGGGGCACCTGCCCGTGTTTATGGCTACTGTGCAATCTTGGCCAAGTCACAACCTTTCAAGGCCTGGGTTTATCCATCGTTTAAGATCAGAAGATTTTCGGGATGCCTGGGTGGCTCAGTTGGTTAAGCTGCTGCCTTCGGCTCAGGTCATGATCCCGGCGTCCTGGGATCGAGTCCCACATCGGGCCCCTTGCTCAGCGGGGAGCCTGCTTCTCCCTCTGCCCCTGCCTGCCATTCTGTCTGCCTGTGCTTGCTCTCCCTCTCTGATAAATAAAATCTTAAAAAAAAAAAAAAAATCAGAAGATTTTCTTCTAAAATTCCATAAATTATTACCTATTTTACAAACCTATAGGTTACTTATGACATATGGCATATTTTAGGAATTATTTTTTAAAAACCTCTTTATTATCCTCTTCCAGAAATGCAGCAGGATCCCTAAACTCCACACACTGAAAAGGCAAAGCACGAAGACCAGCCCTGTTTGTGCTGCCGCCATAGCTGCAGAGGAATGTCTGGCAGCAAGAAATGAAATGTGTTTCAGTCACTACATGGCTGTAGCTACACGTGGAGATTTCTCGGCCAGGTTTTTAAATCTGAGTTAAGGTAATAAAAACCAGGAAGTTTTTTGCTCTGCATTAAGACTCCATTGGTGTGTCTGAGCTCCTGCTCCCAAAAGGGCCACTAATAGATGAACTTCTCGTATGGCCAAGCACAAGCCTCTCTCGTCTTCCAAATGCTTCATTTACTAAAACACAAATAAACAGTTAAGAAGTTACCAGGTCAGAAAATTAAGAACCTATGATATAAAATACAGAGACGCAGAAATGAACAAGGATGGTTCTCTGCCCTAGTGTGGAAGTTTTATGAAACTATATTTAACACCTTATCAACGGGAAATGAAATAACCAACAGAGAAGTCCAGATTAACATTCTGAATGAAGTTAACCGTGTTTTAAATTGGTCTGCTATTTAACTTACTTTGCCTTGTCCTGGTTTTAATCCACCTTGATAAAGTGACTATTTTCTTTCATTAACCAGCAGAAAACTTTTTTGGATTTAAAACCCTTTTTCTACAAGGAAGACTGAGGGATCAGAAGAGCTACATCTTCTGTGTGTACAGGACAAGCCAGACAACCTCAAGGTAATAAATAAGCAACCAGGTTCTCCTGAAGTCTTCGGAGAAGAGGGGTCCCTTAAGGAAAGCTGGATTTTGGGGGAAGTAGTTGAGAAAAGGTGGATTATTCACACTGGGAAGGGGAGGGCTGTTCTTAGAAACCATGTTATATTTCCTTCCAGCTTTCCCATAAATTCAAATTTTGTCAAGTATTTAAAAAATAATCTACATTTAAATTGTGAAGACAAATTTGTGAACATGAACATCTCCAAATTACATGTGATCTTGTCTATTTCCCCAAGCGGACTACATTACAGGATGAACACCAGATCTACTTATTGTATTCAAGCCACACATTTTTCTCGTTTAGAAAAAGGGAATTAAAATTCTTACCTGATGAGACAGTGCTTATATCCCAGACCCGAAGCCCTTCTTTCTGACCTCCAAAGGCATAAATAAATGGCAAATCAGGGCAACAGGAAGAACAGAACAGAACTCCCTAGGAAGAGGAAAACAGATGGTCAGTCCTTCCAGAAAGCCCCAATGTAAACCCCTGCTCCTATCTACATATATTTGAACCAACTCACCAGTATCTCTTACGTCTCTTGCAGAGTCTTACAAGACAAAGCCATGTAAGTTCAGCACGATGGCCATTCTGTGAGGATGTATGCACTCTGACTACTGAGGTCTCTAATCTCAGTTTTCCCAGAAGCTTTTATTTCCCCTTTTTTTTTTTTTAAAGATTTTATTTATTTATTTGACAGACAGAGATCACAAGTAGGCAGAGAGGCAGGCAGAGAAAGAGAGAGCAAGGAGGAAGCAGGCTCTCTGCGGAGCGGACAGCCCGATGTGGGGCTCGATCCCAGGACCCTGGGATCATGACCTGAGCCGAAGGCAGAGGCTTTAACCCACTGAGCCACCCAGGCGCCCCTTTTATTTCCCTTTTTAAGCAATGATGTTACTGTAGGTCACCATTAAATCATTTTTTTAACTTCTGAATTTTTTTTATGCTTATTACTAATACATATGCATTATAGAAAACAAACACAAAGTATAAAAATCAGTAAGATAATACTGTTTAAATTTAAAATCTTATTCCAAAACATAAACATTTAAGCATTTAAATATAAGTGGGAGATAGTACTATATAATTGCATCTGTAACTTACTTTCCCCACAAATATTTATACAAACAGATGCACAGTGTTCTGTATCTACAATTATACTAACTCAGTGCCTGACATATAGTAGGTGCTCAATAAATATTTGCTAAATGAATTCTGGTTATTTCTAAATTTTTTGCTACTACATAGTAATCCATTTCGGTGTAGTCAAAACTAGTTATGCAAAGATGTAGTGATAGATAAACTGACCCTAACAGCTACAGTGCCCTAAAGGTCCAAGCTTTCCTGGGATGGGCCCCAATTTGGAGTTAAAAAAAGAAAACCATGGCCATTCTCCTCAAGTCCTAGAAAATCTCTTTCCATCCTTCTTCCCAAACAACTGTTCATTGTGTCTGTTAGGAAAGGAACCAGATAAGGACAATTTTAGAGGATCTTAATGACTCACAAACCTCCCACCAAGTTTGACTAAGCTCAAAATGAACCTCCCAGCAAACCCATATTCTTTAATGCAGTGATTCCTAGGGAAAGACAATACAGGTCAGAAACAAACAAAAAAGCTGAAAAGGAAGATGCCCAGATAAATTCTTACCATTTTCATGTCCCTAGAGTGAACCAGACTTGGCCTGTCTCCTAATATGTCCCAGATCTTCACATACTTGTCTGCTGATGCTGTCACAAGACAGCCCTTGATTTGACTACTTAGATCAAGACCTAAAGGAAGAGATTAGTTCAGCCTCTGAAATGTAGATTTACTTCATCGTAAGTTAATAGAAATGAAACACTATTTGGGCTCACCGGAAATTTCATCATTGTGTGCATTAAGTGTAAAAATTGGCTTATCTGAACGTGCATCCAAATTATACACAAAGCCGTCATCCGTACTGGCCTGGAAAGAGGAAAAGACAGTCAAGGTCATGCTACATGGCAAGAAAATTTAGCAATGGGTAAGCAGTGTAAATTATAGTAGAAACCAGCTATTTACCTGAGGAGCTTATTTAAAACAAACAAACAAACAAAAAACAAAAAACCCACGAAAAATTTCCTGGGGTATAAGCGGGATTTGTCCCTGCATGGATTAATGCAGCTGGTGCGTGTACCACGCAGTGGGCATGAGGATGAAGCTTTGGTGGTGGTGCGGGCGAGGCTGAGAGATGGGCTAGCTGAGGTCACGTCCAAGGGAACAGAGGCCTGGGAAGCACAGCCTTTACAGTACAGGCAGAGGGAACCAGAGAGAGAGGGTATAATATAGGTCGTCAGGGGAGCAAAGAAATAGCGCTTCTGAAGAAAGCAACAAAGGTCAACATTTGGCAGCGAGGCTTCATGAGTAAGGGAGGCAGATTACGGTGGATTGTTACACTCCCAAGAAAGGGGAGAAAAGAAGGAGCCAAGAGACAGACCTAGTCTAGGATAGGAGAGAGGCTTGGCCTGTGTGCCAGCTGAGGGCAACAGCCACGGCAGGAAACGAGGGGAAAAAGGAACAAGTGAGAAGTCTTAATGGCTGGGCCGCGAAGAGGACAAGAGGACAGAGGGCTCATCACGGGAGCCTGGCGTGAAGGAGGCAAACCATTTAATTGTAATCACTTTCCATTTTCCTAAATATCTGTGATTTTAGTACCAATGAAAACTTGTTAGCGAATAACCTCAGAAATTATGTGTGCTTCAGTGCTGAGAGCCAAATTACAACACAACATTCAAATACCACTGGCACTTCACTCCTGATAACCATAAAAGGGAATCTGGCTTCAGGCGACACAGCTGGGAACAGCAATGTGCCTCTGAGCAGAGGGAGACTACATGTGCTCAGAATCAATGTTTCAGGAACCTTAATAAAACTATCCACCGATGGGCGCCTGGGTGGCTCAGTGGGTTAAGCTGCTGCCTTCGGCTCGGGTCATGATCTCAGGGTCCTGGGATCGAGTCCCGCATCGGGCTCTCTGCTCAGCGGGGAGCCGGCTTCCCTCCCTCTCTCTCTGCCTGCCTCTCTGTCTACTTGTGATCTCTATCTGTCAAATAAACAAATAAAATCTTAAAAAAAAAAAACCAAGAAACTATCCACTGATTTTAAGAAAGCATTTCTTTCTCTCATTCATAAAGTACTACATATTTTACTTTAGGAAAATTAGGAAATTTATGGATGTACCACAGTTTCTTTAATCTTCTGGATGAAAGCTTGGGTTTTATTTCTCCATGGATTGAAAGGTCTGCAGAATCTTTGGATGCTACACAGAAAACTGTTATCCTATACATATTAAGGATACTTAAACCAAGAACTTAATACTTTTTCCTATCTGGGAGACTGCTATATTAAACAGGCTAGCATTCTCATCACTGAAGCTCCATTTAATTTAAATAAAATCATCTTCTTGGATGAAATTAACTATTAAAAAATATAGATTAGGTATGCTTAATATTTCAAAGAAACACACTAATAATATGATCAAAATCAGGAACTAAAATGTGGCACTTTGAAATGGCTGGAAATTAGCAAAATCATTTACATGTTAACCATCTGTGGCTGCCCCATTATTGTTAAGAGTTTTTTTTAACCCTAAAATCTAACTATTCCACAGTATTAATACAGAAAAAGCAAGGCGATTGGCTGGCTCAGTTGGTAGAGCATGTGACTCTCCATGTCAGGGTTGGGAGTTCAAGGCCCATACTGGGCGTGGAGACTTAAACCCAAAAAACCAAAAAACAAACCCCAACCCTCCCCGCCCCAAAACAAACAAACCTCCACCAGAGAAAGATTCTCTCTACAGTGGAATTAGAGAAGTCATTAGTAACCTAGATAAGCAAAACAGTATGTAGCTTTACCAAAAAATGACAAGGTGAAAAGTGATTCCAAGTCACTCTCTCAATCTGCCCGCTGAATCGCCACATTCGATGGCTTTCATCTGGACTTCGGCAGTCATACAAAGCCACTGACCTGGACAGACAGGCAAAGTTACGGTTTTAAGAGTTCAATTCGTCTATATGTTTTATATTTATTTATAATGAAATGGTAACAAAACAACACTGTGAACTCAAGATCCAATTATATAAAGCCTGTTTTAAGGTTCTAAAATAAAGAAGAAAAGAGGAGTTGATTTTCACTAGCTGGTAGACTCTGGATCTGTCACTTGAAGGCACTGGTGGCTCTGGATATCACAGCAGACTTGACCGTCTCCAGGCTCAGCCATCCACTCACAAGATGAATCCTCTCTATTTCCAAAAGACTAGGACAACTTTGAATTTTCCTGTTCCCAGCAGTGCTCAGAGCCAGATAATTCATGTCTTAACCACATTTACTCTATAAGCAGGTTACCGTGCTGGGGAAGCCAGTGGATAGACTTTATAATTCTGAATGAATCCGAACTAAAAAATATAACTATTACTCTTCAAAAGAGAAGGAATCAAAATAAAGATTGCAAGTTGGTTTCTGCTTCTACTGGCTCTCTCTCCCACCTTCAGACCCAATCCGCAAAAAGGTGCACACGCATGACTGGAAAACCCCTGTGAGGGACTGCAGTGGGTCTAATTCCTCCCTTCCCCCTCCAGCCACACTCTCTGTCGGGGTTATAGGAATTCTGCCACAAATGCACTCTGTTCCCCACTCCATGTTATCTCTTTCCGCCTAGAAAGTAAGCCAGAAGTATACTAGTTCTGAGCCTAGGTCTAAAGAGGCGTTGGTATCTCTGCTGAAGCGTCTGACCTCACCATGAGAACATGCGGGGGCTAGCCCACTGGTCCCGAGGATATGAAACAAGGAGAGCCCAATCTCCATCGCCCCACCAAAATAAGCCAAGATCTACCAGTTGAACCTAGCCCAGATTAGCTCAATCTTGCAGTGGCATAAGAAATACATGTCTATTGTATGTCTACTCTAAGTCACTGAATTTTGGACAGCCTGCTTTGTAGCAATGGCAAACTCCTATGCCCTCTAAAAATCAAAGCAGTTGCTAGTTAGGAACTACATTATTACAAGAGAACAACATTCCCTTAGAGACTGAAAGGACCAGAGTTGAAAGGGACAAGTGAGTATCACTGCAAATTTAAACACTCAGTATTGTAGTCTGAGCATCAAGTCATACTTTCTGAATTAGAAGATTCAAAACAGCAGCAATAATTCCTGCAGTGTTTTCTTACTTATCATAGGATCCAGAAATCAGAGTCTGTGCTTCAAATGGATGAAACTGCAAAGTCTGGACCTAATAGGAGAAAACATAAATAAACAGATCTATGTTTGTTTGGTTTTGGTAAAACTGCTGAGTACTTAAATCCAGAAAATCAATTTGGCAGTGTTTCTATAAATTTTTCCCTTTGAAATTTAGTAGTATTTAGAGAAACAAATGTACTACATAATCAAAAGGACAAACATTTTCAAATAAAAGCAGATACTTTAAAGACAATGCAGGATTTCTCAAGTTGTGTTTGACAGAATACTTACATCCCTCAAATGTTAAATATACTGAGAACAAAAGAGCGAGCAGTCAAACTTACTGGGCAACTCTACATATTCTGACCTATTCTGAAGTCCCCGACTGCACGCTAGGACATCTGACCTCTGAGTTCTGCAACAACAGATCTGTTAAATCCTTTAACCTCATCTGGTGATTGACAGCCCTGTCTCTTTATGGGTCTCTGTAAACATGCTACAAATTACTAATGTTTCCAGTCACTTCATCCATCTCCGCAGTTGGAGCTCTAAGATGAGTAATTCTAACTATCATACTGGGCTCTGTGAGGGTCCAATAAGATAGCATGTCAAAGCACTTTATAATTCACAGAAAGTCATGTATGTTTGGGATTATTGTAGCCAACATTTGTCCCATACTTTTTAGACTCCCTTTTATCCACTCAATCACCATACCTTGTCTGTGTGTACAGCAAGGCTAGCTGCTGGCTTCCCTAAGGACATATCCCACAGAATTACAGTGTTGTCAGCTGATGCACTTGCCAGCACGTTTCTGAGAAAGGGAGGAGACAAATCAGGTGATTGGTTTTAAAGTCAAGAGCACGAAATTTAAGAATTCCATTTTCAATGACATCCAAAAGAATAAGATACTTAAGAATAAATTTAACAAAAGCATTTAAAGTTTACATATTGAAAGCTACAAAAGATTGTTGGAAGAAAGAGTATCAGAATGAAAGGAAAGATATCCCATGTTCATGGATTGGAAGACTTTTTTTAAAAAAGATTTATCTACTTATTTAAGTAATCTCTACACCCAATGCGGGGCTCAAACTCATGGCCCTGAGGATGAAGAGTTGCATGCTCCACCAACTGAGTCACCCAGGCACCCTGATTTAATGTTGTTAAGACAGAAATACTGCTATTTACAGACTGATCTATGGATTTGGCCAATCCCTTTCAAAATCCCTGCAGACTTTTTTTTTTTTTTTTCAAAGAATGGACAAGCTGGTTTTAAATTCATATGGAGGGGTGCCTGGGTGGCTCAGCTGGTTGCATATCCAACACATGGTTTTAGCTCAGGTTGTGATCTCATGGGTCATGGGATCGAGCAGCCCCTCATCAGACTCTGCACTTGGTGTGAGTCTGCTTGGGATTTATTTTCCTCCCTCTGTCCCACCCACTTGCATGTACTTTCTCTAAAATAAATACATCTTTAAAAAAAAGTTCATAGGGAAATGTAAAGGACTCAGAACAGCCAAAATAATCTTGGAAAAGAGAGCAAAGCTGAAAAGTACACAGTATGGATTTCAAAATGGACTGAGAAGCCACAATAATCCAAACAATGTCGTACTGGCTTAAGGACAGACATACCAGTTAACAAAATAGAATGAAGAATAAGTAAATCCTTAAATTTATGGTCATTTGTTTCTGACAAAGATGTTAAGATTATTCACTGTTCACTGGGGAAAAGAAAAGTATTATCAACAAATGGCTCAGGGACAATTGGATATCCTCATGTAAAAGAATGAAGTTAGACCTCTATCTCATACGACCTCAAAATAGATCAATGGACCTACTAATGTAAGAGCTAAAACTATTAAACTCTCAGAAGAAAACAGGTATAAATCTTTGTGACCCTGGGTTAGGCAATGATATCTTAGGTATGACAAGAAAAGCCTTAGAAACAAAAGACATAAATGAAATGGACATCACCAACATGAAAACCTTTTGTATTGTAAATGAGATCAAGAAAGTGAAAAGACCACGGAATGGGAGAAAATTAGTTGTAAGTCATATCTGATAAAGGACTTGATTCTAGAATATATAAAGAACTCTCAAATAATAAAAAGATAATCTAATCAGAAGATGGGCAAAGAATATGAATGGACATTTCTCTAAAGAAGATCTATAAATAGCAAATGAGCATGTGAAAAGTTGTTCATTAGGGAAATGAAAATGAGAATATGGGATACCACTACATACTCACAGGACAGGTATAACGAAAAAGACAAACAATAGTAACTGTTAGCAAAACAGAAAAATCAGCTACCATGCTGGTGGGAATGGAAATGGTACAGACACTACCATATGGCCTAGAAATTCCACTCCTTAGGGATAGATCCTAGAAAAGAAAAACAGGTCTGTGCAAAAATCTGTCCACTAATATTTACAGTAGCATTATTCATAATAGGCAAAAAACAATCACAAACAAAATGTCTATTAACTGGTGAATAGATACATGAAATGTCATACAAGCATTCAATCAATTAAAAAGGAACGATGTACTAATTAATGCTCCAACAGGATGGACCTTGAAAACATTATACAAAAGTGACAGAATCCAGACACAGAAGGCCACATATTTTATGATTCCTTTTCTAAGAAGGAATGTCCAGACAGTCAAATCCAGAGAGACAGAAAGAAGATTAGTGGCTGACTGGGGCTGGAAGCACAGGAGGAGGAGGAATGACTGTTTATAGTACAGATTTCTTTTTTGGACTGATGAAAATGTTTTGGAATTAGACAGTGGAGATAGGTGTACAATTTTGGGAATACACCCCAAGTCACTGAACTATACACGTTAAAGACTGAATTTCATGATATGTAATTTTATATCTCGATTTTTTTAAACTAGAAAAGGGCATGGGACGCCTGGGTGGCTCAGTTAGTTAAGCGGCTGCCTTCAGCTCGGGTCATGATCCCAGCATCCTGGGATCGAGTCCTACATCGGGCTCCTTGCTTGGCAGGGAGCCTGCTTCTCCCCCTGCCTCTGCCTGCTATTCTGTCTGCCTTTGCTCTCTCTCTCTCTCTGACAAATAAAGAAAATCTTAAAAAAAAAAAAAAAAGACATTAAATGCTATTAATAAGAAAAAACAATTTACCTACCTCTTAGGGATCAAGTGATAATAATGTCATTCTACAGGAGAACACAGGCCTCAGAGCCCAGAAAACTTGAAAAGGGGTTCCTGGTGGTGCTGCCATTTACTAATCGTAAGTCTTAGAAGTCAGTCTCACTTCCTTGCCTGCCGATGAGAATGCTACAGCCAACTTCAAAGGGTTACTACTCAAGTACATGGCTGAGTGACCAGAAGACAGTAGGTCCCTGATTAATGTTAGCTGCCTGTCTTTCCTCTTTGTAAAAACAGATATTCCTGGGGGCGCCTGGGTGGCTCAGTGGGTTGAGCCGCTGCCTTCGGCTCGGGTCATGATCTCAGGGTCCTGGGATCGAGTCCCGCATCGGGCTCTCTGCTCAGCGGGGAGCCTGCTTCCTTCTCTCTCTCTCTCTGCCTGCCTCTCAGTGTACTTGTAATTTCTCTCTTTCAAATAAATAAATGAAATCTTTAAAAAAACAAAAAAAAAAACAAAAACAAAAACAAAAAAAAACAGATATTCCTGGAACCTCATTCTTCACTATCTGATTTGAAATGGCTGACACAGAATTAAGTCATTAGTGATCATAATATTTGTCTAGAAAATCAATATGCTATTAAAATAAAATGTTGATGGGTTTATTTCTGGAGCATTATTTCCTCAAGAAATACTTCCATTATACAAACTGCTTTCTGTTTTATAACTCACATTTCAGTGACACAGGCAGGGTCTCTTAAGAGGATCATGTATATTATTTGATTCTAATCAATGAATTTCAAATTTCTACCATTAAGTTCCATATACAAGTCATTAATGTTTTAAGTCCTTGGCAGGTCAAAGATTTAATGTTACTTAAATTCCCAATATTTTGTTTATATTCAATGCCTGCCAACAGCAAAAAGTTAAAATTTTACAGTACATTTTTCATCCTAGTCCTTCTCCCAACACTTGAGATTCCTTTCATATTAAAATTCTTAGTGTATCAGGCTTAAAAATAAATTACCAGCCCCTCAAACTCCCGAATGCTGTACTCCCAAGAAGAGTACAACAATAAGAGTATGAATGAGCAGAGAACATGCATGTTGGTCCCGGGAGCATTTTATTTCCCCAACTAGGAACAACATCAATATGTTATTCTTCACGATCCCAAACTTTTCTGTGCACCAGGGCATGTATGGCAAGTATTTAAAAGCACTCGTGTACCTTTTCAGTAAAGAAAGGGGAAAGGAGAACCAAGGTCTGTAATAAGATGGAGAAAGTAGAGGAGTTAAGGAGCAAAGACACGGGTGGCCCTGCAGTCACGAAGGTGTGAGTGCAGACAGGGTGCGGCAGGGGTACTGGTGCTGGCAGCGTCTGCACGGAGCTCGGGAGCTGTGGTTGGGCAAAGGCACTGCTGGATCAGCCGGAAGTGATGAGGAACTGTTCTGCCAGAACAAACTCAGTTACTCAAATTAACAGCTACTATATGTAAGAATTTAGTATACATAATTACCGTGACAGGTCAGATTTATTAACAACTGGGTTCCTAAAAGCAGGGCACACTCATTCCGATCTCTTATTTGTCTGCCCATTAGTTAAGAACGGGCCCAATTCAGATAAAACCTGGGGAAATTTTTAAAAAACAAAACAACACAACAGATTCTTGGGCCCTTGCTCCAGATGTGACTCAATCTTAAGGAGATTAGAGACCAGGAATTTAACCTTTACTTATTTTTTTAAAAGATTTTATTTTTAAGTAATCTCTACACCCAATGTGGGGCTTGAACTCACAACCCTGAGATCAAGAGTCGCAAACGCTACCGAATGAGCCAGCCAGGTGCCCCTCACCAAATGGTTCTAACTCTGAAGAGGTGTGAGCGCAAACAGGAAGACAGGCTCTCGTCGGTGAGCCAGCACTCTGGGCCCCTCCTCCCCGCGCTCACAATTACAAAGGATCCCGTGTAACAGAGAGGTTGGGAAAATGGGTCTCGGGTGACCCCGCTTGTTCTTACGCCTCAAGTAAGCTCAACCTGATGCTCATCTTCCTTGCCTTAGAAGCCCCTCAAACCAACCATGCTATTAGGAAAATGGCCTTCTGGGGTAACTGCTGTTTAAAGAGGAGTATAAAGAATATGCAGACGACACATGCAAAAGAAGGAAGTGGAACTCTTACCTTCGACTGTGCGCAACACTTAACTCAGAATGGATCCAAACACCTAAATGTAGGAGCTAAGACTATAAAACTCTCAAGGGAAGAACCTCATGACAAGGATCTGGCAAAGATTTCTTGGATAGAACACTAAACGCACAGGCAACAAAAGTAAAAATAAATTGACTACATCAAAATTAAGAACTGTGCGTCAAAGGACACTATCCCAAGAGTTAAAGGGGATCCATCAGATGGGGGAGATGTTTGCAAATCACATATCTGAGGAGAGATTGTATCCGGACTATATAAAGATCTAAAACTCAGTGAAAAACCAAAAAACTCGATTCAAAATGTGCAAAGGTCTTCAAAAGACATTTCTCCGAAGATAAACACAAATGGGCCAACAGGCACCTGAAAAGTGCTCCACAAAATGGTAAACACAGAACTGCCACACGAAGCAGCAATTTCACTTTCGGGGAGACACTCGTAAGAACTGAAAGCTCGGATATTTGTACACTAACGTTATTTACATCAATGTGTGTAACCGCAGCACCGCTCACAACAGCCAGGAGGTAGGAGCGACCTAAGTGTTCCTCGACAGATGGAAAAACAAAATGTGGGTGATCCGAACAATGCAATGTCATTCAGCCTTAAAGAGAAAGGCAATCTTGCCACATGTGACAACATGGAGGACGTCGTGCTAAGTGAAATAAGCCAGTCACCAAAGGGCCGATACTATACAATTCTACATTTCTAAGGTAACTCCAAGAGTTGACTTTACAGAGACACAAAGGTTACTAGGGCCTGGGGGTGCCAAGGATGGAGAGTTGTTGTTTAATGGATACATGCTTTCAATTTTGGAAAATGACAAAAGCTCTGGAGTTGGACATTGCACAACAACGTCCACTGAACTATACATTTAAAAATAGTTCAAGTAGGGGCACCTGGGTGGCTCAGTGGGTTAAAGCCTCTGCATTTGGCTCAGGTCATGATCTCAGGGTCCTGGGATCGAGCCCCACATCAGGCTCTCTGTTCAGCTCTCTGCCTCTCAACCTACTTGTGATCTCTCTCTGTCAAATAAATAAAATAAAAAAATCTTTAAAAAAAATAGTTCAAGTGGTAAATATTACATATATTTTATCACAATTAAATCAGCTGAAAAGGGACGCCTGCGTGGCTCAGTTGGTTGGACAACTGCCTTCGGCTCGGATCATGATCCTGGAGTCCCGGGATCGAGTCCCGCATCAGGCTCCCAGCTCCATGGGGAGTCTGCTTCGCTCTCTGACCTTCTCCTTGCTCATGCTCTCTCTCACTGTCTCTCTCTCAAATAAATAAATAAAATCTTTAAAAAAAAAAAAATTAGCTGAAAAAAATTTGGATGAGATTTTGTGCAAACTAAACGAAATGAGGGAAATGTTTCCCATGAAAAGAAACACAATTTGGCACCACTGGCATTGAAGCAGCTTTTCCCCCAGTGCTGCTGGGAGGGCGCTTGGTCACCAAGTCTGTAATGAGCCCGAGCCCCTACAGACCTTGGAGCTGGCAGGTGATGTGTGGGCTACGAGGACACAGACGGCAAAGCCCTTGCCTTCAAGCGGCATACACTGCAGGAAAGGGAAGGAAGACACAGAGACCCCAACACATGACGTGGAGACAGGGGTAGGCATGAGTTAAGATGACGGTGGTTACAGTCTCTAACAACCCTCCAAATGTTATTTCTTTTTTACCTGATCAGCTTATTCCAGGAAAGGTCCAGGACAGCGTCGGTATGCCCCTCCGCGGAGGAACTCTGTAATAATTGTTTCATTACTTTTTGTATTAAAGTGACCCCTGTAATTGACCTTAATTTGAAAGATTCTTTAAATCTTGCTGTTTGATCTTCAGCAAACTTGCTTTCAAGCTGAAGACCTAAAGAAACACCTTGCCTTCCTGTTACTTTAGGGATCCGGGATAAATACTCCTTACAGAAGACAAGCTATAGCAGTTCTTAATCTAGGTGGTAGAGTTCTACAAATAACCACCCCCCCACCCCAAAGTTAAGTTTTAAAAGCGGCAGGAACTAATACATTGATATTTAGAATTCAACATACTAAAGGCTAAACAGAATTCTTTCAAAAATTCCAAGAAGCATAGGAGTGTGAATAGTTACTATACCAAAAGGGTCAAACCCGAGAGTAAGTGGTTTGGGGAAGGATGAGTAACATAGCAATGGGTGCAATCAGAGATCCGTGCTTCCCTGGATGGGCCTTTTGAAACCCCAACTATGGACAATATCTGTCCTGTTCTGCCAAAGCGTCTAACTGAAATACTAACTGTATGCTCTCCTGACTCCACCCCACCAGTAAACTTCTCTGTCGTGAGAGTTTAATTATTGACTTGTTTACCTTCTTCCCTTTCTTTTTCTTCTTTTTCGATAGCTTACTTCCAAGAGTGAAGACTGGTTCTAAAGAGTCCACTATGTCAAGGTCCCACACTTCAATAACGGGGGTCATGTTTCCCACAGCAATATAATTTCCTACAGGAGGAAGTGAGGTATTGGATTTGAAACATTTCTAATGAAAAATATTGCACCGTGGGTTGAGTGATTTCTTAGAGCACTTTCTCTCAAACTTTCACATGCATGTGTTGTCACCTGAATATTCAAATGCATATTCCATTTCAGAAGGGCTGGGGTGTGCCCCTGCATAAGCACTCTGACCAGCTCCCAGGTGTACTGTACTGTGCTGCTGGCCCTTGGACCATAATTTGAATAAAAAGGGCTCAGTCTTTTGACCCCAGGGTCCCTACTTAGGTTCTAAGAACAAAACTCATCTTCCACCTTCACCCGTGTTGTGAAAACAGGGACTGAATCAGATCATGAAGGTGAATAAGCTTGGCAAACGAGACGTGAGGTTGAGCAGGACCAGATTTGACCTTTCTTAAGAAGCAGGATGCGGCAACTAGCAGGGTGTGGCTGGGGCGACAGCAACTAACACAAGAACCTACTTACTTCTCTCTTCAGTCTGGTTTTACTTGAAGTTTTCTAAGAAAGGTCATGCCACCAAACTCTTGGGCCATGCTACTTTCTATTGGGTTTACTTCACACCATTTTGCAGCTCCTAATGCTGTTAGCCTGTTCTTCTGCCTACAGCAATAGCAGTTATCTGACGTCTGAAGACACACAGACTCAAAACAATTACGTGATTGTGTTTTAAGAACTAACAATGTAACTTCATAAAATAACAATTTCATTTAAAAATCAACAATTCTGAGAACATTCATAGAGAATACATAACTTATGTGGCTAGAAATAACATACAGGGCTAGGAACCCCTGAGCCATCTTAGCTTTTCTAATTACCTGTAGAATCATCTGGACTGGGATCAAAATTCAGCCATTCCACACTTAGAGGGTATGCAGACAGCAGTATATCATGATGCACATAAAAGGAATCTTCTTCCTGATTATAAACTGAAAATATAAAACATTGGGACGAGACTTTATTGTGTCAGAGTAAGAAATCACATCCCACTGAAAAGGACACACTCTCCCTGTTAAACCTACAGAAGCCCATGTGCTTAAAGCGAGTCACATCTGATGGCATCAAAAGGAGCCTCCCAAGTTGTTACCGCTCAGCAAAATTCTGCAGGTCTCATATATTCCTATCACCTGGTGTGCTCCAAAGGAACAGGAACAGGGGCAAGGAACTGACATTTGCCTGAACCCCCCCATCGGCAGATGCACTGGTTAGAACAGTCCTATACTCCAGTCCACCCACTACAGAAAACAAATGTTCATAAGGGATCCATAGGGAGCATTTGATTATTATCTTTTAAAGGTCTATCTGGCTATAAGAATAAATAAAAAAATAGAACTGGAAAGAAAGAACTCACATTTAGAAATCTAAATGCTTGTCAAGAATTACTGCTTTAGTATTTAAAGATCAACAATGTAAATAAAGCTTTTGAGAACACTTTCGGAATATGACAACTAAAACAACTGGCTCTTATCATTCAGAGTTATAATGTTAAGGAGCAAAGATATTGTTAAAATCAATGACTAAGAAGTCTTTCAAAAATTATGCAATGAAACACTGATGAAACCGAGCCCAAACAATCAGAAATCTGCCCCCTCAATATGCTTTTTATTAGAAAGAAGCAAAGTTAAGAGAGACTAAGAATTTTTAAAGAAATTCCTCAGACCACTTTCTATGTATGTTCTCTGAGGCAAGGGAAACAAAAATAAACTACGTAGAAGCTACATCAAAACTAGAATCTTCTGCACAGAGAACGAAACAATCAACAAAACTAAATGGCAACCTACAGAATGGGAGCAGATATTTGCAAATGACATATCTAATGAAGGGTTAGTATCCAGAACCTATAAAACTCAACACCAAAAAATAACTAATCCAATTAAAAAATGGACAGAAGACATGAACAGACACTTTTACAAAGAAGACCTACAGATGGCCAACAGACACATGCAACGATGCTCCACATCATTGATCAGGGAAATATAAATCAAAACTACAAGGAGAGACCACTTCGCACCTGTCAGAATGGCTAAAACCAACCACACAAAAAACAGTAGATGTTGGCAAGGATGTAGAGAAAGGGGACCCTCCTCTACCCCTGCCTGTGGAGATGTAAACCGGTGCAGCCAGTCTAGAAAACAATACAGGGGTTCCTCAGAGAGTTAAAAACAGAACTACCCTACAATCCAGCCATCACACTAGTAGGTATTTACCCAAAGAATACAAAAGTACTAATGTAAAGGGGTACATGGACCCCGATATTTATATTTATACATTATCTACAACAATCAAATTATGGAAAGAGCCCAAATGTCCATTGACTGATGAATGGATAAAGATGTGGAGTGTGTGTGTACACACACACACACACACACACACACACACACACGGAGGAATATTATTCAGCCATAAAGAAGAATGAAATCTTGCCATTTGCAAGGATATGGATAAAGCTAGAGAGTATCACACTAAATGAAATAAGTCAGAGAAAGACAAATACCATATGATTTCACTTACATGTGGAATTTAAGAAACAAAACAAGCAACAGGAATAAAGAGAGAGAGACTGTAAACCAAGAAACAGACTCTTAACTGTGGAGAACTAATGGTCACCAGGATGGAGGTGGGCGGGTGCTGGGAGCAACTGGTGTTGGGGATGAAGGAGGGCACTTGCTGTGATGAGACCCGGTGACGCATGGAGGTGCCGAATCACTGTAGTGTACACCCGAAACCAGTATTACACTGTATGTTCACTAACTGGAATTTAAATAAAAACTTTTAAAAAATTCCTCAAACCTCTGCATCTGGGTTAGATCCTGGATCGGCAGATTCCAAGTCACGTTCTATCCTATCACTTCACGACGAATGTTTAAAATGGAAAACTTGTGGTCCTGCGAGAACCTCAACTGTGGTCCAAGTACTCAGCTAACATTTTAGATAAATATAATGATGAAGCTGTAAAATAATCTCCTTTTATCCATGTCAAATCAACATTCAGATCAGCTTTTAAATGCAATTTTGAATTTATTCTTGCCTAGAGATATGCTAAATAATTTGGAGATCCACACCATTCACCAGATCCAAGTATCTCTTTAATGATGTCGATTAGACTAAGGAAGTAGGACTACCACTGCTTTAACTTCTTAACCCCTCTCCGATACTCACTAAATACAAAGGAATGACTCCAGTAAGCTCTCAAAGGAAAATGTACAAAAATCAATGTCAAACTGAGTTTCGATTTTTGAAATTAGAACTTTAGGCTTAATTCATTGAGCCACTCAGGCACCCCTGGAGTTTTTTTTTTTTTTTTGGTAAAGATTTTATTTATTTATTTGACACAGAGAGAGAGAAATCACAAGTAGGCAGAGAGGCAGGCGGCGGGGGGGCGGGGGGCAGCAGGCTCCCTGCGGAGCAGAGAGCCCAATGCGGGGCTCCATCCCAGGACCCCGAGATCATGACCCAAGCCGAAGGCAGAAGCCTAACCTACTGAGCCACCTAGGTGCCCCTAGAATTGGATTTTTAAAAATTTTGCCACATGGTTTTTATTTGAAATATGTAAAAAGTTCAAAGATCTTTAGAAGAATAACTTTGCACTAAGGTTTCTGCTATTTAAAGCCTTTTCATTTTATAAATAGATCCACAATGGGCCATGGGATTAAAATGGCCTAATCCACAGACTTCCTGAAGGCAGTCTTAAGGATTGTGAGGATTTCCAAAAATCCAAGCTACAAAATGGAGTAAGTGACAAAGTAACCTAGAAGATGTAAAAAAAAAAAAAAAAAAAAATAAACATAAAGATTTTAATTTTCAAGCTATGCAACTGTGCTTCTATAGCAAAAGGCCTTAGCTTAATATCTTTAAAGCTGCAAATTTTAAAGACAGATGATTAGAAGATTGTTGAGTAAGGACAGACATGTCTGAGGATGTGCACAGGAGAAGGGACAAGAAAAACAGAAGGGAAAATCTAGAGGCAGAATACTGCAGACGTCCTGAAGGTCTATTTTTTTTTAGAAAACAGTTATTCAATTAATGTTTGTTGACATAATAAATATTGACATTAAATACATCTGATTTAAAAATCCAAATGAAAAAGAAAAATTCGAATCAGTGCCCACTTCAGATTCAAAGCATTCACCTCCGGCTGTGGTGCAAATATTCGTTGAACTGGGAAAGGAGACTGGAGGAATGGAAGCCCTTGCATTGAGTTTTTGTGAAGAAATGCAGGGGAAATATGTGAAAAGACTGTGGAAAAAAGCAGAATAAAAACCTGCCTCTTGAGTATAATCTTCACCATGTAAAGAAAAAGTACACAGAAAAGAGACTGGAGTAAAAAGCCAGGGCAACAAGTTACCTCTCGGTAACAGGACTGTAATTGTTTCCTGTATTTTTATATGGCTTTACTTCTAGGTTTTCTCCAATGGGGAGAGAGGGAGAATGAAAAACTGGCAAAAATGTTCAAAAAAATACTAAACCTGCACGCACACACACACACCAGGAGACCCATTTCCATAAATAAGTCATGTACGAGCCACATACCAGACCACACATGCCCAAGCACAATGACCAGCGTATCTATGAACTGTATATATATAATTAACCATGTAACTTAAATGAGATCCACCAGGAACTGTGCCTGAAAATTCACAATAGTAGCTATTATAGTGATTACTTTCATCTTAGAGAACCTTTCCCCAAGGGCTGCCCGCCACTTACCGTGGACCTCTAAATTGCACTGGTCTTGTTCAGCTCTGCCACAAACTATCAGATTGTCACTGGGCTTGATCAAGAAATCTTCACGTTCATATTGCTCCTAAGTGGAGAGAATAAGTCGTTAACTAGAAGCAGATATTTGGTAAGGTTTTCCAAACACTTAAGAAGCATAATTAGAAAAGCCACATAAATATTTACCGTATCTTTCAGAGTAACATAAGGATCTTGATCATTACTTCCATAGACTGTAAGACCCAAGAAAGATTCACCAAGAGTTTCAGTATCTGTAAGAATTCATAAATTGAACAGTCATTTCGACAAAAGCATTTTCCTAAGTTATCCCATCTTAGCTCCAACTATCTGTTTCATAACTAACTGGATCATCCACAGGTGGGAAAGGAAATACTGGATAATAAATAGGAATTTAAAAGCCAATTTTAGGGGGGCATGGGTGGCACAGTCAGTTATGTGTCTGACTCTAGGTTTCAGCACAGGTCATGACCTCAGGATCTGTATCGGGTTCCGTCCTCAGTGGGGTCTGCTTAAGATTCTCCATCTCCCCTCAACACATATGCTCTCTAATGAATAAATCTTTAAAAAAAACCCAAAAAACATTTATATTTGACTTTGGAATGCATACCTGATAGTCTTGGTCTTCACAATGTTCCAATAAAATTAAACTGTAAAGCTCTCTCTTAGAAAATACTAGCACTCTGCTCAGATGGCTTGGTCAGTTAAATGTCTGACTCTTGATTTCAGCTCAGTTTGTGATCTCAGGGTTGAGATCAAGCCCTGAGTCGGGCTCCATGCTGGACATGGAGCCTGCTTAAGATTCTTTCTCCCTCTGTCCCTCCCCACTCCTATTAAAAAAAAAAAAAAAGAAAAAAGAAAAGTGTACTTACTTTTAAAAAGAGATAAAACTATCCTAAGACACCGGAATTGATATAGAATAAGGGTTGCCTGGTCAAATCAAATAAAAAGAATGATGGGCTGGGGCACCTGGGTGGCTCAGTGGGTTAAGCCTCTGCCTTCGGCTCAGGTCATGACCTCGGGGTCCTGGGATGGAGCCCCACATCAGGCTCTCTGCTCAGCAGGGAGCCTGCTTCCCCACCCACTCTTTCTGCTTGCCTAACTACCTGTGATCTCTCTCTCTGTGAAATAAATAAATAAAATCTTAAAAAAAAAAAAAAAAAGAATGATGGGTTTCACAAAGTTAAATTGGTTATTATATTGCAAGATTTCTCGGAACTGCTTCTGTGCTAATTTACTATATGACTCTGAAAGAGATGCTATTATGCCTTTTTCACTAAACTTATCTCAAAATTAGAATTCTCTTATGGCATATCTGCAAGGGTGACCTAGAGTAGACCCCAAATAACATAAAGCTCAGGAAAGAAATATACTCTAATTGTTAGGGAAAGCTACTTTAAGGAGGCAGGACTAATCTGTCTTAAACATTTGATTAACAACAAAGATGGGAATTTCAACCAGACAAGAAAGACAGCCAATAATCCACACAGTGTGGAGATTATTAAGAAGCAATTAAAAAAAAAGATTTGATTTATTTATTTGAGAGGGAGAAAAAGAACATGAGCATGATCCCAGGACCCTGAGCTCATGACTTGAGCTGAAGTCAGATGCTTAACTGAATGAACCACCCAGGTGCCCCAAGAAGCTGTTTCTGAATGCCATTTCTCCAGGCTGGGTTAGCTCTTTCTTTCTCTGTATTCCCATGGTATCTGTCCTAGCAGGATGGTCACAAGTTTAGGTGTGCACAAAGAGTCCAATGGAAAAAACTATTCTCTGCACCTGATGAAGTGTACTCTAAGAGTAAAGGCTTTGCAGCAAGAGAATGTTCAACCCTCAGCTCCACTGTCCATGACTGTGTGGCCCTGGCAAAGTCAGATGATCTTTGTAAGCCTCAGTTTTCTTTGTAAAATGGGGGTAATAACCCCTCTCTCATTATTGCAAAGAGACACAAGTTACAGATTAAATTTTTTTTTTCATTCGGGTACAGCTGAAACACAGTATTAATTTCAAGTGTACAACGCAGTGATTTACCTTGATCACTTATGCTTCATGCCAGGCTCACAGGTGTAGCAACCATCTGTCACCACAGAGTGCGATCACAGCATCTCTGACTATATTCCCTACACTGTAGCTTTCATCCCCAAGACTTACTCATTCTGTAACTGGAGACCTGTATCTCTCACTCCCCTTTGCCCATTCCCCAACTTGAATTACAGATCATACCCATCACTTGCAATAAAATATACAATACTATGCTTTTTTACGTCTTAGTTTAGTAGGTTAGCTTATTTCTTCAACTAGTTTAGGAAGCATGTTAACTGCCTTAGACTTGAGCCAATTATTTAACCGATATAAAGGACAACAAAAGCTCTGAAACAGCAGAAGCATGATCTAATACACTGAGCCTGTGATTAAAAACCAGAAGTAAGTGAACTCTAACCTGGGTCACCTTCCTCATCGTATTTATCTAAGTTGTATTCAGCCAGTTCATCATCATCCAGCGTCCTGTCGTCCTCTGGGTCGCCATCTTCCAGGGGCTCCCTTGGTCGTGCCTGGGTACGTGCACTCTGCATGCCATCTTCCGAAGGATCGCCTGTCTCCTCTTCGTCACTGCCACCTTCTTCTCTGTGCCAAGGAACAAAAAAGAGAAATCACCCAAATGGTACCATCTGACAAGAAGACCACTTCATCATCAATGTTTGAAATTTACATTTCATCTGGACTTGACTTTAGACATCAACAATCCTAAACTTACTGTAATTTTTCCTTAGCTTCAGCAATGAGACGTTTTACTTCTTCTTTACTAAGTTCTACCTATAAGAGAGCAAACATTCCGTTACCATACAGTTAAGGAAATCTTTATAAATCTCTGAGTTAAAAAGAAGTCTGAGAACTAATGTAAAATATAACTTCAAAAAATATCAAGAATCAAACTTCAATCCAGGCTCCCTAAATTTACCATAAATGGGATTTTCACAGGTCTTTATAATTATTAAATCCATTTCCCACCTGAAACTGTTAAAAAACAAAAAACAAAAAAACGCTGCTCAGTCTACTTCTTCCCAGACTTTTCAGAAAAGACTAACTTATATAAACTGGCTTCTGTGACAGTCCATCTCATTTTCTTTCAACTATTCTGATTTCTTCTTGGCTACTTCTCATTTCCCCTGTGAGTATTCCTAAATAAATTACCCCAGCCTTGGTCCCCTCCTCTCTTCCTGGTTCTCACTGTGATTCATTATGAATCACACGCTGTCACTTCCTTGCAAAGGTCATTCATTCTGGAGACTAAAACTATCACCTCGGAACTGATTACCCCTAACTCATCCTTCGCTAGTGCCCCCAGACTCCAGTTGCATCTTTCTGTCTTTCTTCCTTTTTTTTTTTTTTTGGCAGACTCCCTGGAGTCTGACAACACAGGACTCTTGATCTCACGACCCTGAGATCATGACCTGAGCCAAAATCAAGAGTCAGATGTGTAACCTCCTGAGCCACCCAGCCCCCCCCCCCCCCCAACCTTTCCAGCTGCCTTTAAGACTCTCCACTTGGGAAATCCTGTTCAAAAGGATCATTGGAGTCATTCTCTTTATTTCAAAACTGGCATTCTTTCATCTAACCAATGCTTTAATACCTTTTAAAACATCCCATTATTGCAAAACTGTAAACTCACTGAAGACAGAAACAACTTGTTCTGTGTTTACACACATAATTCAGTGCTCAGCCCCTGATAGGGATGGATACTTGATGACAGACGATGATTCAGTCAATCACTCAGTTTGCACTAAACATCTCTAGTAATATGGAAATCCTCCTGAGGGAAGACATTCATTGTTCCAGAAATTAAAGGCTTTTGAAGTTAAAGATTTTTTTTTAAAGATACTTATTTTTCGGGGCACCTGGGTGGCTCAGTGGGTTAGGTTAAGCCTCTGCCTTCAGCTCAGGTCATCATCTCAAGGTCCTGGGATCGAGCCCCACATTGGGATCTCTACTCGGCAGGGAGCCTGCTTCCCCCTCTCTCTGCCTGTTTGTGATCTCTGTCTGTCAAATAAATAAATAAAATCTCAAAAAAAAAAAAAAGATACTTATTTTTCTAATTACTCTCACTGATTTCAGTTTTTCTGGGATTTTGTAGAATAAACTTAATCTCTTCTTCCTATTTTGATTTTGTAGAATAAACGCAAACTCTTCAAGCAGTGGTTACCTAACTTGTCTGCCATTAAAATCATGTGGTGGGGGGAGGGAATCTTCTCACACTCCAGACCAATTAAATCACAATATGCAGGAGTGGGGCGCAGGCACTGTATTTTTTTTTTTTTTTTAAGTAAGCTGCAGGCCCAATGGGGGCAGGCGGGTGTGTGGCACTTGAACCCATGACCCTGTGATCAAGAGCCCAGGCTCCACCAATGAAGCCAGTGAGGTGCCCCAGACATCACTACCTTCTGAAGCTCCCCAAGTGGTTCCAGTGTGTGGACAAGTCTGGAACTCATACAGTCTTTAAAAGGTTACATGTCCCTTTTTAATAACAACTAATACCTCCTTCAATAATTTCTATTGAGATAATTTCCTGGCCTTATTCTTTCTCTCTCTATATATATACACGCAATGAGCACCTACTGGAGCCAAGCACGGGAGAAACTGGTGAATAAAACAAGCACGGTCTGTCCCCTGGTGGAATTTAAACCTTCCAAGCCCTCATTCCTGTTAACCTCACCTCCCAGCCACTTACATTCCTATCCCTTTTCCCATCTCTGTCATCACTGGCCCAAATACATTCACCCCCCCCCCCCCACTTTCCATTCCTAGCATTTACTCCCACGCACATATATGTGCATGTCAACTCCATAAAGGCAGGGAATTCTTCTGTCCTGTTTATGCCTACCCCTGGACCCTGAACAATGCCCAACCCACAAAAAGCACTGAGTAAATATCAGCTTAACAACTTAAATTATCTTCACCTCTACCACTGACTCATTTTCGAACTTCTGCAGGTTTTTTCCTTCTTAATGTGTCAGGTTTACCTCTCATCACCCACTGCCACAACATCTCACTTGGATCACTGCGAGAAATTCCCAATTCAGCGCCCAGCCTCACGACGTCACAGTCTCCACACCCGTTGTTCTACTCTACAGCTCTCGTCCTGGCCAGCATGCCCAGCACACGAGTAGAAAGTGGTTTCCCACTATCCCGTGCTCCCTCTTCCCGCTATGCCTGAGAACGCACTAGAGTGGGGGTGAGCCCTCACTGCTGTCAGTGAGAAGCTGAGAGATTCCCCACTGAGAGCAGCACCCCGCCCCCTTCCCGCCCGCCAGGCCCACGTGCTCGCCAATTCCCGGGTGGGCTGGACTCTTGGGAAGAGGCCGTGAGGGGGCGCGGCCCCCGACTCGGAGCCGGAGGGCCCCTCACCACAATCAGGCCAAAGCCGGCCTCACCCCGGCCAGTCACACCAGCCAGGCCCAGGCCGCGTGGAGGGGGTCCAGGTTCTCTAGGCGGGCCTGGACGAGGATGCCGCGAAGAGGCCGCGCCCCCTACCTCCGAGCGGCCAGGCCTACCTTGTCTGGCGTCTCTTTGGCCACGCCGCAGCGGACCCAGGCCACGCACGTCACCTGCCGACTGCGGTTCATGGTCCTCTCAGCTCAAGGACGCCTCACGCTACAGATTCGGCCGCAGCAGCACTGAGACCCCCGCCGCCCTGCGGTCGCCAGGCTCTGTGACAAGCCTGGGGGCGGCTGCTTGCACACGGCGCACGCGCAGACGCTGATTTCTGCGCCTCCGCGCCTTCTTATGACGTCATCCCAGGGCGACCGATGGGAAAGGGGTGGGAAAAGGGTTGGAAGCCGAAATGGCTGGGCGGGGAATCCACGCTGGGGTGGCCCGGGCTGTGTGGGTTGATGTGAATGGGCTTTTCCAGACGGCCCCACCTGTGACAGTCTCTGCAGACTTCACGGAGGCAATAAATAAAACTGGAACTGTACGGGTCAGAGACCTTTATTTTGCCTGCAGTTGCATAGACTTCGCTGACAAATGGTAGCGGTTTGTGGTTTTCTTCTTTTAAAGCTTTCTCCAAAATAGCTTTGTCATTTCAAGGGAGTTCAAGCGCTGTGTTGGGCTCCACGGAGCCTATGAAAATAGAAAGTTTGACTACCCCGAGGCCACTATGTTGCGAGAAGGGCACATAGGAAGAGGCCACGCTTGGGCGCTCCAGTAGGCAGTCCCAAGTTTTGGGGTCAGCCCCGGCATGTAAATGTAAGGGCTCTAGATGGTGCCAGCACCCAGACACCGATTCACCCCCGCCTTTGAGTCTCTCTGACTCAGGCCCAGACACCATGGAGCAGGAATGAATTGTCGCCACTGTGCCCTGCCTCACATTCTCACCCCCCAGAATCTGTGATCTTCGTTAAATGGCTGTTTCAAACCGTTACGGGTTTTGTTTTTTTTTTTTAATTCTCCCATAATATTTTTCAGATGACAAAATACGTATAAAATTTACCATTTTAACCATTGTTATTAGTTTTTTAAATTTGTCATTTATTTGAGAGAGGGAGAGAGAGCATGAGCGGGAGGAGGAATGGAGCGGGGGAGACAAATGAGAAGCCGACTCCCCAGTTAGCAGAGAGCCCAGTTCGGGACTTGATCCCAGGACCCTGGGATAATGACCTGAGCAGAAGGCAGTTAATGGACTGAGCCATCCAGGCGCCCCTATATCATTTTTCAACGTGCAGTTTGGTGGCATTAAGTACCAAGCCACTAAGTTTGGTATTTAAAAAGGCATTAAAATGCATTTTTAAAATGCAGCAATCATAACTGGAACAGGCAAGCACCTGTGCTATATTTAGAGGAGGGCACATGAAATGATTTATTAGTAGAGGCTGATTTAATAACACTAGGCTAGGCTCAGTCAGGTGTGCGGGTGGAAATGCAAGAAACGGGCTTCTGTTTGGGTATTTGCCTCTGGATCTCTTCCCTCCGTGGGATTCCTTCTTAGGAATGAGCTGCTGCTTTATCATGGTGCCTGCTGCAGAGTGGACACTTGATAACTATTTTTTTTATTTTTTTTTAAATTTTTGTTTATTTGACAGAGATCACAAGTAGAGAGGCAGGCAGAGAGAGAGAGAGGGGAAGCAGGCTCCCTGCGAGCAGAGAGCCCGATGCGGGACTCGATCCCAGGACCCTGAGATCATGACCTGAGCCGAAGGCAGCGGCTTAACCCACTGAGCCACTCAGGCGCCCCGATAACTATTTTTAAATATATTTTATTTATTTACTTGACAGAGAGGAAGAGAGAGAGAGCACAAACAGGAGGAGGGGCAGAGGGAGAGGGAGAAGAAGACTCACCACTGAGCAGGGAGCCTGACATAGGGCTCAATCCCAGGACCCTGGGATCATGACCTGAGCTGAAGGCAACACTTAACCAGCTGAGCTGCCCAGGTGCCCTGATAACTATTTATTTTTTAAGTGAATGAGCAAATGAAAGCCTAGAAGGTGGGATAGAACTCTGGTTATTTGGGGCCTGCCAAGCTTCCACTTGGATGCTGAACTTATTTATCTTGGACATTTGGCCACTTCAACCCAAGTTGTAAATTCCCTTTAAAAATGAAAATCCAACTGCAGTTGGCATTATTCTTTATAACAAGAATTGAAAATGATTGAGCTTAAGTAGCTCCATTTCTAAGCCTGAATCTTGGGAACGCTGATGAGTGTATTTGAGTCAGAAAAGTCTCTGTGCCAGAGGCCAGAAAAATTGTACTTGGTTGCAGGTTGGTTATTCTTAGAGTTAAAGGTCCCAAAGGAGAGGACCCAGGCCCAACCCAGGCTCATGTTACACACTCTAGCTCAGGGCTGTGTATAATTAGGCTCATAAACATTAGTTCTGATTGGTCATGAGCTCTGGTAGGAAGTGAAGCCTGGGTACCCTCCTCCCTGGTCATAAGAGGCTCTCTTTCCCACCCCTCCTCCAGCTAACCCCAATAGTAGCTGATGAGGAATGGAAGGAATAATGAGATCATTACCAGTTAAGTGCTGGGGACTTGTACCACAAACAGATTTCCCAGTGACAAAATCAGGTATGCAGAAATATTACTTCGTTATTCTAGTGAAGTTCATTTCCATGAGAACAGGAACCATGAGGGGTTGTTACCATAGAAAAGCCAACACCTAGCATGGTGTCTGGCACGATGAATGGCCATAAATGTTGAATAAATGAAAGATATCTGAGTTCTAAACTGAAGTCTG
This sequence comes from Mustela nigripes, assembly GCF_022355385.1. NCBI lineage: Eukaryota > Metazoa > Chordata > Mammalia > Carnivora > Mustelidae > Mustela > Mustela nigripes. Next base: position 14,453,963 of record NC_081562.1, read on the forward strand.
GAGACATCAGGGAACTTGCCCAGGGTCACATAGTAAATGACATGACACTGTCTTGGCCCCTAGCACAGAATCCTTTCCTCTATGCCAATGTTTTCTGGTTCGTTCATTCATTCATTCATTCATTCTTCTGTCAGGACTCTTGGATGTGAGTGACAGGTAACTCCACTCTAATTGACTTAGACAAGAAATGGAAACTACCTGCTCAGATGATTCAAGAATCCAGTGGCAGAAATGGCTTCTGACTCAGCTGGATTCAGGGGCTTAAAGCATGTCACCAGGATCTGACCCCTCCCATCCTCTCCGGCTTCGACTGTTTTGGCTAATTCTAGGTGTTCAGCAGCTTCAAGCCTGCCGCATCCTTGCTTCTTGCAGCCTGAGCAGAAGAGCACTTGCTTTCATCCCCGCTTCTGTCTCCTTTGTCTCCTCGGTTCTGGAATGATCACTTGTCCATTCTCGAACCAGTAAGTGTGCTCTGGAGAAAGTGATGTTTTCCTTGGTTAGGCCTGGCCATGGGTCCAGCTCTGGAGTCGGGGAGGGAGTGAGCCCTTACATGGAGCACATGGGTGAGAGCAGGGAAGGGAGCGTGCCCTAGAAAAACATTGGGGTCCTGCTATCAGGCATGGCTGGCAAGAGAGGACTGTTGCTCACAGAACTTAGCAAACGTTCTCCTTGCCACCTTCGTGCAGAGTTCCATTTGGGAGACAGGGAGCTACGGAGGTGAATATGTCCCAGGAGCTTCTACTCTAATGGAGGTCAGAGCTATAAGTCAGGGGAAAAACCAAATAAAATTAATCAGATGCAGTTACAGCATCCTAACTGGGGACTCACTCATCTACTCACTGGCCAGCCGCAGGACGACAGCCCAGGGTTCTGACCCCTTACCGTCCACCAGAAACCGTGTTTCTGGAAGCCCAGCCTTGTTCATCCTACCACCCTCTCCTCCTCTTAGAGAAACTCCCCCTGCCAGGTTCAAGGAGAAGTTTTCTGGTCTCCCCTAGTTTTTGGATAGAGGAATGTTTATCTCAAAGTGAAACTTCAATCCCATATGCTTTCCAGCTCAAGTTCCGCTTGTTTTTCAGCTCCAAGCTCTCTCTAGAGGACCAACTGTGTGGTCCTGGGGTCACAGTCCCAGACGTGGGCCCGGCACACTATGAACAAGGCGGGGAAAGGCAGAGAAGTGGGTGGGGAGCCCCATGGTAGCCAGTCTTGAAGGTCATGGAAGGGAGGCCGGCTGTGATCAGCGGGGGTGCGGCAGATGAGTGATGTGATCTAACTTGTTCTCACGTCATTCGATCTCCTGTGTGAAATGCACGTTGAGGGCAGAGTGACAGTGGGAGAACCTCTGGCAGGAGCCTTATGGCTAATCTAGGGGAGATGATGTGATGTGGATTGGAGGGTGACTGGCTCTGGGATCCAGTGGGTGAAAGACACCACCTCCTGCTGGGAAGGTCTGTAAAGAATTTGTGGCCATATGGAGTCTACCGCAGATAAGGAGACTGAGGTCTGAAAGAGAATGTGATGATCCACGACCACACATCATGTTAGGCTCAGAGCCTGGGCCTCCCGACATCAGCCTCCAAGGTTCCATCTATACCTACAGAGCCTCTCTTGGAAGGGGAGGCAGAAATGTGTGCCCAGGGAAGAGGGAACACTTTTGCCTACTCCACCTATAATGAAATCAGTCTTGGGGTGCCTGGGTGGCTCAGACGGTTGAGCATTTAATTCCTGGTTTCAGCTCAGGTCATGATCTCAGGATTGTGGGATCGAGCCCCATGCTGGGCTCCTTGCTATACTATATGTTAACAAACTTGCATTGAAATAAAACAATAAATAAATAAAAGAACTACAGTGTTTACTGTTGTATCACGTGTCATGCATACAGTAGGTGCTTAGTAAATATTTATTGAATGAGTGAGTGAGTGAATGAATGAGTGAGTGAATGAATGAGTGAATCTTTTCAGTAGCTCACTTATGAGCCAAATTCACGCTCTAATCCAGAGAAACGTTGGGACCGTGAATGCAGAAGCGTGGCTCCACCTAGTGGACACTCGGGATTATGCTTGGAATATAAACGCTTTCCCCCACTTTTTTTTGGACTGTGTAGGTTCTGATTGCTTAATCCCACAGCACCCAGTTTGGCACAGCCCACCAAGTATGACCACATAGCCTTGCAGGTGAGAGAATCCTATCTGGAGCTCTGAAATGGGCAATTTGAGAAAGATTCTGTAAGGGGTCGGAGAGGGCCAGATTGATGAAATGGTTTAGAGCAGCTGATGTGTAAGGAATACTGGACCATGTATTCAGAGGCCTGTCAGTGCTTTGCTGTGTGGCCTTAGGGAACACACTTGCTCTCTCTGAGCTTCAGTTTTAGCATCACAACGCTGTGTGCCCCTCGTGTTTCTGGGCTAATGCTCAGACCCTAACACAGCCTCACTGGAGATTTGGGGACCACCAGGTCAATTACAGCTGAGGAAAGTGGCTTTAGATTAAGGAAGGAGCCCAAAACCTCCCAGCAAAGGGTCTGAACCAGGATTAGAATTCAGATCTGTGTGACTAACACCTGGCCTGTTGACATTGCCCTATACCTCCTCGAGATGCTTTCTAAAGCTCTTTTATGGTGCTACACAACTTCTTATCTCCCTTTGAGAGGCTGTCAATGGACAGGGTCACAAATGTGGTCTCTGGAGTCAAACTCTGTCGATTTCACTTACATACCTGATTCTACTCACGGACCCACTGATAAGGTATGTGACCTTGGGCATCACTTTTATTTCTATTTTGGTTTTCCTGTCTGTCAAATGAGATTAATAACAACAAAGGGTTGAGATTATATGTGTGTGTGTGTGTGTGTGTGTATCTATAGGTACATCTATATATGGATATATGTATATATATATACACATATACACACATTTATACAAACACACACTCAGATTACTACCTAGGACATCCAATAAGTATTTGTATGTTTAAACTACTATTTTTTGCCTTTGGACTTTTGCTGCTCCTTATGACATGGCCTCCAATAGCTGTACATTTAGATTTTTATTATTTTTCCAAGTAAGCCCTATTCACAGAGACACACCGGTAGGACTCAAGAAAGCAAAACTCTCACTGTGCACTCTCAGGGTTGGATTCCATCACAGGATGACCCTCCCTGTAGGGCACGATGAATGAGTATATGAAGTGTAGAGATAATGCAGTGATACCCTGACTGGTACAAGCATATTGATTCCACTCTTTGGGGACAGTATTAATTGCTTATTTGCAAATATTTAAAATGCACTGAAATTTTTATCATCTTATTTTTGTCTTTCTTCATTTTTTATACCTAGAGCTTCCAAAACAAATGTGACCTGGGTTTCTCTTGGCCTCTCAGAGGCCCCAATCTACACCAAGTAGCAGGACTGGGAAACATTTCTTCCAGAAATGCCCTGGAAGATGGAATATAAATGAGCATGCTCTGCTGTCTGAGGAAGCCCATGATAACCTGGCTGAATGTGGTCGGCCTTGGCCAGGGGCGGGGCAGGGTGATGGAGGGGGCGGGGCACAGAGAATCTGAGCTCATTGCTAGAGACTGTGTTCTTGTTGATTTTCCTGTGATTCAGGGACCTGTGGGGAAGAAATTCCTTCCAAACCACCATGCTGCGCAGTGAGTGAAGACCCAAGCCCATGTCCTGGGAACAGAGCTTCTCCACTTAGGCCCTGCTGTCATGGGAGGCTAGATCATTCTGCCATGTGGGGCCTGCCCTGTGCATTGTGCCTTGTGCATTGTGGGATGGTTAGCCCACTGGTTGCCAGGAGCATCTCTCTCCCTCAGTCAGGACAACTACAAATGTCTCCAGACGTGGCCAAATGTTCCCGGGGGCAAACTCTTTCCCACCCCCCACCCCCCCACCCCATGCCATAGTGTTACAAGGCAGGTGGTTTGCTAAACCAAGTCCCAATCATGGGGTTTGTGCTCCTGGTCAGAGCTTCTTGGTGAAGGACAGATGATGGTTTGTGCACAGGGGTAGCTGAAGTGGGAGGTTGTCCTTGAATTATCTAGATAAATGATCCATTCTCCTCCATGCTGCACTGGAGGCAAAGCCTTGGTCTCCCGGGGATGAAAAAGTTGTGTTTCATTAGTAGGGATATAGTGACATAACCTGAAGGACTAGAATCCTAGGAGTATGGGCTCTCCGTAAAAATGACAGTTTCTTGTAACTTTCATGCTCTCAAAGACATTTCTAAGGAAGCCGTTTCCGACTGCCACAGGGTCCCTGAGCTCATGCATCCTCTTTCAAGCCTTCTCGATCTTTCCTTCAATCCTCTTCTCCATTCCTGCCCATAGTGGCCCGTCTGCCTCACTTGGGACACAAGCAGCTTTTGGCAAACCTCATGCATGTGTATGTAGTTTTATAAACAGCCCTTAACTTTCTGTGTCATTTTTCCCCAGAGTGGGATGATTTTTATCTAATGCTTAGTAAAGAAGCTAATTCCTAAAGTTGTCAGCAGAAACAGGTGGCTGGAAAGGGTGATTGTGTACACAGTGTTCCAAGGCTTTGGACACAATGTCCCCCCTGGTGTGCCACAGGCAGGAAAGACGTGGGTAAGGTAATTTACCAGACATTCACAGCAGGCTGGAGAAGCATCTCTTACCTCTAGGCAGGGGAGAAATTACTGGCAAAAGAAGGGTGCACAATTGACTCTCTGGGATTCTGAGAGAGTGTGGCAGTCTTAAAATGATTTACTCCAGCCAAATGGATCAAACACCCTGAGGCTCTTCTCCCACACCCCACCCCGCTCAGCTCCCCAAGTCCTGACCACATATAGGTCACCTTTCCAGGCACGACGTGTGCTCTGTTCTTAGACAGAAGCGCCTGATGCACTCCCAGCAGCCTGCCCTTCTCAGACTCCAGGAGCTCAGCATTTGCCTGAGCCTTTGGGGAAGAGGCAGATTCCAGGGCACTGGGTCTGGGGTAAGAGGTTAGATTTGGCGTTCCCAACGGGCTCCCCATGAGCTCGTGTGACTATCTGTGGGCCCCACTTTGAGAAGCAAGGAGATGGAGCACTTCTTTTATGAAAACTATCAGCCCCGAGCAGTGGAGGAATGGTGGGGGATTAGAGGAAGTATCAGACTTGCCGTGAGATGCCAAGAGCAGTGGGGTTTCTGAAGGAGGCGTGGGGCTGGCGCGCTGGTGCTGGAACCGGGGTTCCAGTCTCTGCTGTGCTGTTTCTCTCCTTCAAAATAGAAGCGGCTCCAGAAGGAGCAGCAGCTGGGCTGTAACCTCCTCAGTGGACAGTTAGAGGACTCTACCCAACCAGAAAACTCCTCAGTTCACGGCCAGTCCTACCTACTGTCTACCACTCTGCTTGAACACGAGCACAGGATGACAGACACGACAAACCCGAAACGAGGCCAGACCACCCTCCTCAAGGCCAGCATTCCTAAAAGCCCCTCGGGTGACCCTCCTCCCAGCTCAGCCCGAGCCCATGGCCACACCATACGATGTTCAATGTCCTGACTGCCCGCCGCCTTGACAACCCCAACCAGGAGTTACCGGTCTCCTGGTTTTACCAATGCAAAACAAGACAACAAAACCCATATATATCCTGGGTTTTCTCAGGCTGCCCCTGGGCTCTGTTCCCCTGAGGACAGATGTTTTGAAGGTGAAGATGCTGTGTGTATTGTCTGAAATGGGAGCAGACAGAACTGGGTTGCAGGTCAAACTGGCCCATTAAAAAACAAAAACAAAAACAAAAACCTCAACCCCAGGGCGCATGGGTGGCATAGTGGATTGAACGTCTGACTCCTGGTTTGGGCTCAGGTCTCTATCTCAGTATGGTAAGATCAAGCCCTGCAGGGGGCTCTGTGCTCAGTGGGGAGTCAACTTGAGTTCTCCTTCTCCCTCTATTCCCTCCACGCACTCTCTAAAATCAGCCAATCAATCGATCTTAAAAAAACAAATAAAACCCAACAACCATGAAAAAACTAGAATGCCCAGGTCAGCTGGAGGAGTTTCTGGCAGCTTATTTTTTGGTGCTTCTGAGAGGTTACTGCTAAAAGCAAAATTTGGTTTTCTAGTGCCCGTGGCAGCAGAAAGCAAAGGAGCCTCTTGTCCTCGGTGTGGAGGCCAAAAGAAGCAGCCCAGTGGATAGGCAGCAGGCCCAGGGGCCTGGGGTCCACTGTCTCCCACCTCGGAAGGGGGGCCTTCCCTCTCTTCCAAAGCTCTGTGAGGCAGTTGAGATGTTGAAGTCTTCCTCAGCTGTAACAAGGAACTAAAACTTGAACCTCCCAAACTCAGATTGTTCCCTGGGCCTGGAAAGAGAAATAAGCCACACCCACTTCCCCCACACTCCCTGAGTGGCAGAGGGCAAATTGTACAGGCCAAGAGGGGCCTCTTCCATATGCATTCCTGGGTCAGCGATGCCCATCACCGAGACACTGTTTGGGGGTGAAATCAGCCATTGGAGAACTTTTCCAGATGCTTTCTCTACTTATGAGCACGGCTGAGGACCCAGGTGGGTGGGACCTCGGCTTAATAAAAACCAAAAATCTGGGGCACCTGAGTGGCTCAGTCATTAAGTGGCTACCTTCAGCTCAGATCATGATCCCAAGGTTTTGGGATCAAGTTCCATCCACATCAGATTCCCTGCTTGGCAGGAGGCCTGCTTCTCTCTCTCCCACTCCCCCTGCTTGTGTTCCCTCTCTCGCTGTATCTCTGTCAAATAAATAAAAATCTTTAAAAAAAAAAAAAAGAACCAAAAATCTGAGATGGGGAAGGTGTGGCTCAGAGGCATAATGGGCCAACCATGTCTCCTGCCTGTCTGATGCATGGCCTCGAAGATCATGACCTGGACTATCAGTGTGACCTTGGGCCCATCTACCCAAGAGGTGCAGAGGTGGGGGGTCATAGGGGTGGTGGTCCCTTCACACCAGGAGTTGGCCTGGCAGCAGCTCTGCTCCCAGGCTGTGTCTGTGTGTCAGGAAGCACCTTGAGGGACCCCAGCTTCCTCGCCTCTGTCCCCAGTAACAGTCAATACCCACTGAGGACTGGTCCATATGAACTGACCCTTCATACCAATCAACACTCCTGTCTCTCCCAAACAAAACTCACAAACAGAAAATTGCATCCAGAGGAAGTTGACCTTGGCACAACCAGCTCACCACAGACTCACATGCTTAACCTTCGCCTGACCCCAGAAGGTTTTTTCTTCCTCTTCTGAACAGCTATCTGAATGGTCATTTTTTTTTTTTTTTTAACAGCAGAGAGAAGGATCTTTTTCCCACCTCCATTGAAAGGAGGCATTTCATTTTATTTTTTATTTTTTTAAAGATTTTATTTATTTATTTGAGAGAAAGACAGTGAGAGAGAGCATGAGAGGGAAGATGGTCAGAGGGAGAAGCAGACTCCCCATGGAGTCAGGAGCCCAATGCGGGACTTGATCCCGGTACTCTGGGATCATGACCTGAGCTGAAGGCAGCCACCCAACCAACTGAGCCACCCAGTTGTCCTTTTTAAAAATTTTAAATTTATTTTTTATATTTTTTAAGATTTTAAAACCCAATGTGGGGCTTGAACCCACAACCCTGAGATCAAGCATTGCATGCTCTGCTGTCTGAGCCTGCCAGGAGCCCTGAAAGGAGACATTTTAAACAAAGAGCATGGCAAAGGGTAAAAGCTTGCTTAGAAGTCAGACCAACGCAGTTTGCACCTACATTTCAGCACTGCACACGCTTTTAGCCCTGCTATCTGTACCTCAGTTTCCCTATCTGTAAAATGGGAGTACAAATCCCCATCACGTAGGAGTCATGGTGAGGATGGAGATAATGTACATAAAGCACTCGGTCCAGTGTCCGCGGCAGGATAAACGCTTGATAAACATTAGATCTCACTGTGGTGAATCAGAGCCATGTTGGATTTTTCCTTGTTTTCGTATTTCTACACATTGCAAGGGTCTCTCCCTGGCAAGTATGCACAGGACTGAGCTGTGGCGGTCCTTCTCTGTCAGGATGGCCATTCTCTAAAACCTACCTTGTCTTCCCAGGCCAATTTCTGCGCTCAGAGGTGTAAAAGAGGGACCCAAGATATAGAGGGACGAGAAACGCACTGCTCTCCAGTGCCCTGGAAATGCCTTTCCAGCCACACGGAAGCATCTTCGAAGCAGCACACAGAGGCACAATCCTTGAATACTGTTTCCGTCGCCTCTAGGACGGAATGTGACAACCAGCTGACAGTTACTTAGTAAGATTCCATATCTGAGAGCCCTGAGCAGGAGATGAACACAAGGCTGGTGTCCCCTGGGGGCTCCAGGGAGTGAGGCTGTCAAGGATGTGTCATGAATTAAACTGGACCCCGACACGTGACTCCTGGAACTCAACAATGTGGGAGGAGGGCAGCTCGCAGGGGCCGTGGGCAGGATGCTGAGAGAGCCACTGCTGGCCTGCGGGGTCCTGAGGCTGGGGGCGTGGTGGATTGAGCCAATCAGCGACATGGGAGCCAATCAGCCAGCTTCCTCTTGCTTCCCCCGTTTGACGGACAAGGTGTGCTGCGTTGTGACAGAGCCCTACCTACCAGTGATTGAAGCCCGCCATCACTCTCTCACCCGCTGTGTCAGTGCAGCGACATCCCCATTATGGAGGAGGGAAGACTGAGGCTGGCCTGCCCCCGTGGCCAAACTGACGCACGCTCCTGGTTTTTCTCTGTTGACTCTGGTTTTTAAAAAAAAAATGCACAACGGATGCGGTATTGACACGTGCAACTTCCCAGACGTGGATTTCATTCTACTCTCAGAAATGGCCCTTCCCTAACTTGATTGCTTTACTGAAATCCATTTTTTCCCCCTTTATAAAAAGAAGTCCCATTTTTCAGTAACGGAATTGCTGCTAGCTACTTTTTCCTCTTTCCAGCTGGCGAGGGTTCGGAGACCATTTCTCTTCCTCCTATATTAGATAAGTAAGAGTAATGAATTGATCTGCTGCCTCACTAACATGATGAGGATAAATGGGGAAGCAGGCTTTAATAAAATGCAGCACTGACAAAAATGAAGGCAGGGAGGTCATTATAAATTCTACACAAGATATATCAAGATGGGTTGGTTTTCTGAGGCCAAATAGGTGATTAATATTGGAAGGAGAGAACAGAAAATAACAATATCTCTGAGTTGTAAGGGACCTTTAAATTCTGCCCCTTTATTGTTTGTATCTCTATCAAGTGGTTGACCAGCATTTTCTTGAATGCTTCCTGTGATGGGGAACTCACTACCCGTGTCAGCTCATTCTGTCTTTAGAAGACTTTGCTCTGACTTTTAAAATTTCTTATTCATACCCAGGTCTTCCTGTTTATATTCCAAACTTCCCCATTCCTTCAGCGGCTCTTTCACTGTCTGGTTACTTTCTTCTGATAAGTCTGTGACCTTCAATAAGAACAGGGGACATCTGTCATGTTCATGGCCACCCATCATCTTTCTCCACAGAAATCCCCTGGGATCCGTCCTGTCCCCAAAAGGCAGCAGTAAGAACTGAAACTCTCATGTTGCCCTCCTCCCTAAGCAGAGTCACGTGACCGATGTGGTGCTGGAATGAAAGCCTGATTCTGAAGGGGGCACCATGAAGGAATGGGAAGGGGAGCTTTCGTTTTGTGGTTCAAGTGGAGACAGAGGCCTTGAGCTTTTTGCTGGGTTTGCAGGGGAAGTCCTGTGGGAGGAGTGGTCCTGGTGCTTGTGGCCGTAGAAATCAGGTTCTCTGTCACCATGGAACTGCCATTACTGACTTTGGCCTTCACAGCATTTGGTGGCAGCAGCAATAACAAGGGTTTCAACAGGCCTTTCCTGTGTCATGGCTTGTAAGTCATCCCTAAAAGCTCCGCCTTTCAAGTGGTTTCTCCAGTCCATCAACAAATGTCTGAATTATCTAATATCTGAGCAAATCCCCTTTCTTCTTAAATTAGTCAGAGTTGCTTGTTGCTAGGAACCCTGACTCATGCAGGCCCTGAACCTAATGCACGTCTCCAGGAGGGATCTCTTCAGTGCAGAGAGGAGCATCATCACCTCCTCATTGTAACGATTATGCTTCTATTAATGCAGCCTACAGCTAAATGAGCTCTTCTAAGCAACCGTACCATATTGCTGATTTTCCTTAAACTCACTGGTCAGCTGAAACTCTCATATATCAAGGGTAGATATTCATTCCCTGGTCTAAGGAACTTCTAGAAAAAAAAAAAAAGACTTTATGTACTTTCTTATTACTGGCTCAAAGAAAACAATCTCTAAGAGCACCCCCCAACCACAATATTTAATGTATGAGAGGGATTCCTTTGAAGTGCTGAAAATCCAGTTATTCACTTGACAAGGAAGGAAAGTAATGAGTAATTATGGATAAAATCTGCCACTCTTTCTTCTTGCCACCCACTCATTCCCCACAGCAAACGGCTGACAAGTCTCAAGGTCACCCAGCAGCCATTTGGAACCAGATGCTTCCCTCATCCTGCCCCACTATCAAAGTAATTTTAGTGAAGATGGGAGGGACAGTTGTCTTTGATCGTTCCCTTCTTGGTCCTCCTGGGTGTCCTTGCCATTCTCAGGATGGGTCTGTGAGCCCGGAAAGAAGTCTCATGAAATAGTCTTGCAATAAACAAGAGATCTCTTCTTTCCTTCTACTGCCAATGCCAAAGGAAAATGGAAAACCAAAGTGCGTGCGGATGGGTACTTCATGTCAGAAAAGAGAGGCAGGTGAGGTTCCCCATGCATGCTGGGGCATCAGTGAACACCTGGGGCATAAATACATTTGATTTGGACTAAAAACAGACCATGAAAACTGGAGGTAGAATGAGGTTGTGGGTGAATAATATGTTGGGCATAATTTAGATTCTTTGGACCCTCCACCTAGGAAAATTTAACTTCAAATGATTTCCCCAGATGTATAGCTAAAATGTCTTCATCGTCTGGGACAGAAGGAAAGGCTCATAATAACCCACAAGGTTGAGATTCCAGAGAGGTGGGTAACCAGACAGAAGCCACGGGTTAGTCTGGCAGCACAAAGTTTTGGAGATGAATCTCTGATGGCCATACTTGACATTGGCTGGGTGCTCCGCAGGTTGGCAGCAAGAGGCTCACATAGATGCTTATTGGAAATGCTGAATTTCAAGCCTGATCCAGCCTTACTTAATAAGAACCTTCATTTCGACGAGATCCCCAATGATGTACACACAGAGTGAGTCTGAAAAGCACTTCCCTGTGCCATCCTTGAGATGTTTGGAGAAGTCAGTCCACGATAGAAGCTAAAAGACCATTTAGGACAAGGCAGAGCTGTGGTCCTCCGTGATCGATCACCGACACCAAAGTGTTGGACTAACATCACAAAACTGTCTCCCCTGGATGCTGCAAAATGAGAAAGTCATGTCCGGTTCTCAAGAGACATCACTGTTTTTTGGGAGCCACAAGCAGAGAACAAGTGGTCAGAGTCAGGTTGTCTTCCTGCCATACTTCCCAACATGTGCCTTAATTTGGTTAAAAGGAGATGGGGGATGCCTGGGTGGCTCAGTTGGTTGGAGGACTGCCTTTGGCTCAGGTCATGATCCCGGAGTCCCGGGATCGAGTCCCGCATCAGGCTCCCAGCTCCACAGGGAGTCTGCTTCTCCCTCTGACCTTCTCCTCACTCATGCTCTCTCTCAAATAAATAAATAAAATCTTAAAAAAAAAAAAAAAAAAGGAGACGGGCCACAGGGGAACGGTACTCGGCAATAAGAAGGAATGGATTCTTGGTACAGGCAACATCCTTGGACGGTTCTCAAGGACATGGTGCTGAGTGAAGCAAGCCACTCATTGTACAGTTGCATTTATAGAATATTCTCAAGATGACAAACCTTTAGAGCTGGAACACAGATCTGTGATTGCCAGGGCTGGGATTGTAGGAGAGGAAGGGCGTGGGAGTGACTAGGAAGGGGGAGCACAGGGGCACCTTTGTGGCGTGGGACAGTGATTGGGGTGGTGGGAAAATGGATCCGTACTCGTGACGAGATGGCATCGAACTGGACATATGTGTTGTGCTGATGTCAGTTTCTTGGTTTCAATATCATACTATAGACACTTCAGATGCCACCGCTGAGGGCAAGTGGGTGAAGGGTACAAGGACCTATCTGTACTGTCTTTGCAACTTCCTATGAATCTGTAATTATTTAATTTTTTAAAAGAACTTATTTATTTATTTGACAGACAGAGATCACAAGTAGGCAGAGAGGCAGGTAGAGAGAGAGGAGGAAGCAGGCTCCCGGCCGAGCAGAGAGCCCGATGCGGGACTCGATCCCAGGACCCTGGGATCATGACCCGAGCCGAAGGCAGAGGCTTAACCCACTGAGCCACCCAGGTGCCCCTCTGTAATTATTTAAGAGCAAAAAGAGAAAAGAACAAAACAAAAAGGAGATGCTGGTCGCGAGGCTATGATTTGGTAAGAAGCAGCCTCATCATAAAACATGTGTGGAGCGTCGTTGGAAGGCGTTTACTGGATTTCTTACCTCTTTTACTAAAGACATCATTGTGCACTGAGGTTCCTTTACCTGAGTCCTCCTGGATGCATGAGTGTAGCAAGAGGAGTATGATGTGTTCAGTCCAGGTGCACAGAACATCAGCTCAGAAAGGCTTTCATTTAGAGTAGGTCCAGAATGGAGAAGGGGCCTGATCAAGGTCACCAAATAGCCAATGGCAGCAGCAGGACCAGAGGCGGGATCTGGTGCTCAGCCCAGAACCCCTCCATTCTGCCACCCGCCAACTCTCCTGGCAGATCTTCATCCCAGAGTTCTAAGGTGGCATTAACATTCAGAACTCATCCGAGGTTAACTCTGAAAGCAACATCCAAAGAATGCATCAATGCCATCAGGGCATCTCTTTTAATTGCCTATTCACGCCGACAGATTGTCTTTTCATATTCGGAGCTAAACTTGGAGGCATGTCCTTTCATAGGCACTCATTACCCCACTGCCTCATCAGTAATGGGAACTAATGTGCAACGTGATTGCTGAGTACAAGTTCTATTTTTTCCTACCAAGCAGGAAGTTTAAAATCTGCTGGGTTATTTTTAAGGAGGGCAAAAAAACAGGCATCCTACCAGCTTCCCAGTGGTCCTGTCCAAAGGTACATGCTGCTTTAGCCAAGGCACTGGCCAGCTTGGGAAGGACACAGGTGATGTGAAGTTTCACCAGAGAGATTTTTCCATGGAGGGGTGGGGGGTGAGTGTCCACACACTCAAGTGGCAGGAAAGGGCGTGGGCTAGTTGCCACTTTGCTGAGGACAGCAATCCTGGCATTTTCTGGAGTTGACATTTGGTGTTTACTTCCCCTGTGGCTATCTGTCTCCTCTTCAGCCATGGTCCCCAGCCCTAGACTGAGAGTCAATCTGGCAGGTCTGTCCCTGCTTGGTCACTTCTGGGGCCCTTCTGGGCTCAATGTCATGAATCACAAATATGAGTCTTATGCTCCTGAGTCGATGAGGAGTTTGGGAGAGCAAATCCCTGCAACTCTAATATTTAGCAAATATAGTAATAGCGTGAAAGTATTTTTAGTACTTACATTTAGTATCTATATGAAATATGTATAGTACTTATATGTAGGAAAATCTAGTTGAACTTGGCTTCCATTGACTTAAACATTTCTTGATCACTGACTTTGCGTGAGGCACCATGCGAGGAACTATGACTGCAGTGGAGGTGTTTTTGGGGAATTTCTCCACCTTCCCTGGAAAAAGTAGTGCAACCCTAGAGCTCACAAACCACCCTGGGCATGGCTGCAGTAGAAGGTTCTAGAAATGAAGGGCAGGTGATGGGCATTGAGGAGGGCACTTGAGGTAATGAGCCACCAGGTGTTATAGGCAACTGATGAACCACGAAATCGTACCTCTGAAACTAATAATACAAAAAAAGAAATGAAGGGCAGAATCGTTAACCTTCCCTTCCTTGTGTGAACTGTCAAGTTCTCCTTCCCCCTGCTCCGTCTCACAAGCTTGGAAGTGCCTTTTCCTGCTGCTGTGTAGGACCTGTTCAAAATATCTTGCTTAATCCTCCCAACGATGCTAGTAACTAGTTATATTTACATCAATTTTTCAGAATGGAAAAATGAAAACTAGGTTTTGTGAGTGACTTGTCCAGTGTTCCAGGGCTAGGGAGGGGCTGGGTTGGTTTGGATATGTGCAAGTTTCCAGACCTGCTCGCAGCCTGAAGTCTGGCAGTGGATGGCTGTGCATCTCCCAGACCGGACCCCCCAAGCCCCGAAGCCCAGAAAGCTGTCTTGCAGGGTGTCCGGTATGGTCCATCCTTGAGGGAACCCGAGTGGGGGGATGTGGGTCTGCGCCCATTTGTCTGTGACTCAAGCTTGCGACGGCAAAGCGAGGGGCGGAGGGAATGAGCGAGGAAGGTGAACAAGCAAGGAACCCAGGACTGGGGAAATACAAGATTTTCTCCAGGGGCTGTGTGGAATCCTTGCCCCTTATCCACCCCGCCTGCAAAGCGCGCCGCCCTAGGCTCCTGGAATAACTGGGGAGGCTGGGGTGAAACCACGCCCACCTGGGCTAACACTTTCGCCCTGGGGCTTCAAGCCACGCCCACCTGGACCAACACTTCCGGCCTGGGGCTATACGGGGGCGGGGGAAACAATGCGAGCCACCGAGACAGAATCACAGAACCTCACGGGCGGAGGAGATCTTAGAAGCCCGTCCGTCCATCTGGACCCTGAAGGGTGCCTCTTCGGGGAGGCTTCCAGCTTCTGCCTCCCTTGATGGGAGCTCACACACCTTGATCCCCCTTTTGGAGGAGGGGTTCTCCTTTTGGGAAGCACGGATGACATGTAAATACAGGATATACAAGGTCAACCGCACACGTGCAAATATTTTGGCGGCCGCAGAAGCCCAGCCGGGGCCTTCGTGTTTATTCGGGTGGCCGTGCACCCTCCTTCCCCGCACACGCTCCTCCCGTTCCTCCTAGCAGTGGAAGGGGTGCAGGGAGCTTTGTGGCCGGCAGGTGGGCTCAGCCTTCTCCCCGCAAGCCGCTAAGGGCTTCAGACGCTTTGGGCTTCACTAAGGACCGAGTGACAAAGCCTCCTGTCAGAGAAGTAAAAGGCGAATGCCGCAGCAGCTTACGCTTGATCTTTGCAGAAGGAATAAATCAAATGGTGTACTCACCCCAGAGGCCACGTAGGGGGTGAAGCACAGTCAAAAATAAACCGACCTTCTGTTCTCCAGGCGGGACTAGCACTCGGAATTCCGGCCCCCGCACTTGGATACTTTGGTTGCTTCTTAAAGAAAGAGCTTGCCTGCTAAGCAGGGCCTCGGGGCTGGTGAGGGTTGGTGAGGTCAGCTGTTCACCCCAGCCTCCCTGGCCAGGCTTCCTAGCCCTGCTTCCTGTAGGCCGTGTGGATGGGTGCGGGGTGTGGGGGGACTCAGTCTCCACCCAGACCCGGGCTGGGCCACAGCGGACCGGGTGGGGCCTGGGTCTGACCGCAGTGATGAGGCTACCCGAGAAGAGAGCTGCTTGTCCCTCTGTGGATCCCCCCCCACCCCAGAATGCTGCCGCCATCCACAAACATCAAGTCAGGCTGGCCCTTGGTAGGGGACACGCCATGTGGGAGGGGCCTTTTTTTTCTCCATTTTCCCACCCCCCAGAAAGATTCCTCAAGGCACAGAGGAGACAGCCAGAGCTCAAACCCTCTGCAGGCTGATTAGCCTCATGAGGCCAGTACCTGAGGTGGTCTCGCCTTTAAGTCCTCCAAAGGGGGGGGGGGCACCCAGAGGTGTACGCAGGCCCCAGGGGACTTGAGCCTGGGAGGCCGACATCTCTTCCACAGAGTGGACTGGGGGCATCCCACTGCCAACGACACGAGCCCCTCCCTCTCTCTCACCTGGCGTCTTCATCTTCCATGACTTTTGTCTGCGGGACCACGTTTTCCAATCTTTCAAATGAATGAAGTTCTCGGGCCCCACCTGGCGGGGAAAGAGCTCCCTCGTACCACACACACGCGATGCGCGGCTTGGGAAAATCGTTTAATGACAGAGAAAGCACACACCAAACTGCAACAGAAGCCTGTCGGGAGTCGCCACTGTACAAATCGGAGGCCAGAGGCCCCAAACTAGCATAAGACATTCGCAGGGAAGTCAGTCGTGGTGAGGGGAACATCACACAGCATTTCTGAGGATGCGGAGGAGGCAGGAGGCAGCGGTGACTCACACATGGGCTGTGTATCTTCTGGAATGTGGCCTCCTCTGCAGGCAGTCCCTCCCCCCTTCTTCATTTGATGGTAGGGCCTGGGGAGGTTTGCAAATGACCAAGTAGGAGAGAGGCCTTGTGGATCCAAATCTCTCACGGGCCAGCGTTGTAGGCAGACACGGCCCGGGTGCTCACGGGTCACACCCATGGTAACTCGGTATTGGTCCTCTTGGATGGTGGCTCAGGGAGCAAGTTCGATGGGTGACAGCAGCTCCTCAGAGTCTAGGGTCCGTGCACAACTTCCCAAAGGCATGCGAGGAAAGAGGTTTTTACCAAAGAGACTTTGCCAACCCCAAAGGGTAAAAGTCATTCTCGTTTCTAGCTAGGTTCCAAATTAAGGGACAAGAAAGAAAATGAAAAAAAGGCAGCAACTCAAAAATTACCTGGAATATTGTGGCACTTCACCAATCCCTTTTGTTTATAATATATGGCAGAGAAAAACGGACCCCTGTCGATATAAACTTTCGTTATAGATAACCTTATAACTGTACACTCTCGGGATACAGAAAGAATCCTTCTATCATACATGTTTCATCTTTAAAAATAATCTAACATAGTCATATATCTGGCTAGTAACAAACTATTAACATCTTCTGAGAATACAGAGGAAACTTTGGGATTAATAGTAAATCCTCTGGCGTGCGCCCTCCCCGCCCCCCATCAGCATCATCTATGAACACGTTTCTGCAAAAGCATCCAGAATCATTGTTAAAGGAAAGGAATAGGTTCTAGTTTTCACCAAATGGATTTTTAGCAAGAAGTGATGGAACATTTTTTTACCTTGGCAAAAATGAAGCACAAACATAATATTTCACTGGTTCGGGCCCATGCAAATGCATGTTTTGTTATGTGGGCGTGTTTTATTCTCACCCCAAAATCACGATTAGCATGCACGTTGTTTTCAACTATCGAGTTAATTATTGGCAGTGCACCTCTTTTGTGTAACCATGATCACTAAGGCAAGGTTATTATTTTACCTTGTATAGAATATCAGTAATAACTTGTCAGATGCATATGTTTATACAGTACAGACCGGCAACTTACTGTTTAAAAAAAAAAAAAACGAACCCAAACTCAAAACACAGATCCCTAAACACAATTCAATTGAAAATGAACTGTTAAGCTTTTAGAAATAGATTTTAAACTACAAGGCTGCCCTGTTTTTTTGTTTTGTTTTGTTATGAACATTTTAAAAAGTTCCCACCCCTAAAAATTTGCCAATTTATTTCTTCGTGATTGGTAACAATCTCGCAAATTCGCTACCACGCTGACTCTCCCTGAACCACAGAGACGAAGGTCCTTCGTGGGAACACAACCCTCGCTCATCAGGGTCAGACCAGTCACGTTCTCCAGCTCTCAACCGGTAACCCAGACGACCTTGAGTCCTCAATTCATCCACTGGACGGTGGTCCCCGCCCCGCGTGTTTGACTGCCCCAGGGGTGCTTTCCGATGGGCTTGGCTTGGCTGCCCAATGTTGACCTTCAAGCTCCGAACCCCGCTGCCATCTGACCTACAGACCAGAGGCATGTCCTTTGTTTTTCAACAGGAACACACAGGAGCTGAAATTGCTTATTCGACAGAAGCTGAGGCAGTAGAGACAGCTCCTTGGCCTAGCCAAAAACAGACGCCAGGTGAACTTGGTATGTGTTTGTGTGAAGCCAGTGCAGCAGCAGGGTCTGGAAAGTCCCTGGGGACTGTTCCCTGCCCTGGACGTTTCATACGACAGAACCTTTGGAAGAGGACAAGTGGATTGACTGAATCCTGATGGCCAACGTCCTCTGTAAGTCCTGGAGCACATCCTGGCCCGTCCCTTCGCCATTTTTGTCATAGAGGAGCTGCTTGAAGGCTTCATTTTCAATGAGGACCATCATGTTTTTGAGAAAGTAGCCTTCACAGTAGGCTGAGAGCTCTGTGACTCCAAGAAACTGGAGAGAGACAGGAAGCAGGAGAAGGTTAGGTTTCTGGACCACCTGCGTACCTAATAATGGCTAACAGCCGTGAGGGTAGATTGATGACAGTGGCTGAGATTCTCTGCGCTTTGCTGCATTCCCCTAGGGGACTGGGGTTCATTTCTCCGGGGCTTGGCCTTGTGACTTCCTCAGGCCAACAGCAGGTGGCAGACGTGAGAGCTGCCAAGCCCGGGCTAGCTTAAAAGGGCCAGGTTCGGACTTCCACGCTCTAGCTCAGAACCCCACCTCTGCAGAGAGAACAGGCGAGGCGAGCCTGCTGGGAGGGTGAGCTGCTCCAGGAAACTGAGAGGCGCCAGTGACCGAGCCCAGCCAGGGTCACCCAAGCCAAGCACAGCTGACCAGCCAGCTGACTTCAGAAGCAAGGCCCGTGGAGACCAGAAGAAACTTCCAGCTGTCCTGTGGACTCCTGTGCTGAAGACCTGCTTACTGGTTTAACCCCCGGGTTTTGCGTTTCTTTGTTGTACTCTAGCGAGCTGGCGCATGAACAGAGCTGCAGACACAACTCTAAGCACCTGGAGTGTTAGCCCATTTGACTCTCACAGCAGTCCTGGGTGGGCATGGACTACGTATGCCCTGGATTTGGGGCAGTGGTTTCTCTACCAGGGCTGATTTGGCCATCCAGGGGACATCTGGAAAAGCCTGGAGGGAGTTTGGTTGTCACGACTGGGTGTGGCGGTGACGTGTGTACCACTGGGATCTAACGGGTGGAAGCCAGATATGTTGCTGGGGCTGCCACCATGCGCAGGAGAGCCCCAGCAGCAGAGAATCCTGCAGCTCAAGCAGGCGGTGCCAAGGCCAAGAAAGTGATCTGGACATAGGGTTCCTTGCAGACTAAGCCAGTGGGGAAGGGATGATGTTGACCTCGATCAGGGGCCAAGTCGAGGGTCGGCAGATGGCACATTCTTAGTACTTGTTGAATGTAGGAGTGAATAGTTAACTAACCGAGTAACAGACTCACGGCAAACGTCGACCAAGAGCTTACAATGTGCCAGATACGTTGCCAGGCACTTCGCCTGCAACATCTCATTTAATCTCCAACCTCCCCGGAGGTGGGTGTATTACCACCTCCAATTTACAGAGGAGGAAATAGACAAGACAATAACTGACAACAAACTCACGCAGTGCATCCAGGGCAGAATTGGGCATGAAACTCTGGTAATTCAAGTCCTAAAGGCTGTGTGGTTAACCACCAAGACACTGCCTCTAGCCCAGCACCATTACTCAGAGGGTGGGTATTTAGCCTCATGCGTGTGCCTGGCGGAGGGACTCGTATTTGAGGCACGGAAGTACATGTGGTTATGTGGGTTGGCTGTCTTCAGACCTTTTCTACACTTTCCAGAGCTTGTAAGTCTCTCTATCACAATGAACTGGGCATTCAGAAGTTAAGTGCTCCTTGAGATGACATCCTGCTGCTCTATTTAGATGCTGAATTATCTACATCATCTAAATGCTGAATCATCCTTCTGAACTCCCCGATATCCTGTCCTTTAAACCAGACATGCACTTTAAGTTGTTAGATATGGACTGGTGCAATGATAATGAGGCAGTGCCGACAGGGTTCCGGGGGAATGAGCTGGAACACTTGGATTCAAGTGGGGGCTCCTCTACTTTCCTGAAGATGTGACCAGGGCTGGGTCACTTTGCCCAAGCATAGGTTCATCATTTTCAAAATGAGAATGAGGCCACCGGCATCCCAGACCTGTCAGGATGATTTATGGCATGATTCTGTCATTTGTCACACTTAGGAGAGGCAGGTTAGGAATGTAGCTAAGAGGGGGGCCTCTGGGATCTTTTTTTCCCTTCCATCCGCCCTTCCTTCCTTCCTTCTTCTTCTTTTTTTTTTTTTTTTCTTCAGATTTATGACTTTAGCCATTAGCTGTTGGGCGAGTACATAATCTGTCTTTGCCTCGGACTTCCTAACCATAAAATGGGGATGATAATACCTCCCTAATAGTCTGTTGTTGAGATTAAATGAGATCACGCATGGAGCATGAGAACAGTGGTCAGTTGTACTCAGCACGCAACGCTAGCTGTCATTGTAAATGTCAACTATGTTTATAATTATCACTCTCTTTCTCACCAGCTGGTATCCAGTGACCCACGTGGACAAAGTAGGTGGCCAAGCTGGGATAAGGGGAACTGACTGTACCTACAGAACCTAGCCCAGGGGCGCCTGGGTGGCTCCGCTGGTTGAGCATTTGACTCTTGGTTTTGACTCAGGTCATGCTCTCAGGGTTGCAGGACTGAGCCCCACATCAGACTCCATGCTCAGCGGGGAATTTGCTTTAAAAATTCCCAACCCTCTGCCCCTTCCCCCATCTCTCAAGTAAATAAAAATAAATCTTAAAAAAAAAAAAAAAAAGAACCCAGCCAAGCCAGCTGGCCCTTACAAGGACCAAGCCTGTAACCACGAACTCCCTGATGCCATGTGCTCATTCGCCAAGTCAACGGCAACGGTATGCAACCTTGAGCAAGTCAGATCACTTTCCTATGCCTCAGTTTCCCCAGCTATAAAATGGAAGGAGTGAACCAGAGACACTAGGTAATTCGTGGTCTCTGAGAGACCCAGAAGACATGGTGAGGTTTAGCAGTGAGAGAGCTTGTTATCACCCAGGGTTCGCCTAGTATCCTGGGGGCTGGGAGACACCTCAGGAATGATTTCATTCTTACAACATGAACCATGCTCTTACAGTCCTAGAGCACAAGGCTTCACTCTACAGCTGGGGCAAATGAGGCTCAGCGTTGCCTATCTTTGATTCTGCGGACACCCTTTACCACACCTGGCCATGCACTTTGTCTATCAATGTCCCTCACTGTAAGGCAGTAAGTGGCGAATAATAAATACTTACATTTACATTTGGTGATATTTACTCAATGGTGACTGTAGGTCAGACCCTGACTACCTCCACATAGCTAATTACTGACGGAACTGGGGTGGAAACTCTCATCTCCTAGATCAGTGGTTGACAAACTGCAGCCCTTCGGAAAAATCTGGCCCCCCACCTGCTTTTGTAAATAAAGTTTTATTAGAACACAACTACATCCATCATGTACATATCGCCTATGGCTGCTTTTGTGTGGTTCAGCACAGTTAAGGAGGTACAAGGTGACTGTGTGGCCTATGTGAAAATATTTACCTGGCCCTCTACAGCACAAGTTTGTTGAGCCCCATCCCTAAACTGTAATTTTTCAAGGGCAGAGACTATGTCTTACTAATTTCTTATTATATTCTGATGAATACAGTTTCTGGTAAACAGCAGGTGCTCAATAAACACTAATGAATGAATCCCCTGGTTTCCAAACCTGTGTTCTTTCTAGCACAGAGCACTGCTGAGCTTACTACTCTAGCTTAGAATCAATTTGATGAACTAGCCTATTCTTTTTCCCAGGTTGAAAGATACCACAGAAGGGCCATCAGTAGCTCTGGGGCCCCCTTTGTTTTTGTTGTTTTAAGATTTTATTTATTTACTTGTCAGAGAGAGAGAGCACACAAGCAGGGGGAGCAGCAAACAGAGGGAGAAGCATGCAGGACTCCATGCCGGGACCTGAACCAAAGGCAGACGCTTAACCGACTGAGCCACCCAGGTGGCCCCCGAGGGCCCTTTTTTCATGACTGAATAGTTTGGAACAGCTTTGCCAGAGGGGAAAAAAGATGGCCAAGCTATGCATTTATGGGATGGGCTTCTCATCTGTATGAAATTCTGCAGCTGTCTGAAACAGATGTCACAGAGAGGTAACATTGCCAAGGGCTTGTTGACATTTGCAGCATTGTTTTAACGTGTAAACGCCTGTGTTTCCTGGGGTGCTGAACCAAGAGTTGGTTTCTTTCTTTTCCATCTTTTACTAAACTAGCCTCAATTTGCAGTACAATCTGCCAGGAACAGAAGCCACATGGCATGTGATCATTCGTGGTGCTGTAGTATCCGGAGCACAGGGGAAGCAGCACAGAGAAAAGGCAGGGGCCGGCTGGCTTTGCCCTGTCCTCCATGCAAATAGCACAAAGGGCAGCTTTTGCATTGGAAACACACCAGGATGTGGCCTGGGAGCCACGGCAATGGCTGGTGTCTGCCAAAGTGCACCTGCAAAAGAGGCAGTTCCCTGCCTTAGGTGTGCAGAGCCTGTAGCACCCGTGGATTCCTGGCCTGGGCTCACACCGCAGCCAGTTTCATTATTAATGGCAAGAACTACGGAGCCTCCTGCCAAGGTGGCTGGAGTGATTAAAATGGATTGCTGTCAAGACGACAGGTCATGGCAAAGCCACTTGTGGATGCTGGGTTCACAGGGCACCTGGAGGTTCCGTGGCCAGGGGAGGCAGAGAGGGAAGAGGGAGAGGGGGAGGGACCACAAGATTACTAATCAGGCTCTTCTCTTGGGGAGACAGCAGCCTCCGATGCTTTCCTGCAAAGTCATTAGTTGAAGATTAAAGAAAAAATGTGCTGTGTCCTGAGAAACCAGATTTTGGTAAAACCTTCACTTAACCAAAATACCTAGTGTACCTGCACACGTGTGTGTGTGTGCATGTGTGTAGGAAGTAGCCTGTAGTTGTCGATTTATTGATGACCAATTAAAAGATCTTTTCTGTGTATCAACAATTATTGCACATTATTTCCAACATTTGTTGGGCCAGACAGTAAACACAAGGTTAGGAGCATGTGCTTTTCAGGAAGAAAAAAATCTAGATTTACACTTCTGGGTATATACCCCAAAGAACGAAAAGCAGAGACTTGAACAGATTATTTGTCCCCTGTCCATGTGCACAGCAGCATTATCTACAGCAGCCAAAGGGTGGAAGTCACCTGTGTGTCCACTGATGGGTGAATGGACAGACACAGTGTGGTCTCTCCATACAAGGAAACATCATGCAGCTTTAAAAAGAAATGAAATGCGTTGCCTGGGTGGCTCAGTCATTGGGCATCTGCTTTTGGCTCAGGTCATGGTCCCAGGGTCCTGGGATCGAGCCCCACATCGGGCTCCCTGCTCAGCTTCTCCCTCTCCCACTCCCCCTGCTTGTGTTCCCTTCCTCGCTGTGTCTCTCTCTGACAAATAAATAAATAACATCTTAAAAAAAAAAAAAAGAAAGGAAATTCTGACACATGCTATAGCACAAACGAACCTTGAAGGCACCGTGCTAATGGAAATAAGCCAGTCACAATGGGCCAAAACGTGATGATTCCACTTATGTAAGGTCCCTAGAGGAGTCAGATTCATAGAGACAGAAGGTTAGGTGGAGGTTTCCGGGGCTGAGGGGAAAGGGAAATGGGCATTAATGTTCTGTAGGTACAGAGTTTTAGTTTGGAAAGATGAAAAGTTCTGGAGATGGATAGTGGTGATGGCTGTATGGCGGTGTGAATGTGCTTAGCCCCTGAAATGTACACTTAGAAATGGTTAAAATGGTAAATTTCACGTTATGGCATCTGCCACGATAAAAAGAAAAATCTCCACAGCCGTGGGATCTTAAGCAAGTTCCTTCACCTCTCTGTGCCTCAGTTCCCTTATTACGACATGGGACTAATGATAACGTTTACCTCAAAGAGCTGCAGGGAGAGGGTTACAAAGGAAGGTGTGACAAGGATCTTAGCACAGGGCCGGCATGCTACAAGGGCCTGTTAAGATAGAAAACATCTCAAAGGCAGCCCAAGTTTTCAGGAGGAACAGTGAGAGCGCAATTCAAGTCAGTCGTCACTGGACAGTGGATGTGGGGGAGGTGTCCTGAGCTCCAGCCACACAAAAGAAGGCTTTTTTGTTTTAATTCCTGATCTCAACTCATTTCGTTGTTTCTTCCTAGCAAATGCTAACGAGCCTGTCCTCAGCGCAAGGGACCAAATGAAATGGCACCTGAACAAGTATTTGAATTCTCTTGGTCCCAGTATCCCCACAGTGACATGAACTGGATGAGGACAGTGTTCCCCCCAAATTGGAGTTAAGACCGGTCTTAGGGCTGAAGCCACAACAGTGACCCCAGGAGCTTGTTAAAAATACAGATTCCTGGGGCGCCTGGCTGGCTCTGTAGGTTAAGCACCCGACCATTGATTTCAGCTCAGGTCATGATCTCTTGGTCGTGAGATCGAGCCCCACATCGGGCTCCCCATGCAGGCTAGAGTTTGCGTCAGATTCTCTCTCCCTCTCCCCACTCACGTGCTTTCTCACTCTAAAATAAATAAATAAAACCTCTAAAAAATATATATACAAATTCTTGAGCCCCACTGCAGAGACCACTGTGGGGTAGGGGCCTAAAGATTCAGGACTCTCCCCAGGTGATTCTGACTAGGTGTTGGGTCCACCTGACCAGGAGGACCCCTTAGGGGCTCTCCAGGGCTGTTCTCAATCTTGGCCAGTTCTAGAACAGCAGTGCTCCCCCTTGAGCACGCACCAGAGTCACCAGTAGGGTGTGCAAAGCCACAGATGGTGCGCCTCTCCGCAGAGCTTCGGTTCACGAGGTCTGGGATGGGGCTCCAGAATATACATTTCTAACAAGTTCCCTGAAGAGGTTGATGGTTTCTAGATTGGAGGACACACTTGAAGAACCACTATTCCTTGCTACTCAAGGTGTGGTGGCTTAGACTGGCAGCAGAAGCTTTACCAGGGAGCTTGTTAGAAACACAGACGCCAGGGTGCACCAGGCCTGCTGAGTCAGGGTCTGCACCGTGATTCGTGTTTGGGAAGCACTGTTTTGAGAAACAGCTTTGTTTTTGAAAATCCCAAGAGTTCCTGCTTTCATTATATTTGGGAGGAGTGAGATGAAGGGCAAGGCATTTTTTTCTAGAGCGGGAGGGAGGCTGAGGCGGGGGAAGGACTGCGGGCAGCTCAGCCCAGAGCGGGTAGGCCAGCGTCTGCTCTCTGGCCAGACTCTGTGTCTGCGAAGGAAAAGCCCGAGCCACTTCCGTGCACCGCGCATGCTTGGGCAGCCCGGGCGGGATTGATTACCTTGGCGTGATTGTAAATATCCACACAGTTGTCAGTGTTAATGCTCTTTGCGCAGATAATCTCACAGTGTCGCTGCAAGGCCTCCAGCTGGAAAAATTTAGCGGCAGACAGAAGCTAAAAATCGTAAGAAGAGCCTGTTAGAGGTTGGGAGGTGGAAATAAAGGGGGGACAGGGGTGGGGAAAATCTCCATCTTCCACAGAGCTGTCCCAAGGAAAAGGGCTGGGGGCACAGCGGTGGGTCGGTCACTTTAAAGCACAAAGGAAACCCCAGAAACTAAGGCACAGGGATAGAACTCTGTTGCGGGCGAATATGGCAGGGGGGAGGAGGCTGAAGGGAACCAGATTTAGCATTTTAGCAAAAATGCCTGCAGTTGCTATGTCCAGAAACAAGGGTGAATGTCCTTAGCAAGACAGACATGGATGCGGCGAACTCCCTCTGTTCACCCAGGTGTCCTACACAAATGTCACCTCAGAGAAGCCTCCCGGACCGCCCCACCTCGGGTCACCTCCCTCCGTCACTGTCTGGCCTCCTTCCCTTGCCTCAGTCTTCCTCGGAGCCCTCCTCTCAACAGACATGATGTCATGCCTGGCGCCCTCAGAGAGCCCGCGAGGGCAGGGGTCTCTGTCCCTTTGCATCACCGCGGTGGCCGGGCCCCTGGGAGTTTAAAGGGACTGGCTCTGTGGGGAAAGGATGGGGGCGGGCGTGGGCGGCAGGGTGAGCTGCTGCTCGGTGACAAGCTCTTCTGCATCATTTATATGATTTACATGTGCATTCGTTATTTCAATTCTAAAATAAAAACAAATGTGACAGAAGAGCCTGCGTCTTCAGAGGGTAGCTTGGTCCGCAGGTAGAGAAGTGTCAGTGCAGAGGTTCAGAGAGACCAGAGAGGAACTGGGGGGTGGGTGGCGGGGGTTGGCAGGAGGTTACAAAGGGAAGGATAAATGGGTCACACAGTGAATACCCAGCCTATGGCCCTCCAGGTGCCGGGAACTGTTGCAGGCACCTTATTATAAAATCCTACAATCTTCAAAACCCAGCGAGGTAGATTTTGTTATTCCCATTTCCAGGTAAGGTAATTGAGGCTTGGCAAGGTTAAGTCATGGCCAAGATGACACAGCTCTGCAGGAGCAGAGCCTGGATCGAAACTCGATTTTTCCACCACTGTGTGGGGTCATCTTCTGACGGGCTGACCGTCCTGACATCTCTAATCGGCCACGT
Source organism: Mustela nigripes (assembly GCF_022355385.1). Taxonomy (NCBI): domain Eukaryota; kingdom Metazoa; phylum Chordata; class Mammalia; order Carnivora; family Mustelidae; genus Mustela; species Mustela nigripes. The sequence goes on from NC_081562.1 coordinate 14,480,305, forward strand.
GCCCAGGACTTCGGTCACCTGAAAAGGATCCTGGTTCCTTTGCTTGGGATTAGTGGAGTGATTTTGGCTTCCGGTTCAAAGCTCCCAGCTTTGAGCAGGAAAACCAACAAGGGCTCCACTTTGAGGAAGGAGCAGGGTCCCTTGGCCTGGGAGAAGGGAGCAGAAACAGGCCCCTGGACTCAGAAGGGGAGGACAGGCTTGGCAGAGAGGTAGACAGCAGATGGGGTGGGGGAGCCAAGGAGCCTCGGGAAGGAGGGACGGTCACCGGGAGTCCTTATAATGGGCTCCTGGCAACCACATCAAGGAACACACTGTGATTTATGTTTCCTGGTGACAGAAGTCACCAAGATAGCTCCTGATGGTGATATTTGCGCCCCCGCTGTGCCTAGAGCTAGCCGGAGCCTCCTCAGTAAGCCCCCTCTACCCGCCCCAAAGCCAATTAAAATTGGATTTTGCAGACTTGCTACCTAGCACCCCAGCTCTCCAGGAAGGGGCTCTGCCAAGAAGCCCTTGGGAGGTCCAAGGAGGCAGGCAGGACCCCAAAGCCTGTAGCCAAGAGAAAACCCAACACAGGTGCCCTCAGACACTGCCAACACATGCCAGTGACCTGGGTTTACAGGGATGCCTTACCTCCATTATCTCGTTGTTTTTAATGAGCAGTGACTCTGGGCCACCGTAGTAGAGATACTGCATGACCAGCTGGAAGAAAGGACACAGAGAGCAAAGCATCAGTCCGAGGGCAGCACAGACACAGTTCTCTTCCAGCCGGGCAGTCTGTGTGTCCCTCTAGAACATCCGCTCCTGCCGGATCGCTGCCTCGTGGGAGAAGTTCCCCTTAGGACACTTCCTCCTCATTGGGCAGTTTTCCTTATCACCACTGCCACTTGTCTCCCCGTGGTTCTACTGGGCTCCAAGCGCACCCCAGCTCTGCTCTCCATCATAGATGGCAATCACAGCTTTTCCCTTCCACGTCCCCCCCATTCGGCCGCCTCCAGGACACTCGGCTTAAACAGCCTGCACCAGCGACCATTCCCCTCCGGGAGCATGGCCCACAGTGACTAGAAGATTCTCTTTAAATCCCAGAGAGGAACTCTGGGTTACCATGGGACCACCTGCTCCTTTTTACAGCTCAACAAGATGTGGGAAGTAGCCGTCAGGGGTCGGGGGTTTCATGGTCTTGTGGATGTGAACGGTCCTAGCCAGGCTGCTCAGACCGTCCATGTGATTCAGGAGGCCTGAATGGTGTGCCAACCAGAGCTTTACCAGCTGGCGTCCCTTTAGAATGAGGCCCCCGGATGTGCAGAACTGGCCGTCACCACCTCCCACGAAGCTGTTCATTTTTTAGATGGTGCACAGGCTTTCCAAGTGGGCATGGTCTTCTCCACCATCGTCCTCTGCCTGCCTTATGACACGTGGACTCCCTGCCTGTCCGCACGGCAGCTGTGCTGGAAGCATCTGTGGACTGACTACATCCCATCTTTGGGCACTTGTAAAATGAGGCACTGGGGCCGGGATGTCTGCTACGGTCCCTTTAGGCTCCAAAGGTCTGTGACCACCATAAGGGAGTGCTTAAGGAAAAGGACCCTGCACTCGGGCTGCCTCAGTCTCCGATCAGGCTCTGACACTTAAAGGCTGGGTGACTTGAATTAGGTTAGGCCTCTCAGTGTCTCAGTTTTATCATCTGTAAAGTGGGGCTAACATTGCCTACCTCATGTGAGGAGGATCACACGACAGGGAACAGCTCTAGCAAAGTCCTGGCACGTGGCAAGAACTCAGTAAATGTTAGCTCTTTGATTTCCTGAGGTGGAAGCACCTTTTTCCTATAGTACCTCTACCACCTACACTCAGGCCTTTGAGGCCCCTTGCGACTGATCTCAATCTACATTTTGCATGCATGTTTACAAATAATAGTTTTCTTAAAAAACATGTTTACAGGGCGCCTGGGTGGCTCAGTGGGTTAAAGCCTCTGCCTTCGGCTCAGGTCATGGTCCCAGGGTCCTGGGATCGAGCCCCGCATCGGGCTCTTTGCTCACCAGGGAGCCTGCTTCCTCCTCTCTCTCTCTCTCTGCCTGCCTTTCTGCTCTGTCTGTCAAATAAAAAATTAAAAAAAAAAAAATCTTAAAAAAACTCCCCCAAAACCATGTTTACAGATTTACTGAGATATATCTCATGTAATGCAAACTGTTTCTGTTTATAAAGTGTCCAGGTCGGTGGTTTCAGTGGATTCACGATCTTGTGCGACTGTCCCCCCTGTCTAGTTTTAGAACATTTCCAACACCCCCAGGAGAAACCCCGTGCCCGTTACTAACCGTTCCCACTCCCTCCTGGCCTGGTCCTGACAACCACGAGGGAAATACCCATTCCAGACATTTCGTATGAATGGAATCCTCCGACACGTGCTCTTTGGTCTGGCTGCTGTTGCTTTGCATCCTATTTTCAAGATTCACCCTTGTTGTCACAGATCTTTCCTTCACTCTTTTTTATGACTGAACAATGTACTGCATTTTGTGTAGCCCTTCATTAGCCCAGGGGCTAATGTGGATTGTTCCCACATTTTCACTGTTAGGAATCCGGTTGCTAAGGATTAGTTTACTTTTTCAAATCTCATCTGCCACTCTGCCCTTCTCTCTCCTCCTCATCTTGACAACATCTACCTCTTATACTCTGAACAGTCCCAGCCACTTGCCTTTAACCGAACCTACCACCGCGTTTTGTCTCAGGCTTTTGCCCAAGCTGTTCTCTCTGCTTGGATGCCTTTCCCTTCTTCTTCTTCACTTGTTGAACTTGGCCCCCTCTTTTGGGATCTAGCTTAGTGGTCACATCGATGAAGCCTTCTCAGATCTCCCAGCTGCGACCCCAGGCGATGGGGCAGCACCTCATCCACAAATACAGTGTGACTTTTCCCTGGCGCTTGAAGGCCCAGGTGTGGACCGTCCATCTATGCGTTCCCGTGCCTAACACGGGGCCTGCGCGCCCAGGAAGCACGCTTGAAACAAACACAAGCCCTCTGTTTCCCTTTGGTGCTTGCGTCTCCACGTGCTGACTTTGGGCTTCTGCCGCTACCCACCTGTCGCAGAGATGGCAGAGTGCTGATGGTGGTGGCGGAGGTGATCCTTGGTGAAAGGATCACACAGCCTCATGGCCCCTCCGCTCCCCCAAGCGGATGGGTCCTGGGGATCTGCAATACCACATCAGCGTATGGCGGGGTCCTGCTCTTAGGCAGGTAACAGATTTCCCTAGCTCCTCTCTTTTCTAAGGGCCGGACCAATAACCACCACCACCACCACCACCAGAGCCGTGAGAGGAACTTCCCCGAACACAGGCCCTGCTCCATTGTTTCAGCTCATTTATTCGGGTCGGGCTGTGGGCTGAAAATGCCGCTCCTTTAGAAGATGGAGATCCTGGGGCTAATGGGATTTAAATCAGGCCGCCCCTCTCCGCCTTCAGACTCCGCCAACACAGGCCTTTTTCACAAGGGGGCAAAACGAACCCTTAGGAGGCCAAAGGGCCTGTTTATGGAGTTGTTTTTCTTGGCAGCTGAAACCTGCACGAAGCCCGGAGTTAATCGCCTCCTCGGCCTCCGGAGGCCCCCGCTTGCAGGTGCAGCTGCGTCCGGTGCTCGCCTGTGCACGATGCTAAACCGTCTGGCGGGGAGGAAACTCCAGGCAGTTTCATTTGCTAAAATTCTTCTGTCAGCATGGAAGGGAAGTGAACAGGCCCCTGGGAGCCTCCTTCTGGGTCAGATTCAGCCCTCTTCGGCCTATTTCAAGCCACAAATGAGGCTTTTCTTTTATGGGGACGGGGCAAGCACACAGAGAATTCCCCGGGGGCTCACTAAACCGTCCCTCCTCCTTATAGTAACCCGAGGCTAATGTGACCAGGAAACCTTCCCCAGTCAAAAGCAATTACAGGCCTCAGAGTCCTCTGGGGCGTGCTTTCCTCACGCAGGTCTCTCTCATTCAATGGGTCTGCACGGCAAACATGCACTAGATGCCTACTCTACGGTTCCTATTACAGGAACCTCCCCAATTAGTTCCAGGCTTTCTGGCGTAAGTGCCCCCTTCACGAACATGGGAAGAGGTGGGAGGTGTGCATTTTCCAGCCCTTACTTCATGCTCAGACTCTCGTGGGCCTATGATTCTTTCGTCTGGGCTGGCTGACTTCAGCATCCTGATGATGCCTGGGCTCCAGCCCAGGTTCCGATGGACAGCCCGGGCACGGGCAATTTTTAAAGCTCCTCACATGACTCCAATGTCCAGCAGAGGCCGAGAAGCACCAGCTTGGAGCCCGACACATAGCCAGCATTCAAGAAATGGGGGCTGTTCTTACCACTGTCCCCCTTTAGAAAGGGCATTCCAGGACCAAGTCCCTAGGCTTTGGCACCAGATGGACTGGGCTCCCATCCTGGCTCTGTCCCTAAATAGCACTAAGACTTGGGGCACAGGATTTAAGTTTTCTGAGCCTCAGTTTCTTCGTCTCTAAAACCAGCAAGAAAAATCCAGATAACCACGGGCAAGCAGAGGTCAGTATCTCATTCATAGTTAAAGCCCCACAAAGGTTTCTTCAGCGTCCTTCCTCCGTGAATCCTAAAGCAAAGCAGCAGTTCTTCTGGAAAATTTCAAACTCCATAGCCATCACTGTTCCAGAAAGGACTGTGGCCACTTGGTTTTCAGCAGGAAGTGTGGTGCGACACTGGGGTGAGAAGCTGGGTGTGGGGGCGCGCCAGTGCCCTAGTCCTAGGCTGGGGCTCTAGCCTCCTCACCGCGCCCCTTCCCCGCCCCAGTGGAATGACTCACCCAGATTAGCCTTATCCTTAGAAACCTCATTTGCCCTTTCTCCCTCGCTCAGTGCCAAGTAACCTATTCTACCAAGTCTTGTGTTGAGTAGGAAGGTGGTTTGCAAGTTACAGCTCAGAAAAACAACAACCCTCTTAAATATTGCCAAGTTGAACGCTTCCTCGTGTTGTCCTACTTGCTAATCTCTGCAAGAACCCATGACCTAGAGGTGATAATGATTAAATTGTTAAAAATGGAGGAAATGAGCCTCAAAGAGTGCCTTACCCATAGTTACTTGGGAAGGATTCTTTCTTTTGAAGTTTCAGCATAACCAAAGAAATGAATCTCTAATGGTGGAGATGCAGGCGCCACAACAGGCTTTAGGGGCTTGTGTGAGGGTATGGTGGCTTCCTGGCAGCTCTCTGAACAGCAGGATCTGGGGGACCAGGGTCAAGGGTAGAGGGAAGAACCACCATCTGGCCTGCCTTCTGACTTGGCTCATACTATGTGGTCCCAGGAAGTATTTTCAGTCTCCAATATACCCTAGGACCCAGCTGAACAGACGGATAATCACTTTCTCTCAAACACACCCCATGACTTCCCACAACTGGGCCTTTGTTTATGCTGTTCCACCGCCTGCGGTAACCCCTCTCTCCTCTCCACCAGACGAGGAAAGGAGCCTCGGAGGGGCTGGTGAAATGCCCAAGGCCCCGTGGTAGATACTGATTTTAAAGAGAATTTTTTTTTTTAAGATTTTTTCTAATGTATTTATTTGACAGAGAGAGATCACAAGTAGGCATAGAGGCAGGCAGAGAGAGAGAGAGGAGGAAGCAGGCTCCCTGCTGAGCAGAGAGCCCGATGCGGGACTCGACCCCAGCACCCTGAGATCATGACCTGAGCCGAAGGCAGTGGCTTAACCCACTGAGCCACCCAGGTGCCCATAGATACTGATTTTAAATAGGAAAATGCTGCATTTCAGTCCCAGACTGCAGCTCTGTCCTCCCGTGTCCAGATTAGTAGCCTTGTCCCGCCGCCCTGGCCATGGCCAGCCCTGTCTCCTGTCCCTCCCACTTGCCACCATATCCGAGCCGTCTCAACAACCCTCTTGGACCATGAGTCCCCTGCGGACCTGCCCGAGCCTCAGCCACCCGTGTGCTCTTCCCAGGGCTGTGCTTCCTGAGCTGAACAGCAGGAGACCAGGTCCTGCCTTGAGTCCCGCAGATTCCGGCCCTGAGTCCACCCACGCGGACGGCGCATAACTCTGGCTGCTGTGGGGACAGCACTGAGGGAGTGCACTCTTTAAAAGTTGGCTGGCTCCTCATTGCACGAGGCTGACCACAGCTCTGGGACTTCATCCCTGCTGTTCTCTGCCTAGAATCTTCTAACTCCCTTTTTTAAGCCTCAAGGCTTCCTATGGTTCCCCAGATTCTCCTCAGCCCTCACTATTCCAGCCAACGCCTCCCCAGGAGGCCTTCCCTGATTTCTCTGGTCTGAATTGCCGGAGCACATTGGCTCTGCTTCCTCTCTCTCACCCATTCCCACGTTGTACTGTAAGAAATTAATTGCTCAGAGTTACCACCCCCGGACTGTGAGGCCCCAGGGGAGGAAGATCCTTTATCCCTGTGTCCCCAGGTCCTAGCAGAGTGCTAGGCATACAGTAGGTGCTCAATAAATCCTGTAGGGATAAAATGATGGTAAACTGGAGGGGGTGCGAGAAGGGACTCAGAGTCAGGGACTGAGGACTCTGCAGTGGCCAGTCCACAGCCGGAAGCCTGCAGGGAAGCCCTGTGCCCTGCGCCCACCACAGGACGTTCCAGGCCACGGCAGGGTCTCACCTGAAAGATGGGGTACTTCACGTAACCGATCTCTATGCAGGTGCTGTCATTTGTTGGCTTGCTGGACAGGAGCGCTTTGAACCTGAACAAGGACACAAGAAGGGAGATAAAAAGACCCACAAACACATCCGTAGTTTGTGAGAATCTCCACTCTCTGATGAGAGAGACATGTAAAACCCTGTATTCCCCCACTTTGCACTCCATGGGCGACACGGCCCACAGACACCCTAAAGCGACCGTCGCCTCACCCCAGTATGATGCCATACTTCAATTTGAATTATTTTTTAGAATTTTTAAAAAAGATTTTATTTATTTCTTTGACAGAGGGAGACATAGTGAGAGAAGAAACACAAGCAGGGGTGTGGGAGAGAGGGAGAAGCAGGCTTCCCACAGAGCAGGGAGTCTAATGTGGGGCTGGATCCCAGAACCCTGGGATGACCTGAGCTGAAGGCAGATGTTTAATGACTGAGCCACCCAGGCGTCCCTATTTAAAGTTTTTTATTTAAGTAACCTCCCTGCCCAATGCGGGGCTCCAACTTACCACCCTGAGATCTAGAGTAGCATGCTCTTCTGACGTGAGCCAGCCAGGTGCCCTCAAACCATCTTTTTAAATTTAAAGTTTTAGGGACGCCTGGGTGGCTCAGTTGGTTAAGCGACTATCTTCGGCTCAAGTCATGATCCCAGCGTCCTGGGATCAAGTCCCACATCGGGCTCCTTGCTCGGCAGGGAGCCTGCTTCTCCCTCTGCCTCTGCCTGCCATTCTGTCCGCCTGTGCTCGCTCGCTCTCCCTCTCTCTGACAAATAAATAAAATCTTTAAAAAAAAAATTTAAAGTTTTAACTTCAGGGGCACCTGGCTGGCTCAGTTGGAAGAGTTTGCGACTCTTGATCTCAGGGTGCTGAGTTTGAGACCCACACTGGGTGGAGAGAGTCCAAAAAAAAAAAAAAAAAAAGTGGTTTGAACTGCTATTTCTCATACAGGTGATTGGAACAGAATGAATACCGTTTGAAAACCCACCTGTCCCTCCTGCAGGACCCATCACAAGGCTGGGTCCTTCATGGGGTCCCTCCTGAGCGCAGGCTTCACGTCCCTCTGGGGCTCACGGAGCGCCCCACCTCCTGTGAGCTCTGCCCCGCACACCATCTTTGCCCCAGGAGGGCAGGGACTCTGCCTTCCTGACCCTGTGGCATCCCCAGAACCCATGCCAGCCTGGATCTGAGGCATCATAGGTAATTAATCATCTGTGGCCTAACGACCTCTCTACGGATGACTTTCCTACTGGGTTTTAGATGTGCCTCCCTGTGATCAACAGAACTGTAGGCTCCGAGTGGGTACAGACCCAGGCCACGGAACATACTCGTACACATTAAGGAAGAAGCTAAGCTATGTCTCTTTTCTTTCTTTCTTTCTTTCTTTCTTTCTTTTTTTTTTTTTTTTAAGATTTTATTCATTTATTTGACAGAGAGAGAGACAGCGAGTGAGGGAACACAAGCAGGAGAGCGGGAGAGGGGGAAGCAGGCTTCCCACTAAGCAGGGAGCCCGATGTGGGGCTCGATCCCAGGTCCCCGGGATCATGACCTGAGCCGAAGGCAGATGCTCAATGACTGAGCTACCCAGGTGTCCCTGTGTCTCTTTTCTTAAACTTTTAATTTTGAAATAATGGTATATTTGCAGAAAAGGTATAAAGACAGTACAGAGCTCCTACAGGCCCTCCGCCCAGCTTCTCTTGATGTTAGCATCCTACAGATCCATGGTGTCAAAACCAAGACATGAACATTGGGGCAACTTCTCTTCTGCTTTTATATGCATCATAGCCGAAAACCACGTAAGGCACAACGCATTTTTCTTATGGTGGCAAAGCAGACATCTGGGGCTAGTTTTCAGCTTTGGGGGGAGGCAGTGGGAGACCAGGGGAGCCTGGGAAGTACTGGTCACATGCATTCATCAGCAAACATCCTGGAAATGGGCATCCAGTATCCTCACCTCGGCGCACCCCGGCGGCCTCCTTATCCGACATCTCCTTCTCCTCTGTGCACCCTCACTAATCCCAGCTCAGGTCTTTGGATAATGTGGTTCTAAATGGTCAACTCATTTCAACTCAAAGCGGAAGGACTAAGGGCCATAGCAAAGTTGGCAGGGAGAGGGCCAGGCTGTTGTCAGCTCCATAGTCAGAGGGAAAAGTCCAGTTCAAGACCTGTGCATTTCGGGTGGCTCATGCCAGAGTTCTGGGATATTTGGAGAGCAGGCATGAGATGTTTCAGGCTGGAACCGTGTGAGGGCTCTGGGCGGGGGGAGCTAAAATCCAATCCACACTCTGTTCCAAAAGCTCGGTGCCCAGAAGAACAGGTGCCCTTGCCTGAGTCACACAAAGGCGCTGCTGTTTATGCTAGTGGCTGCTCTGTACTTTAAAAATCGTGGTAAAAAACACATAATAGAAAATGACCATTGGGGCACCTGGGTGGCTCAGTGAGTTAAAGCCTCTGCCTTCAGCTCAGGTCATGATCCCAGGGTCCTGGGATGGAGGCCCGCATTGGGTTCTCTGTTCAGTGGGGAGCCTGCTTCTTCCTCTCTCTCTGCCTGCCTCTCTGCCTACTTGTGATCTCTATCAAATAAATAAATAAAATCTTAAAAAAAAGAAAAACGACTATCTTAACCATTTAAAGCATACAGAAATGTTAAGTATATTCATTCTGTTGTGCAACCAATCTCCAGAACCTACTGTGTACCCAATTAAACAACTCCCCCTTCCTCCCCTGCTCCCAGCCCCCAGCCCCGGGCTGCCAGCATCCCACTTTCGGTCCCCGTGAAGCAGACCACTCTAGGTACTACCTGTAAATGGAATCCTACAGTATTCATCTTTTCATGACTGGCTTCTTTCTTTGCATAATGTCCCCAAAGTTCATCATGCTGTAGCATTTGTCAAAACTGCCTTCCTTTTTAAGGCTAAATAAAATACGTATATCCCACACTTCGTGTATCAGTTCATCTACTGATGGACATTTGGGTGGCTTCTACCTTTTGGCCACTGTGAAGGTTGTTGCTGTGAGCGCGGGTGCACGAGTGCCCTCTGCTCTTGAACTCTTGGTTTGGAAAAGATCATCTTCCCATCCAGGGAAAGTACCACCAAAATTGAATTTCAGAGAACGGTAACAGCAATGGCCACACTCCTGATTCAGCTGCTTTGGAAGCTGACAGTACGTACCTGGGAGAGGCCGTGAATAACAACACTTTGTGAGCATAGAACGGTCTTCCTTCTACCAGAAAGGTAACATCGGACATTTCTTTATTGTTCAGAAAATGAGGATCTAGAACAGGAAGGGGGGGAAAGGGTTGCTTTAGTGAAAGAAGGGTGGCGTTTGCATTCCTCTTCTGGAAAGTGCCAAGAAGAGCGAACAGGGAAACCATGGGGATATGGTATTCATTGGCGAGACAGTGACCCAAAGGGGACAGACAGAAACAATCACAGGAACACTCAGATTACTGAAATTCAGTCTTGCATAGGAAATCATAGCTGATTGTGATTAAAAGTAGTATTTCCTCAGAAGAGACTCACCCCGAGCCCCATGCAGGTGACTTCCAGATGTGAAAGTTATGCCCACCTTGCCCGTTAAGAATGCCACCCCCCACCTTTGCTCCTCCTTCTAGGGCTCAGCGCTCTCCCTGCCTGATGGAAAAGGGGTTTTCAGGTGATTTGAAATCCAAGCCCTTCTCTGCCAGAGTCAGAGTCACTCGAACCAGTTCCCGGCTCTCGTCTCCCACAATAACAAAGAGAGTAGAGCCGCTGCTTACTGAGCCCTTAGGACGGGTCAGGCACTGTGCAAGCTGGCAGGCACATGCGCCAATGCACTCGGTCCTGGGAGGCAGGGACCCCTGTCCGTTGTGCAGCTGGGGACACGGGCACACAGACGTTCAAGCCAGTGACAGGTGGAGGAGCCAGGATTTGAACTCGGGCATTCAAATTGGAGCGCCTGCCTTGTTCAGCACTAGGATTCCTCCCGCCCTCCCTACTCTGCCCTGATCTGCCTGTCATTTGAGCCACGGAGACCCACAGCTCCTGAAGGTGCCAGTCTGTCCACTCCTTGGGGCTTCTGCTGCTTGGGAACATCCACTAACACCCCTAACCCTGACTGGGTGCCACCCCGCTCAGGTCCTAAGTCAGTCTGGACCCAGGTTCAAGGGCAAGGTGGGTCTAACCGCTGGTGGGGCTTCCTCTTAGGTCACCCACCCTGAGCCCACCTGGGCTGTGCTGCCCCAGGAAGGACCTTTAGAGGACTCTAAATGGAAGATGACTTTTCTGGGGGTTTCTGCATCCAAGTTCTGAGTCTGAGGATGTGCTGCATTCCCAGCTCATGGGAAGAAGATTCTTTCTGCAAAATGTGCCTTGCCCGGTGCCTCTGGTCCCGTGAATGGCACCACCATCTACCCACCGCCCAAGCCAGGGATTCGAAGGCAACAGGACACCTTCCTCTCCTGGGCTTAGCCAGACCGAGTCTATCACAAACACTGGCTTCTCTTCCTCCTAAGTGTTTCTCGATTTCCCTGTTTCTCTCCACCCCCAATGCCGCAGCTCCCCCAGGGCCACATGGTCTCTTGTCTGGGGACCAGTGGGAGCCTCTGTTGGTCCCTGCCTCTGCTCTTGGCTCCTCAACCTGATGGTCCACTTCACCACAGGCATCCTTCCTAAAGGCAGATTTGATCACACCCCTCCTCTGCTCTAAACCTTTCCATAGCTCCCCAGAGCTTCCAGGAAAAAGTCCCAACTTCCTAACGAGGCTCCTGGTGATGGGGCTTCTGTTGCCTTCTCTGGCCTCTCCCCAGTCACATCCCTGTCAACCAGCATGCATGCTGAGCCACACCAGTGCTAAACACTCTCCCCTCTGGCCCTTCCCCTGCTGTTCCTTCTACTCAGAACACTCTTCCATCCCCTTCCAAACCCTGTTCTCCCCAATGTGGTCTTCAAGCATCAGTGCAGACACCTTCCATTAGTAAGCCTTGCCTGATTCCCTCCCCCCCCCCCCCAGATGGCCCAAGCATGCCCTACCTGTGCTCTCACAGCGCCTGTATGCCCCCTGGGTGGGTTCTGAAGCCAGAAATCTCAACTGTGTGACCTTGGGCAAGCTATTTAACCTTTCTGAGCCTCTGTCTCCCCTTCTGTTTAATGGGAATGGTAATACCCATTGTGCATCTACATGCGAGTTTCTGTGAGCATTACATGAACTTCTGCAAAGTACATAGCAACATGGTGGACACACAGTACTCATGACCCTTGTTCCACAGTCTTGTTCTGAGAGCCTGTGGAGGACATCAGGCCTCTTCTTAGTTGGAGGACCTGCTTGTTGCTAGGCCCTTCTCCAGGGCTTAAAGCGCTATGCTGAAATGAAACTCCTGCTGCTTCCTTTGGCTGGGTTTAGGCTGGGGGTTTAGACCAATCCCCTGCATTCCTGGGAGCCATGATGCCAGTCATTGGGCCCCCCCGACAGTAGTACCTTGGACCCCTGGCCTGGCCCTACTTTGCCCAGACCCTGCTGTAACTTGAAGCCAGAATTTGGATTCCTGGCGACCCTTCTCTTCCAGCCTTCGAAGGGGAGGTGGCCCCTCAGCCCCCGGGTGGCCCCAGAAGGTGGCTCTCCATTCACATTTCTGTCGCTACATATAGCTACCTCACTTCTTCCCATTAAAAAAACTTGAAACTTAGAACATATCAAAAAAGCATAAAACAGGCAAAATCACTTATAATCCCACTATCATTAGGTATTTTATTAAAAAACTCACACACTTCTGAACAACCCAGATGAAGAGAAAAGAGGCTACCGGAGATGTCCTCGGAGTTGACTAAAATTCCCTTCTCCACTTGCTTTAAACACTAAAGGTTTGGCGTAACCTTCTCCTTCTGAACAACCACCCCATCTCACTCCTACTGCCCACCTCCAACCAGCCCCCACTCCTGTTTCCCAAATTACTCATGTCTCCTACCTGTGGTTCTTTTAACCATTCTCTCCCAGAATTCACTGGGAGGGCAAGAGGACAACGCAGTCACAGAAAAATCAGGCATCAGTGGGCTACAGTCCCCACCACTCCCTACTGTCTTATAGGGAACCCATTTCACTCACTTATATAGCCTCCTGGCTCTTCAGAAATTCCAATCTGGGACCCTAGTCATGAATCACACCTATCTTGCCTTTAAAGCAGGTCTCTAAAGGGCCACTGTTTGGCGACTTTCAGTCATCCTAGCTGGAAATGCTCTACTGAAGAGGGAAGCCCTACGTTTTCCATCGTGCACTTACTCATAATTTTATTCTGCCCTCTTTCTCCTACACAGTAAGCTTTGAGCCTCTCAGGCCTGCCTGTCTTCTCTCAGTGCTAACCCCTGAAATTCTAGTGCGTGGCTTGAAAACGAGGCCCTTTTAATTGCGGGTGAAGGAAAGCTCAGCAAATTCAGGAGGAAAAAAATGTTCCCTCCTCGCCTATAACTACAGGAAAGCAGATTTTATGCTGTGTCATTGAATGGCCCCTGCAAATGCTGGCTCTAAAGAGGGTATCTTGTAAAGGCACCGAGATGTCAGACAGGATTGCTACGGCCTGGGAGTGTAACAAAACGTCAGTCTCTGAAGTCTGTTAATATGATTGGTCTTTGCAATGCGTTGCCCTGATAACAGTTTAATTAACACCTGCTTTCTATAAGGTGGAAATATTCGTGGTTTTGGTACCTTGTACCCAACGGGCATAAAGGAAAACAGACAAGATTTGACTTGGTTACTAACTTTTTTGTTTTAGCAAAAAGTGGTATCGTTTACATTAGCAAGTTATTCAGGACTTCTCACTAATTTTAACTAGTGCACCTCTTCCAAACGTAATGGTTTTGTTAAAGAATCGCATTTTCAGATGCTCCCATCTCTCAAAGGCTTCCCAGTCTTTACAGGAAAAGTTCACAGGAAGTAGGAAAGTCCCCAACCTTCCCTGGAAAAGGCATTCTTTATCTTTCATATTTTATCATTTCCCAGGCAGCGAGGAGAAAGGCCCCTGCAGCAGGAGCCTCGTATATCAGGCTTCAAGGCAGCCAAGCATTGCTTTGCTTTTTTTTTTTCAGACCGATCAGCCAGCTTACGGCAGTCCCAGGATCCTCTGAATGAAATCAGTGCCTGATGAAAGGGTTCTTCTGGAAAATTCCAGAAGCTGGGACTGCTAGGCTGGGGCCAGCCCCATGCCATGTCCAAGCAGAACAAACAGGGATTACTGCTACTCGGATGGGATCTCAGAGTGATCTGTCTCCTCAGCTCGAGTACACTCTGTGTGTGTGTGTGCATGGGAGCACTTGTTTCCTCTCCTCCTCGGTCTGTGCAGAGGGACTCCATTAGAGGAACACTGCTGGCCTGTCACTGTCCCCTGCTTGTTCCTCCTCAGGGAGGAATGGGGACTTCTTAGATGAGAGGGTGAGGACGGGGCTAGGGGGAGAGCTGCCCGCACAGCTCAGCCTTCCTTCAGAATGGGGAAACCACCTGTGCAGAAAGTGCATGGGCCCTGGGTCTGTCTCTCTGTCTATCTCTGTGGGACGAAGTCCTTCAGTTAGAGGGACGAGGTATTGGCCAGTCTCCTGTCCACATTTCCAAGGTGTAGTCTCCAGCTATCCTGTGATCACTGGTACCACGATCTCTACCTGCCGGACTCCTGTATCCATCCTCCGTGCCCTCCAGCACCGCCTAAGATTCTCTAGGGGACTTTGCTACCTCTGTGGGCTCCAACCGCAATGCCACTCACCCAGGCGCGAGGTCTGCTTGCGCTTGATCTCCGTGAGCTTGGGGATGGGGTAGGGCCCGTAGCAGTGGGTGAAGATGACGCACAGCTGCTGGCTGATGACCTCGTTCTGCAGCAAAGAAAGAAAAGTTCATGCTGCTGGGCCCTGCATGGCCTCATCCAAGCTGTCAGCAGGAATGCCTGCCTCCCAGGCGAGAGGGGCCCGAAACTTTTGGCAGGTTCTAAGGCCCCCCACCTCCCCTCCGCCCCCTCCACCAGGCCTCACACCACTCAGTGTGTTTCGCAAGCCCTGCATTTGCTTGCTGTGTTGGACTGTTGTCTGTTTCTGGTCTGTTCACTGGCGAGAGCTTACTTTGTAATTAAATCCTTCTCCCTCGCTCCAATCAGTTACCACCCGTCGGAAAGCAAGTTTCACAGCTCGCAGAGTGGAAAATAAGTTTTTACCCCAATCACACCTTGATCAATACTCTGTAGTGCTAGAAGCAGCGAATTATCCTGAAAGCAGCAGCAGGAAGCCCTTGTGATCCCATGACTGCTCTCCGATACCCAGACACAAATGCTCCTGATTCAGCTTTCTTAGGAATGTGATTTTGGTGCTGAGGCATATCCGGATCCAGGAATGCTCAGCTGAATCACTTGCTCCAAATAAAGGGGGGAAACAAGTCCTGTGGTACAGAGCGACAGCTGCCTCTGATCGCCCAGGGACAAAGGAGCCCGTTTCTCATTGTCCCGTGTTCTTCGTGCTTTTGCCTCTCCCCGCTGGGCCCCGCTGCTGATCATTAATCTGCCTTCATCTGCAGGTGCGTGGGAGGGAAGCCACGAATCATGGCATCTGATGCTTTTTACTGGGTGAAGGGGGTTGAAACCAGGAGCTGAAAATGGGGGTGAGGTAGAAAGGCATTTACAATATATTACGGAAAGTAGGTTACAACACAGTGTGTACTGTGTATTTTTGGAAATAAAACCCTCTACACATATATACTCAGATTGACAGGTACAGAAAACATCTGGAAGAGTAGGGTTGCCCCCTTTGGGTGGGCTCACGATGTTTTCCCTTTTCAGTTTTATCGGCATTTTCTATGACCACGCACAATAAATATTATTTTTGGTTTTTTTTAAAAAGATGGGTTTGGAGCAACTGATGACGTCCGTGGTTTGAGATATTCTTGAACCTCTTTCATCGTGCTCCCGAAGCAGGATACAGCTCGACACATGAAAAGAGAATCGACCGTTTGATTAAAGACACCACGATGCCAGGGGCGTGATCCACACAGGTGCCTACAGGGACGCAATCAATATTGGACAAAGGAATTCTGCTTTCAAAGATGACGTCTTAGGACCAAAAGGTGTTAAACGCTCCTCTTGACATCCACAAAGCGATAGCCTGTCTCATCGCTTCCTGTGGTTTCTCAAAGTGTGGTCCCTGGACCAGCAGCATCAGCATCACCTGGAGTCGTTGGAAATGCAAATTCTCTGGTCCCATTCCAGACCTTCTGACTGAGAAACACTGAAGGCAGGGCCCAGCAATCTTGATTTGAACAAGTGTCCTGGTGATTCTGGGGCTCTCTTGGGTTTGACCTGAGCTACAGCTGTACATTTGCTTCCCCTGGCCTTAAGCCTGTGCCTCAAGATGGGTTCCAGAGACAACCAGCAGCGAAGAGGCCTGGGAGCCTGTCAGAAAGGCAGATGAGCACCCCAGGCCCACTGAGTCAGGATCCATGATACCGAGCTCTGCCCATAATTCCCAGGCACACTAAGGTTTGAGGACTGCCGTGCACTGGGCACAGCTATGGCCCCCCCCCGCCGAGACTGTAGTCCCCGAATCCCTGGCACTGAGAATACCGTGAGATAGCACGCCTGCAAATATGTTCCATTACAGGGCAAAAGGGGCTCCATGAGGGTAATTAAGGTTACTAACTAAGGTTTCAATTGACCTTAAAGTAAGTATATTATTCTGGATTATCCGGGCAGGCCCACTGCAATCACAAGAAGCCCTTAAAATTAGAGGCAGAAGAGGATTCAGAAGGGATGGGGGAGAAGAGGAAGTCAAGGGATTTGAAGCCTGAGAAGGACTTGATGTGCTGTCGCTGGTTTCCAGATGGAAGGGACCCCATGGCAAGCTTGAGTGGGGGAGTGCGGGCAACAGCTCTGCGAGAGAAATGGGACCCCCAGTGGCAGGCAGCAAGGAAGTGGGGCCTTAGTCTTACAACCACCAGGAAGTCAATTCTACCCAAACCTAAATGAGCTTGCAGGTGCATTCTTCCTTGCAGCTTCTGGAAAGGAACACAGCCCTGTGGACACCTTGACTTCAGGTCTCCGTGAGACCCTAAGCAGGGAAGGCAGCGAGATACTGTGTCTGGTTTCTGTGGAAACCACAGAAAAACAAGCAAGTGTCTAACCACCTCGGGTAATGGAATGAAGGAAGATGTACTTCCTGGACTGGGTGGCCTGTGGTCAATGTTGGCAGTGAACACTCAGGTTGAGAGTGTGTGCCCTTAATGTGGTGGGAATGGCACTTGACCTCTGTAGTCCTCTGCTCTAAACCCACAACCTCAGTCTAACAGCAAGAAAAACATCCCCTCTTCCAGGAGAGGGCATCCTTTATGGTATATTTGATTAGGACTCCTCAAAATTTGTCAAGGTCACCAAAAAAACGAGTCTGAGAAGTGGTCTTGGCCAAGAGGAGTCATGTGGTGTTCTGGATGGGATCCTGGAGCAGGAGAAGACGATAGACAAACACTAAGGAAATAGGAATAAAGTATGGAATAATGTCTCAGTGTTGGCTCATTCACTAAAACAAATGTACCACGCCACTGTAAGATGTTAATAACAAGGGAATGTGGGTGAGGGGTTGTGTGGGGACCCCTGTGCTATCTTTTCAATTTTTCTGTAAAGCTAAAGCCATTCTAAAAAATGAAGTCTATTATTGGCGAAATAAACCCCCCTACCCCCTGAGGAAAGAGGATGATTATGATGAAAGTATTAGAAGTTCAGGAGAAAGAGAAAGAGGAAGAGTCAAGGGTCAAAGTGGACACTGGCCATTCCCTGGGCTTTGGTCACATATCCCCTAAAGTTCTCATGAATGTGAACATCACACCATGTGCTAAGCCATGTAGCCATTCACGCGGTAATTCTTTCTTCGACTATTGACTGGGCATCTGCTAAGTGCTGGACACCACGTGAAGGTTGATGGTGATGCTCCCAAGGTCAGGACCCAAAATGCTGCTTTTCTCAAGGCTTTCAGGCCACCTCTCTTTCAGACACCAGCCCCCCGCAAGAGAAAACTCCCCACTCTATCCTTGACTTCCTCTGGGTTTGTTGAGGTGTCTGCTCTGTACCCTTTCCTGTTCCTTTCCTCCAGGTAGAGGGGTTGTTGGTCTCATTCCCTCTAGTTCCCCAGCACCCAAATGAATCACAACCCCAGGAGGGCTCCTCCGAGCAAGAAGGGGTGCTGTAATTAGTATCAGTTAATAGCTTCAGTGGGGAGAGACCCGCTGAGTTAGATGGTCAGTTTGGGGTATCTGTTGGGTTTGGTTAACTCTGGCCTTCAACTGGAAGGCAGCAGAACGGAGGTGTGGGTAGGTGGGGTAGGTGTGCTGGGAAGATACTTATACTCTCCTCTGAGTTGTACATTTAAGAGAAGTACTTTTAGGTGAAGGCGTAGGCTGGATGGGTGGACATCTGGCTGAGCTGAGTACATGGCACCTGGTTAGCGGTGGTTACTGGTATGCTGCTAGGGACCAGCCATTCAGGTCTCTCATGGAAAATGCTGGGTGTGCACATGGTGTGAACTTGGGACTTGAGGATTCAGAACCATGTGGCTCCATAGAATGAAAGGGGAGTGAAGTGAAGTTCTTAATGTCACGGTTGGTAGGCAATGCCTGAGGGGGGCACCTGTGAATTTGGGGATGACATCTTTCCTCTCTTAGACCCTCACTTCTCTCCTAAGAAGACACCCAAACATTTTCTTTTCTTCAGAAAGGAATGCTGGGATTGATCCCCAAGTGCCTTTTTAGGGGAATTAGGCAGGGGTTCTACACAGTGGTAAAAACATGGGGCAGTGGGGCCAGATGGGGTTGGGTGCCAATTCTGGCTCCTCGTTCACTAGCTCTGTGACCTTAGGAAAGTTACTCAGCTTTTCCGGGTCTTGGCATCCTCTTCCAAAGTGGATTAAAAATATATGCTTGCTGAGGTTGGTAGGAGAACTAAAAAGGATCAGATCACAGCGTACCATTAGACTGAACCAAAGGAAAGTGCCGAGATTTGACCATTTTTGTAACCCCTCAAACGAACAGCAATTTCCTACAATTCAAACCAATCTCTCTTTTTCTAGATTCTAAAATGTCATACAATTATTGGCAGCTTTTAGGGAGTGAAAAAAAAAAAAAAAGACCTCACTGCATTAAATACACACATCCGTTTTCAAAGACCTATTTCAAATTGTGAAATGCTAAAAGGTGAAAAAAGCCACATCTCAAAATCAGGAGATGCTGGAAATACTGTTACTTTCAGGGGGACAATGGCAGTGAGTTCTCTGCCTCAGTCCATTGTCAACAGTGGTTTGTCCCTAGACGGGCCCTCCTTTGTGGGATGTGCTGGACTGACCTGTAAGCAATGGTCCTCTCTCTGCTCGAACACACCCGGAAAAAGTATGGGAAGGGCACCAAAGAGATGGGAGGGCCCCGGAGTTCCCTGAGGTCAGCCAGAGTCCCATGTCTGTCACTGGAATTGTGTAAAAAATGAAATCGAACACACAATAAAGTGCTTTTAAATAGTCACCTGTGTATTCTGATATGTCCCCTCTATTCATGGCAAGTGATGCAGACTTTCTGTTTATGGTAGTACTTTAACATTTCCTTTCTAAATGCATTTAACAGATGATAAGTTGATGTAAAGGAAAATATCAAACAAATAATAACCCGTGACAGTATCTTTTAGTAATAAAAGGGAAATCAGACATTCTCAGATGAAGGAAAACTTAGAGAATGTGTGACCAGGAGAATTCCCCTAGAAGAATGGTTAAAGAAATTTCCCTAAATTGAAAGGAAGGGATAAAACAGTAAGCTTGGAACTCAGGAAGGAAGAAAGAACATGGTAAACAAGAATATGGGTAAGCATAATAGGCTTCTTTCTCCTCTTGAGTTTCCTAATTACATTTGATTGTTGGTACAAAAATTGTAACACTGTTTGATGTGGCTTTAAATGCGGGTAGAGGAAATATTTAAAGACGATTATGTCATAAGTGGGGGAGGGTAAATGGGCATAAAGGGAGGCAAGGTTCTTTATTTCACTTGAACTAGTAAAAAGATGGTGCCAGTAGAATGTGCTGTTACATATATATAATGGAATACTGCAAGCAACCACTAGAAAAGCGATATGAGACTATACAAAAGCTATCAAAAAAATTACAGACAAATAAAAATGGAATTCAAATATATGTTCAAGTAGCCCACAGGAAGGCAGGGAAAAGAAAACCTAAGGCAGAGAAACCAAACAGAAAACAAAAAATAAGATGGCAGACGTAAGCCCTAAAATATCAAAAAATATAAATGGTCTAAATATACCAATTAAAAGACAGAGATTGGCAGAATGGATGAAGAGCTCAACTATATGTTGTTTACAGGAAATCACTTTTTAAAAAATTTTTTGTTTTTTATTAACATATAATGTATTTTTAGCCCCAGGGGAAGAAATCATTTTAAATATAATGAAAAAGGTAGGTTGAAAGTAAGAGGGTAAAAAAAAATTATGCAAACCTTAATCAAAAAGAAGCAGGAGTGGCTATATTATTATCAGATAAAGTGGATTTCAGAGCAAAGAAAATGAACAGAAGCAGGGAGGAGCATTATTTAATGATAAAAGGGTTAATTCACCAAGAAGATATTGCAGCCCTAAATGTGTAGGCGCCCAACAACAGAGCTTATATGTGTCTTCTATGTGATTCTGAGAGAACTGATAGGAGAAACAGACAAATCCACAATTATAGTTGAAGACTTCAATACCCCTATCTGAACTGATAGCACAGGGAGAGAATCTGTAGGCTACGAAGACTCAACATCACCATCAACCAACAGAATTTTCCTGATGCTTATAGAACACTCCACTTGACCATAGCAGAAAACAGTGTTTTCAAGTGTCAATGGAAGATATCACGATAGACAATATGTAGGGCCATAAAGCCAAACTCAAAAACTTAAAATGATCAAGTAATACAGAAGGTACTCTCTGACCCCAGTGGAGTCAAACTAGAAATCAATAACAGATAATAAGAAAATCTCCAAACATTTGGAAACAATCTGTAAGTCCAAAAAAAAAAAAAAAAAAAAAAAAAGAAAGTTCCAGGGGGAAATAAAAAAATAACACTGAACTGAATGAAAAATGAAAATAACATCAAAATTTACGGTACACAGCCAGAGCAGTGTGGAGAAGGATATACACGGTATAAAATGCATATATAAGAGAAAAAGTCTCAAATCAGTAATCTAAGTTCCTATTCGAGAACCTGGAAAAAGAAAAGCAAAATAAACCTAAAGCAAGCAAATAATAAAGGTAAGAGCAACAATCGATGGAGGTTAAAATAGAAAAATAGTAGAGAAAATAATGAAACACAGAGTGAATTCTTAGAAAAGACTGTCAAAGGAAAAAAAAAAGAACACATATTAACAGAATCAGGAATGAAACAAGGGCTAGCACAACAGACTACAGACGTCATAAGATAAGACGGGGGATTACGACGAACAACTCTACCCACATAAATCTGTCAACGCAGATGAAATGAACCAATTCCTCCCCAAAAAAGTACCCTAATGCATCCAATATTAAAGAGATCACCTGAATAGCTGTATAGCTATTAAAGAAATTGAATTCATAGTTGAAAAAAACTCTCCCCCAAAGAAATCTTCAGGGTCAGATTGAAAAGGAAGAAATACAACTATCTTTATTTGCAGATGACATGATTATCTAAGGAGAAAATCCCAGTAGATCTACAAAAAATTCCTAGAATAAACGAATCCAGCAAGGTTGGAGAATACGAGATAAACATAGAGAAATCAATTGTATTTCTTTGTCCTAGCAATGAACACATGGACAAAAAATAAAAATATATACAATTGCTCAAAAAAGGGAGAAATACATTTAGACAAATCTAACAAAACACGACTTGTATGCTGCAAACTCCACAGTATTGATGAAAGAGATCAAAGACGATTGGGACGCCTGGGTGGCTCAGTTAAGTGGTGACTCTTGATAGCGGCTCAAGTCATGGTCTCAGGGTCGTGAGATGGAGCATTGCGTTGGGTTCCCCGCTCAGCAGGGAGTCTGCTTTAGGATTCTGCCTCATCCTCTGCCCCTCTCTCTGCTCTCCCCCCCTCAAATAAATAAATAAATCTCAGAAATCAAAGACAATCTAAGTACATGAAGAAATACAATTCATACACTGAAAGATTTAATATAGCAAAGAGGTCAATTCTCACTGTATTGACCTAGAGGTTGAACGCAATGCCCATCCAAATTTCCGCAGGATATGGTTGTTGTTTGATACAGTAAGTTTATTTTAAAATTTATATGGAGGGGCGCCTGGCTGGCTCAGTCAACGTAACATGTGACCTTTTATCTTCAGGTCGTGAATTCTGGATCCAGAATTTTAATTGGAAAAAAAAAAAAACAACCAAACCCAAAATTGATATGGAAAGCCAAAGAACATGGCTACCATCATTTTTAAAAAGAAGAATAAAAAAATTAAAAAAAAAGAAATAGAAAATAGAAAGAGTAAGTCTACCTAACTTCCAAATTTATTTTACAGCTACACTAATCAAGACGATATGGTTAATGGTGGAGGGACAGACACACAGATCAGTAGAGCAGAGTGGAGACCCCAGAAAGAGACCCACACGAATATGCCCAACTTGCTTTTGACAAACGTGTGAAAGTTATTCAATGAAGGAGAGACAACCTGTCCAACAAGGGAAGCTAAGATACCATCCCTAGGCAAACCAACAAAAACACAAAAACCAAAAACCTTGATGAAAGTCCCACACCTCATACAAAAATGAATGCAAAACGACCCAGTCGAAAACATAAAACTAAAATTTCTAGGAAAAAATATGGGGAAATATTCATGATTTAGGGCAAGGCAAGGAGTTCTATTACTTGATGCCCAAAGTGTAATCTCCATAAAAAAACCCCACTGATCCATTAGATTTCCTCAAAATTAAAAGCTTTTGCTCTGTGAAAGACCCTGTCAAAAGGATTAAAAAAAAAAAAAAAAAAGCTACCGAATGTGACAAAATAGGTGCAGACCACCTATCTGACAAAAGATCTGTCTCACTCAAAATCAACAGCTAAAAAGCAGACAACTTAATTAGAACACAGGCAAAGACACAAAGAGACATTTCACAGAAGAAGAGGATGTACAGATGGCAAATAAGCACATGAAAATATGTTCAGCACCGCGAGCCATTTAGGGAAATGGAAATTAAAGCCACGAGATGTCACTTGCACATCTATCAGAATGGCGAAAATAAAAAAAGAGCAGTAATGGCAAACTGCGAGGATGTACAGAAATGGGCTCATTCCTACTTTGCTGGTGGGAATGTCAAACGGTACAGCCACTCTCCAAAACAGTTCAGCACTTTGTTTAAAAACAAATCACACAGGGGCGCCTGAGTGGCTCAGTGGCTTAAAGCCTCTGCCTTCAGCTCAGGTCATGATCCCAGGGTCCTGGAATCATGCCCCACATCGGGCTCTCTGCTCAGCATGGGGCCTGTACCCACCCACTGCCCCCCACCGCCGCCCGCCTGCCTCTCTGCTTACTTGTGATCTCTGTCTGTCAAATAAATAAATAAAATCTTTAAACAAAACAAAACAAACAAAAAACCCCAAATCACACAGCTAGCGCCATACAACCCAGCAATCACACTCCTGGACGTTTATCCCAGAGAGAGGAAGACATACATTTGGATGAAACCTTGTGCATGAATGTTTAGAACAGCTATATTTGTAACAGCTTGAAACTGGAAACAATTCAGCTGTCCTTGACCTTTGGTGGGTGAGTGGGCACGCAAACTGTGGTATGTCTGTGCTACAGGGCACTGCTCAGCAATGACAAGAAACAAACTATGAATACATCCAACAACCCAAAGAATCTTCTGAGAATTGTGTTGAGTGAGAAAATCTCATTCTAAAAAGTCCTATACCGTATGATTCCACCAAAATTACATTCTTCTTCTTCTTCTTCTTTTTTTTTTTTTGGAAAAGATTTAATTATTTATTTGAGGTGGGGCTCAGTCTCATGACGCTGAGATTATGACCTGAGCCAACACCAAGAGTCGGATGCTTAACTGACCGCGCCACCCCAGCACCCCCAAAATTACATCCTTGAAATAAAATTAGAGAAATGGAGACCAGATTAGATGTTGCCAGGGGGTAAGAATGGGGTGGCGGCTGAAGGGAAATGGGTTTGGGCTGAGAGTACAACATGAGGGAATCCTGCGGGGGATGGAGATTTCTCTGTGTGTTGGCTGTATCACATCAATCTCGTGGTTGTGGTTTTTTACCATAGCCTAGTAAGATACTGCCAGTAGGGGAAACCGAGCAAAGGCTATATAGTAGTATATAAATTGCATGTGAATCTATAATCTCTAAATCAAAAGCTTAAAAAACTAAGATGTTTCAATTAAAAATTGAGAAAAAATAAAACTGCGTACAAATCACAAGAAAAAAACCCCCCACAGATAAGGTCTTGTCTCTGAAACCTCCAGCGGTGATCTAGTCACCGTGTGTGGAAGGACACTACACTTTCCACCATGGAGAATGACTCGTGCAATCTGATTTTTTCCTCTGATTCTTATTTGTCCCCTGCATCAGTCACCGTGCTCTTTTTCTTGTCACCTCAATACACCAAGCACGTTCCTGTTAAGAGCCTCAGCTCCCCACTTGGAATGCTTTTGCCCCCCCAGACCTCTGCACAGCTGGAGCTTTTTCCTCACTTCAGTGGTCGTTCAAACGCTACCTTCTCAGGGAGACCTTCCTTATGCCTTGTCCACATTATGCCTTGCCTGATGACTCCCCCCTGCAGACACTGTATCACTGTATCCTGTATCACTGTTTCCTTGCTTACCAGGTGTCTGCCCCTCCCCTGGACAGAGCAAACCCCAGGAGAAAGAATGTGTCTGTCCCATCACCACTGCGGCATAGTCAGACCTGGTGACTGTGGAATGATTCAATGCCCTGGGGAGTTACGTGTGGGAGAAATGGACCAGGAACTTTCTTTAAACAGAAATGGCTATATTGTTCTGTTCCTGGAAAATCTAGAGACGCTGAATTCCTTTGAAGGTAAAATTTAGAAGAGGGAGAAAAAAATAAATCCAACATACACACACCTGCAACCAGATTTCAAGTAATGTATGAATGAGCTCAAGGCAAAGATGGGAAGGCATATGCTTTACTTTATAGGACAGCTGTATTTCTGTGAGTTGACCAGAAAGTGAATTTATTTCTGGGATTTCTATCTCCTTATCCACTGTTTATTATCCATCTGATAAAACCAGATACCTGTCCACACAGAACAACAGATGTGATGTGAACAGGACTCCTTTAACGAAGGAGAAGGAACAATGCCGGCTGGTTGTGTGATGTGTGGCTACCATCATCCTCCAATAGGTCGCAGGGGAGGGCAAGCTTTGTAGAGCTATCTCAACTCTTTTTCTGCCCCCATCTTTCTCCAGTCTTCTTTTGACCATAAGGACATCACTCATGTTCTGGGAATGCTTGGCCTCACAGCATAGCCATGGGAAATCAATCACCTCTTTCCTTCTACTGCCAATATACATAATGTGTAATACCCCACTTCACCAGTAGGGGTTGCCATTGAACCCCTATAAGAGCAAACCCAACTCGTCCTGAGTGCGCCATCCTTCCCAAGTGGTCTGCTCCTTACAATTTGTTGCTCCTGCCTCATGCCTGGGTCCCTCCACCCTTGAAGATCACTATGGCTGATGGGGAGCAGCCTCTAGTCCACATCTCCTGGCAAAGGTTCCTCCCTTCTTCCCCACAGCCCCGCCCCAGCCATCAGCTGTCCTTTAGCGGGTAGTAGCTGAGTGGGGCATAAGGGGTCTGCTAGGGTGTAGTAATGTTCTCTTTCTTGGGTTAGGTGCTGACCACACAGGTCTATTTCACTAACATGAAAACTCACTAGGATCTATAGTGACGATCTGAGCACTTTTCTGTATGTATGTCACACTCCAAAACTCCAGCTTACTTGAACTTACTTTAAAAACCTATGGATTAGGTTTACTTAATATACAGGATGCCTCAGTAATTTCTGGAATTCCTACTATAGCCTAAAAATGGAACAAACAAAGACCAAGAAACCAAAAACAAGTTAGAACTTCTAACTCTGGGGCGCCTAGTGGGGGCTCAGTCATTAAGCATCTGCCTTTGGGTCAGGTCATGATCCTGAGGTCCTGAGATCAAGCCCCACACTGGGCTCCTTGCTTGGTGGGAAGCCTGCTTCTCCCTCTCCCACTCCCCCTGCTTGTGTTCCCTCTCTTGCTGTGTCTCTCTCTGTCCAAAAAAAAAACAAAAACAAAAAAAACAAAACAAAAAAACAACTTAGGAACAACAAAACAAAACAAAACAAACAAAAAAACCTCTAACCCTGGGAACAGATTTAGGAATGTTTTCCACTGAAGTGGCTTCTTAGGTAATTGCTAAGGTGAAAGTGCACTTCATTCATTCATTCATTCATTCATTCATTCAAAGTTGGCAGGCTGAAGAGTGACGGGCAGGGAGGGTTTGGTTTTGGATGCTTCCATCAGGTTTTGCTCTCTGTGGAATCGCTGTGGCTTGTTATGCTGGCACTCCTGCTCCCGCTTTGGGTCCTGGTGGGGCTTCCATTAGGTGCAAATCCAGCCCAGAGGGGGCCCTGAGACTCCGGACTGAGGCTAGGCTGCTGATGAGAGTATCTCATGAGAGCTGCTCTGGACCCCAAGCCAGGGGCTCCGCAGCGGCTCGAAGAGCAGACGGGCCTCGTTGCTGCCACTCTGCTGCTGGGCCAACCCTGCCATCCTGAGAAAGGAGCTCTCTGTGCCCCTCTCACTCTTTGGACAGCCTGTTGGCCCAGCCTGGCAAGAGGAACCCATGCTGCCCTTTAGGTTCAGAGGCCCATTCCTCCTGAGACTTCAGGGGCCTCACTGTCCTAGAGGGAACCTCAGAGTTCTAGAAAGTGTGTTCTGGAGCAAAGGGGTAAGAGGCTGGTGCTAGAGCCAGGCTGCCTGGGTTCAAGCCCAGCTCTGCCACTTAACTGTGTGACCTTAGGCAAGTGATCACCTGCTCTGTGTCTCAGTTACCCACCTATTAAATGCAAATAAGAACATTACCTCCTTCCAAGGTTGTTTGTGAAGATTGAGTTAATCCTTATATATAGTAAATATATAATATATATAATATATATATTTTTCTATAGTAAGTATACATTATTTACTATAAACAAAACATTTATAAATATATATCATCTTCTATAGTAAATATAAAATATATATTTTAGCTTAAAAAATCCTCATTTGTGTCTTGAGACAGTTCATTATAAAAGGGTTCCAAGGTCAAATGAGTTTGGGAAACACCTGATTGCCTTTGTGAATTAGAGTATTCGAGACTCTGCAGGAGAGAAATTGGAGTAACCCAATGTTAGCCTGCAGAAAGAGCTCACGGCCAAGAGTCTAGCCTGTTCTCAGGTCAGTATTTGTGGCTGGTTGGTACGTGCGCTGCAGTGGGGTGTTAAAGATTCTGAGGGGATGGTTTCTACAGAGCTCCCTCTGGGAAACAGTGTTGCATCCTCTCGTGAGGCCGTCTTTATGGCAGAGTCACTTGCAAAGCCCGCACTAAGTTGCAGGGACAGTTTGAAGGGCGTTGAATTTTGTTATCTTCACAACCACCCTAAGAGGTTAATATAATGATTATTATTTAATAATGATAATAATAATAATTATTAATTATGATTAATATATTATAATAATACCTTATTATCAGGGAGGGACACTGAGGCAGCTGGAAGTTAAGTAACTTGAGTGGGGTCACAAGGCTGGGAGGTGGCATAGCGAGGCTTGAATCCCCGTAGTCTGGCTCCAGAGTCCACGCTCGGAACCGCTGTGCTATATAGGCCCTTGGGGCCTGCTCAGAAGCTCCAGGGTGTGTGGAAACTAACAAACTCTTCAGAGTGTCTCAGGCAGACTGGCCATGCCTGGTGCTTCCGTGGCCTCGGTGGTGGGGCAGCGGTCACAGTCTCCCACTGCACTTGGCTCTCCCCCCGAGTGGATGGCTGGGGGATGGGCCCATCTCTGCTGTCTGTCCTCAGAGCTCTCCAGTGACACACACAGTAAACCCACAGGCCTGCTGGCTAGGACCAGACATCTATGTGGTAGCGCCAAACAAGTGACCCCGAAGACATTTTTAAGAATTGATCTCCTAATGGCCTAAGGGCTGGACTGATGTTTTAATGGGGTTGCAGCATTTCCCTGTTGCAGGAATTAGGAGGCCCCTGAGGAAGGGGTGATACTCATCTGATCCTCTGTACCCAAATAGCTTTCTCCAGGGCCTGGCTTTGCAGGATTCTTGGCAGGGTCCGTATCCCGTTGACCCAAGGAGCTGTATCATTTCCCTCTTCCCGTTGAATTCCCATCTGCCCGTCCAGGCCTGCTCATGTCTCTGCACCTCCGCTGACACCTTCCCTGACCGACTCACACCTCTCAGAGCCCGTGACACCCACTGTACACTGTTTCATAAACTCAGAGGGCCTTGGGCCACATGCGAAAGCACCCAGCTTTCGTGTTAATTCCCTGAGATAGAAGGTATCTCTCTACTCTGTCCTGTGTGCCCAAACGACAGCACAAGTAGCTGGAGCAGCTGGGTGTTTGAGCCACCAGTGGCCATGACCGCGGGATTCGTACGCAAAGGGCAGGACCAGGCCAAGGGACTGGCGAGGTCGTGAACCTCCCGCCTGGTTCTCTGCCACCGACGAACCGCAAGGGCGTTAACCTTCTCCTACCTTGCTCGCTTTCAAGATCTCAAACATCAGGGGCAGGCCTTGGGTAACGAGCTCCTCTGTGTACTCTTCCTCCTGAATGGTCTTGAACTCCTTCAGCAGGCACTGGATGAGAGGCCTGCGGTGCTGCTGGAAGGCGATCCGCAAAGACTCCAGCCACGTGTGCAGCGTCCACGGGACCCCTGGGAGGGGAAGGGGAGGGCCCGGAGGGGAGGAGAGGAAAGACAGAAAACAACCACAACAGAAGGTGTGTTTTTATCTGCAAGCGGGCCTTTCCCCAGGACAGCACCAAATGACGAGACCAAGACAAGAGCCGGACGTGGGGTGAACAGCGCCAGTGTTGCTTTTTTTCCCTGAAGACGTGTGGATGTTGAAATTGAAGCTCATAATTCAGGTCCCTTAGCTCTGGGTGTCCAGCTGCGCACGCCGTCCACAGTACGAGGAGCTGCATTCTACCAGATCTAACCGTCATGTAGAACATGGACGTGTCACGTGCTGCTTACACCTTCTCCCTACTTCTGGGTCCTGACTCCGTCTACCTCTACCCCTTCTGCCTTCTGGGGGGCGGGGGAACGGAGGCTCAGGGAGGATGGGTCTTGCCCAGGAGCTGGTGACAGAGCTCAGAGCTGGTGACACTCATCGCTGGACTTGACCCTCTACTGCTCCCTCCAGGACAGCCATGGGATGTCAGAGAGAGACCCTGGAGGATACCCCTGCCTGCTGCCGCTCTGCACGAGAGACAGCTTTGCCATCTGTGGGTGCTTCATCAGGCCTCCCTCCCGGAACGGAAACCGCTTGGGCAGCTGCGAGGCACCGAGGCAGAGCGCATCTCCCTACTGCTTCCCAAGAGCGGGCCGTTCGGAGTCCGGAGTGTCATTGTCCTGCTACAGAGGCTCACGGGGCAGTGGCATCTGTGTCCCATGTACTAAACAGTCACTCTAAAGGAGAGGCCCACGTCCAGAAGGGCGGCGGTGGGGGGGGGGGACTTTCCTCAGCTCCTCTGCCCCCCTCTACCTGCCACACTCGTTCTGTTGAAGGCCCACGCTGGGCCCAGACACGGAGGGGAGGGCTGGCCCGGTCCCTGGACACACGGAGGGGCTGGATCCGAGCTAGCTCACTCAGGAGGAGCCACCCCTGCCTTGCTTTCCCCCAGGGCGGCTTTGCACCCGGAGCTCAGGCCTTCCTGGCAGGTCTCCCGGCCCCTGCTTCATGGACCTGGTTCTCTAAGGCAGTGATTCACCAACCACTGGGAACCACCTGGGATGATTGTTAAACATAAAGATTTCCGGCCTTTATCCATCCAGACCCTCGACAGCAGAGCCTCTGGGTGTAGGGCCTGGCAATCTGTATTCGGACAAGCTCCCAGGTGATTCCGATTCCTCAGTTCTCAGGGTCTGGAGTTTGGGAATCATGAGAAAATGACCTGGGGTTGGATGGGCCTTTGGGGATCGTGTGGGTGTTTTAGCCTGCCTGTGCTCCAACCAGCACATGAGAAGCTCCCTGGCCCCGTGGTGTGTGTGTGTGTGTGTGTGTGTGCGCACATGGGTGTGTGTGTGTGTGTCAGTGAGCTAGGGCTGGGCAGGGGTGCTGTGGCCAGCGGCAGAGGGCGCCCAGACTGACCTATGCTCCTGATATCAATTGTGACATCCACGTAGCCATGCTCAGCGCTGTGATACATGGCCTCCCTCAGGGCTCTCAGTTTGGCCTTGCTGTTGCGGCTGGCACACAGGGGAGGCGGGGCTGTCTCCGCCAGGTCAGTCCCCTCGGCCAGAATCTCCTCCAGGGACAGGATATCACTCTTCTCCTTTTCTGGCTGAGCGAGCAGTTTGCGGAACACATTCCTGTCAATCATAAACCCAGAGAGGAAGACACTCAGAGATGGTAGGGCTTTGCCGGGGCAGGGACGGGGTGTGGGATGCGGGGACCACTCATGGGAGACAATGGAATGATGGGAATGACTCTGGAGTGGGGGGTGGGGGGTGGTTTCAGAGGCCTGACCATGGGTGCTTATGTTTTAAGGATGAAGGAGACAGTGGGGCATGAGTGGCTTTGTTTCCTTGAGGGCAGTCTGGAGCTAAGTGCCTTCCTCAAGTATCTGGAAGGTTCTAGAACTGTGCCCTTTTAACTGTCAGCCTGCACAGGGGCCCCACAGTGAGTTTGCTTTATTTGGGTTCTGTGGAATAAAACAGGATGGGGGAAACCCTGAAGGAAATGTAGACAAGGAGTAACCAAACGTGTGGGGGTTTTCTTCTTTTTAAAATGGATTCTTGTCCCTTCCTGGCAGCTGAGGTGACGGGCTCGGACCAACCCTGGCCAAGGGGAGCGTTTCTGTGAGGTGAAAGCTGGTCGGGAAAGGACAAGACAAGGCCATCTGAGTGGATGTGCACTGCGTGGAGTTGGCTCTGAGCAGGAAGCTGGCGGTTAAGCTCACTCTGGCCAGGCCTGGGGTCTGGCCTGCCTCTGGGCCCCACATCCAGAGATGTAGTGGGTCTGGGGTAGGCCTGGGAATCTGCATTTTTAACAAGCACCGCTTGGGACCTTGTGGCTTTGGCCCGTCCTAGCCTACCTGTGTCCGTGGGCTGCAGCCTGGCTGAAAGAGTTCATATCCCCCTGGGGGGTGGTGGAAATTCCATTCCTGTACATGGTTCCTATCAGGGGATCCGCACCACGCTCCAACAGCAAACTAACCAGCTCAAAATTTCCTGCAAGCCCAGAGAAGGGGGTTTTATAAGCGAATCAAGCAGAGATACAGTCACAGACACACTGAGGGCCAAGGTGGCGCAGACCCTTGGCGGGGACGAGACTCGGCGGCTCTTACCTACAGCGGCGGCCAGCTGCAGCGGGGTTTCCGAGTAGTTCTCCTCGCCGTGCTCCACGGAGCCCTCCACCTTGGCCCCGGCGTCCAGGAGCAGCTGCGGAGGAAGAGGGGCCACTGAGACATTTGAGGACATGCACGGTGAGGCCACGCATGAGGAAAAGCTGGTGGAAGTCAGTGCGATGCCAGGGTTCCTGCCCTCCCTCTGGGTCAGGGGCCATGGGCACAGGGCGAGGGCAGCTGGACACCAGACGGTGAACGGACAGCCGCTTGAATCTCCTAGAAGCTCGGACTATCCAAGTGTGGTCCGCGGAAAGCAGCATCAGCATCGCCTGGGAGCTTGTCGGGAATGCTGGCTCTCGGGCCCCGCCTCGACCAATTGAATGAGAGTCTGCATTTCAGCAAGATCGCCAGGGGATTGATATGTATGTTCAAGTTTCTAGAAGCACTGCCTTCGGTGCTCACAGCGCCAGAGTGCTGGAAGACTCCCTTTTTGGGTCTGGCACACAAAGCCTCGGAAAGCATTAGTGTGGTCTCTTAGAAACACAGAATCTTGAGTTTCGAAGGACTTTGGGGACCATCTGGGCCAACCAGGGCCACGAGTCCCTTCTAGAACACTCTGGGTAGCTCTGAGGACAGCTGAGCAAGTTTCCTGGCCAGCTAGATCAATTAATTAAGTGGCAGAGTGAGCTTCAAGGAGTTTACTCTGTTCTATGCATTCCCAAAGATACTGGGCTTCTTAGAGAGGGCGGCTGTCCATGCTGGATCTCGCTCACAGTGAATGCGTTCTCAACACTGCTATTGGAAAAAGAGGGGGAGCAATCCGCCTTCTTTACTCCCTATCCGGGGCTCCCTGAGGGCACAGCTGGGAGAGGGCTGCTGAGGGCTTTCCTTGCCTTGTGTACCCGCAGGGGAGAGGTGGCCTGACTTCTGTTTGGCTTTGCTTGGTTGCCGCTGCTCCTCCTCCTGATTTCAAGGCTTGAGGATGCCCCTGCACTTTAAGGGAAGGCATTTGTATCCACTAGGCCACCCCCCTGGTCCCTTCTTTCCTATATCCCTCACCCAGGAGTGAACTGGGCATGACATTCTACAGGCAGAAGTCAGCTCTCAGTGTGACATGTCCTACACTCCGCCTCCTAGAACATGACTTTGGATCTGTCTGAAGGAGTCCCATGACCGAGGAAACAACTAAAGATTCCTGTGGATCTCCAGCATTGCCTAGTGGTCCCTGGAACACTTTTTCCTGCCCTGCAGACCTCTAAGAGTCTTAGATGACATAAAAGCAAGTGTTTCTGATGTACCCAAAGCTCAGCTCTATGAGGTCAGGAGGGGTAATGGACCTGGATGCTGATTTTTTTTTTTTTTTTTCCAGAAGCACTGAAGACCAAGTTTAAGATCTAGAATGTGCTGGAATGGCTCGTCCTTGAACACCAACTGTACAACAACCAAAGAGTTCAAGCAATACAACTTAAATGCCCAGAGGACCTTGGATGAGGACATCTCTCCATACCTGGGATGGGGGGGCTGTTTCAGAAGGCCCGTGCAAGTGCAAAGGCCCTACTCTAGACCTCTGAGATCAGATTCTCATTAAGGAGTGTCCCAGTAAGTGTCCTTTAGAACCACTCCCTTGGTGACTTGGGCATGCTTCTTTCCACTGGTTGGTTAGAAACCACTATACTCTACAAAACACCAGGGTCACACCTAAAGGGATGTTCTAAGGTCTCACACCAGTCAAATCTTATGTTCACATTATGACAAGCAAAATGAGCAAATCCACAACATCACAGCTCAGGCCCCACCCCCGAGCAACCAGGAACAGCTTTGTCCGTGTGCCACTCGTGTGTGTGAGGCTGCGTGTGGGTCTGTGATCATTTCATATTGGTTAAAGCCAGGCCATATAGATCATTACATATGATATTTGTGTTTATATGATATGAATGTGCTATACTTTGTTGCAATTAACCAATATGAATCCCTTAGGGGATGTGCATGCCGGGAGAGGTACAGATTTGCATAATGGAGGAGGTAAAATTAAAGGTCAGACGTGGATAGGGAAATCCATTAATACCTGAACTACAGGAATATGTCCATGCAACACAGCAAAAGTCAGAGCCGTCCAATGGCGGGTCTCGGGGTGGACGGATGGATATTTATGAGGAGTACTGACAACCTATAAACAAATTGAAGTTATTTTCAAAATGTGACCTTGACAGTATTTCGACTAGCAAATCTGACCTATCTGTGGCTGGGCACGTGGGCTAGAGATGTACAGAAGGGCATCCTGGGAGCGCCTGGGGAAATGTTGGTGATAGCGGGCTGGTGACTTTAAGTCCTCCGTGCATCAGAAGGACTCCTTCTTGCTTCTCACCTAAAGGGAGTTAAACTGATGGCTATGGACCTCCTCCAAGGACCTCCAAGGTGCCTTGGAGAAGCTGTGATGGCAGCTACCATGAGCCAGCTCCCCAGCCGGCCCCCTCTTTCTGCTTAAGGAAGGGTGGTGCTTCAGAGGGCCAAGGCATGGCAGAGAGCAGGAAATGCTGGACCAGGACACCCACACCTTTAGGGGAAATTCTCAGCAGCAGCAAACCTCAGGCAAGGTGAGTTCTGCCTCAAGCTCTCAAGCCAGGGGTGGTCACCACCCATCGGATGGAATGACAGTCCCATCTGGTCACAGCTCTCCTGACCTGTCCTCATTTCACTCTTTGGCTGGCTTCCTGGGAGACAAGGACCCTGATGCTGCTGGAAACTTGGGCACAGGCCCTTCCTGGACACACTGTGGGTGAGCAACCTGACCTCAGTCTTTCAATATGGGGCCTCAAAACACCCTAGGCCAAACGAGAGGCAGCAGGGCAGCTGAAGGCTGGGAATCTGCAGGACTGGCGCCCACACATGGCTTTTCTCCCGAACACCCCTGGGGCCATCTAGCCATGATGCCTGTTTCATTCAGAGCAGCTGAGTTCACTAATCACCTGCCAGGGGGATGGGGGAGGGGAAGCCTTGAGCTGGGAGCCATGGGATGGGCCAGAGAGGACCCGAGAAGCTCACCAAGGACCCAAAGATCAGGAGCCCTTGCAGGGGTCTGCACGGTGCTGGGGGATTCATAGCAGGCAAGAAAGTCCCCAATACTTGAAACTTGTAATAGCTAAAATGGTCTGGAGGCAAAACTGTGTCTACTGCCTGTTTTCCTCAGAGGAATATCAAAATTACTAATTAAAAAAAAAAAAAAGCCCGGTAGTAAGACTATGAGAACATCTGATATTGAACTAACAAGGCTTCATAGGGCTGCTGAGCTGGGATCGCAGCGTGCCAACCTTTCCAGCCTCTGGGGCTGCCAAGAGATGGCTGCCAGACAGACAGGATAGAACACGGTCAAAAAGCGTGAATTCACCTATTACAAGCCTCATGGTGTTTTGGGGAGGGGTGAAACCGGTATTAACTGAGTCCCAAACTTAGGCTAGGTACCCTTCGTATTTAATTCTTCCAGCAACCCTGAGATGTGTGTGATGCTGCTCTCCCTGCTGTGGATGGGGACGCGGGGGCTCCAAACGGTTACGCCACCCGCCCAAGCACAAAAGCAAGTTGCTAAGACTGGAGTTTCTGAATTTGAGCCTGAGTGTCAAATTCTAAAGCCCGTGGGGTGTGCTTTCCACTATACACATCGCACTGCCTCTAGGAAGCTTTGCGATTGGCTTTTAAGACTTGGGGCTTCCGCTTGGCCAATGGGCGAGCCAATCAGGATTTGGTAGGGAGGATGGAAGATCTGGGGAAGTGACACCTCTGGGGTCCACGGATCAGCTCTGGATTAGGCAGAAAGGGCTAATGGCTCAGGAGAGCACTCTCTCACCCAATCCCCAAAGGAATGGATCAGCAGTAAGAATCAGACTCAGTCTGGCTGAAGCAAAGGAAAGCCGGTGTTCCCTGTAGCTCCGCTGGTTGTTTTAAAATGAAATGTATATGCCCGCAGCCCCTTGGAGTGTGGCTGGGCTGGGGCCTTGCGCTGGGAGGAAATCCACCAGCTGGTCTGACCTATTTTGCTGGACTGAGCACCCTCAGTGGTGGCTCTTGGGAGAAAAAGTACCCCCGCCCCCTGCTCATTTCCCACCTCTGGGGATGGCCAGGCCGAGGGGCCCTGCAGGGCTCTGCCCCCTCACCTCGACATTCAGATCAGCTCCGGCATCCAGCAGCATCTGAACCATAGCCTCGTCCCCACGGACGCAGGCGTACATCAGGGGGGTCATGCCCTGCAGTGGGTTAAAAACCAGAAAACGGAGAGGGTTTACACGGTGGCTGCGTCACTCAACAAATGGAAACTCTCACCTGCGTGTAGGTGGCTATGCTTGTATTCAAAATCCAGCATTAAAAAAATAAACGTGCTGCCCTAGGACTCACAAGGTTACACACCTCCATGTTTTGAAAACCAAAATGGAAGCAAAAAGTGGGGGCAGATGAATTGCCCCCCCCCCCTTTTTGGCAATTATTTTTGCTTAAGTTGGAGTATTTTCATCTGTCCTAAGGAACAGTAGACCTAAGAGTGTTTACTAAAACAAGTGGCTGATTTCAACTTAAGGGTCTTAGGAACTTTCTGGATTCTGCAACATCAGTTCAAACTACCTAATTCATAAACACTGTTTCCTTGACATTTTCTTCTTCACAATAAAACAAGTGTCATCTTTGCTTTATATAAGCTGCTGGTCAGTGTCGAGGGAAATTGGATGCCTCTGAGCTTGCCTCCACCACTGACGTGTGGTTTGACATTATCATTTACAAGCAAAAGGCAAGAGGATGAGGAATGGCTTTTAGGAATTCCCTATTTGCTTGTGACTCCTGCTAATTTTGAAGTTCCATAGCCAATAGAAGAAAGGGACAGATTTTGCAATAAATAGTGCTGTAAATGTGGCTATTCGGAAAAACATGCCAATTAGAGCCTTATCTCACACCATACACCAAAATAATTTCTAGTTTGACTACAGATATAGATAAAAAAAAATTAAAACCACAAAAGACATCTAATCGGATCTGTTTTTAGGTGTAAAAGTAATGGAAGAAATCATAAACAAAAATCATCAGTGTTGAGGACATAAATTTGTGAACAGTATAAACAAAATTGAAAGGCAGATAATAAATTGAGACATATTTGTCATATTATAACAAAGGGTTATATGTCTAATATGTAAAGAGCTCTTCTAAATAAAGAAGACAGTAAGGCTCCAGTGAAATCCTCGCCCAAGGTAAGTAAAAGATTAATAGGGAAACACATACATTGTTGGAGGGTGTGTATAAGGAAACAAAGTCTCTGGGAAGGTAATTTGAGACTGAGAACCTCTAGAAAGGTTGATGTGTTTGAGCCACTATTTCCACTTTTAAGAATTTCCCTAATGATGAGCATAGCATAACATACAGGATCGTAGGATCATTATTTTGTGCTCCTGAAACCACTGTGTCAACTATACTTCAGTTAAAAAAAAAATCTCCCTAATGAAACAATCAGGGATTTGAACAAAGACTTGTGTGTTTAACTCAGCATTATTGACGTAAGTAATTAGAAACGACCTAAATATTTAACAACCAAGGATGGTAAACTGAATAAATA
The DNA here is from genome assembly GCF_022355385.1 of Mustela nigripes. NCBI lineage: Eukaryota > Metazoa > Chordata > Mammalia > Carnivora > Mustelidae > Mustela > Mustela nigripes. Next base: position 14,517,109 of record NC_081562.1, read on the forward strand.
ACATGACCATTTCATGTAGCCATTAAAAGTGATTTAATAAAAAAAAAGTGATTTAATAAAATATTTAATGATACTGCAAAGTACTTTTAATATACATTATTGGGAAAGGCAAGATGTTATAATTCCCTGTTTTAAAAAAATATAAGAGAGAGAGAGAGAGAGAGAGAGAGAGAGAGAGTGTGTGTGTGTGTGTGTGTTAGGACTCCTCACTGCCGAGGAAAATTCTTAGCTGCTGTTCCTTCCCTGGGACTTGCTGCATGAGCTGTCCGTATGAGAAACAGCTCCATCTGTCCCTTGTGACTCTCCATCTGGGGCTCACATTGAAAACCGCTGTTTGTTTTCTCTGTCCGTGACATCTTCAACCACATGGTGTCTCCGGACTGGTAGAAACATGAGCCTTTCACCACCCCTCAGTTTCAGGGGCTGGGGGACAGCTGCCGATCTCTGAGGTGCCTCCTAGGGCTCTCCAGAACGACTTCTGTGTATCTCAACGTTTGGTAAAAATACTCCTGGAGTTGTTCTGTGATGCAGTAACAGACAGGCAGGCAGAGAACTAATTTTAACCACGCTGAAAAAAGGACTTGAAGGACACATGCTAAATATAAATGACGGCTATCTGGGTGATGGCATTATTTCCTTTCTGGAATAGGCCTATTTTTCTCTATTTTCCATTTCAGCTGCAACGATCATGTGCAACTTCTATAAGGATGAACAAGGATATTTTTATATTTTAAAAACTAAAACTAACTAAATAAAATAAAATTTAAAAAGTGACCCTAAGTCACCAGCAGGGGGAGTGCGTGCGTGCGTGCGTGTGGGTCTGTGTGTGTCCAGGGCCTGCTGCTGCAGCCATCTTGGGACATGGGGCTGCGCACCTGCTGGAGGGGTGGGGGGTGTTCGCTCAGACTCTCGGACCCTGTACCTGTTCGCTCATGGTGTTGATCCCATCGGGCCCCAGGAGAGACACTGCCTGCTTCACCAGGTCCGTCCGCCCACAGTTCAGCATCCGGAAACCCAGGTCCTGCTTAAACTTGGCTTCGATGGCCACTGCGTCCAGCTTCCGAGAAGCACAAAAGCAATCGTCGGCCCTAAGGAAGGGAGAGATGGTCAGTTGGTTGCAGCGGCTTCCCCAGGAACTGGTCCTGGAGGACCAGGAGAGCTAGAAAGAACCAAGGATCCTTTGCATTTTCCACGTTAATGGCCCGTTCCTAGGCTCCAGTTAAAATACCGATGTCTTGATCCTTGGTCCTTTGTAACCGGGGCTCATCTGTCTTCCTCTGTGCTAAACAGGACAGAGGGAATATTTACTGTTTGCTACGGGCGAGGTGCTCTGCTAAACTCTTTTTTTTTTTTTTTTTAAATTTTATTTATTTATTTGACAGAGAGCACAAGTAGACAGAGAGGCAGGCAGAGAGAGTGAGAGCGGAAGCAGGCTTCCTGCTGAGCAGAGAACCGGATGCGGGACTCGATCCCAGGACCCTGAGATCATGACCTGAGCCGAAGGCAGCGGCTTAACCACTGAGCCACCCAGGCGCCCCTCTGCTAAACTCTTGACGGGAGTTCGTTTGTTCAATCCCCGCACAACCCCGAAAGGCAAGGACTATCATTACCCCTCTTGTAACCATGGAGATAGGCATACAGATAAAGGACTTGCCCAGGACCACCCAGCCAGCAACCTATAGGAGACACTGCCGCAGACCCCCTTCTATCCCCTCTCCTTGCTAATTCAGAGGGTGGAAACTGAGGAAAAGAGCCAGGTGCTCAGATTGCCTCCTTCCACTGCAGCTTCTAACTAAGCCACCTTGTGGCATAAGAAGAGGTTAAGTCTGTGAGGGAACAATGTTCTTTTTTATCTTTGGAGGACAGGAGAGGGGCTACTGTTCCAGAAAGTTTATGGCACCGAGGTTCCTCTTTATCCGTAAGCCTAGGACCTGGGGGAGAGTCTTGAGGGGCGAACCACAAAGGGAGCCTCAGGAAGTGGGTGGGGTGGGTATGTGCTTGACTCTTGGTTTGGTTTGTGATGTATCCTTCATCTCTGCGTGGGGAGAAGGCCACCCCGAACTAGGAACCCAGGGTAGGAGATAGTAGGGTTCTGGACAGGAGGCAGCAAGAGTTTGCTTCCGGCCACCAGGGGGCGCTGATGCAGTGAGGATAGAAACCGGAGCAAGGCGTCTGAAAGCTTGGTGTGGATGTGGGGTGTAGTCCGCAGGCACACCTCAGGAGCTGGGTGTGGGGTTAGGCCTCCAGGGGCCTATTTGTATGAGCACGGGGAGGGACCAAGAAAACCCACAGCTGGCCAGGACCCTGAACTCCAGGATTAAGACCTTTTCACGGCAGGCAGGGGAGACAAGACCACGCACTACTGTTGGAGGACTCGCCAGGGAAGCTCCGCAGGTGGTTGAGGGGGAGGGGAGGACAGAGGGACCCTTGGTCTCAGCATCAAGATGCGATGGGGTTTGTGCCATAAGGCGTGATGCATGGGGCTCTGGATTTGGGACTCTCACAGTGAGGGTTGCCAGATTTAGCAAATAAAAGTTCTAGTACACTAGAACGCTATTTGCTGTTTAATTCTGAAATTGAAATTAAATTTTTTTTGAATTTTTTTTTTTTTTTTTTTTAAATTTGGGAGCAGGCAGAGCCACCTGCCATGATTTGAAAAGAACGCAAGGAAAGACCATGGATCCCAACCAGCATCTGCAGGGGAAGAGAGGAAATTCTCAGTGTGGCAATGGGCTGCATCTAAGTTCTCCCCTCCAAAAGGTCCAGGCCGAATGGACAGGACAGAGCAAAGAGGAGGAGTGCAACAGGGCCAGGTTCTGGGGCATAAATAGAGGCTTCTGGAGAGGGAAGTGTTGGGGTCTGCATGTGTTGTGTGGCCATGTCTGGAGCCTTGACTGGATGGCAGGTAGGGAAAACTTTTCTTCTAGAAGACCATTTATCTAGTCCCGGAAGAGGCTGATTTGTGAAATCAAGGGCCTCCTTCTTGAGAGCAAAGATGCTACAAATTGTCATTGTTTGTGAATTTGCAGTTTCCTCTCCCCTGTCTATGTCTAAGTCCCTTCTGCTATCCTCCATGCTTGACTGACTCTCTCAAATAAGCATTTTTTTTTTTTTCCTGGAGTCAAGTTGAATTCCACATGACTGGAGAAATGTATACTGAGCACCCACTGCGTGTAGGCACCACGATAGGGGCCAGGAGAAGGGAGACCCAGACCCCCCACCCCATGTTCCCTGAGAGCCCAGACTCATAAGCCAGTAACTCCAAGAACATCACCACAAGTGTTTTCCAGCTACAGAGGCCCTTGATTTTAATTACAAAGAGACAAATGGCAAGGAAATTACTGTAGCTAAGATGGTGATGATGATAATAATTGTTATTATAGGAAGCTAACATGCGCTCTGAGTTCTTATTATTGAAATCTAAGCTCTTTCCGCATATGAAGTCATACAGTCATCACGACAAGCCCACAATAAGGGCTCTCAGGAGCCCCCTTCTAGACCTGAGGAACCTGCCCCCGTCATAGAGCTGGTAAGCACGAGCCCATATAGTACTGGGTGTCTGAAATTCAACTTTTTCTTTCTTTCTTTTTTTTTGCAACTTTTTCTTAACACATCCACCACCCCCCAATTTCCCAAACCTGTCCCCCAGTCATCCTGTCCCTCTGTGAATGGCACCCCTGAGCTCCCAGATGCTCAGACCAGAACCTTCTCCCATGCTCTTGGCCATGGCATCAGTTGGGTGATTTTGCCGCCCCAATTCCAAATCCATCCCCTGCTCTCCAGCGGCCTGGCTTCCAAACATCGGCCCCTGAGACCAGGACCCGAGCCGAAATCAAGAGTCGGAGACTCAACCGACAGAGCCACCCAGGTGCTCAAAGCAGTCTCTCACGCGAGAGTGAGCTTAAATTGTAAATAAGACTGTGTGGTCCCTCCGCTTAAAACCTTCCCATGCCTTCCCCTGTACTGAGACTAGAATCCAGCTCCCGGGGCCTGGCCCCGCAGGCTCTGCAGGGGTGGAGCGCCCCCCACCCCACCCCCACGTCCTTCAGCAGGTGCCGCCCTCCCTTGCAGGCTTTATTCTCGCTCTTCCCTCTCCTGGCTCTTTGCGGGGCTGGCTCCTTCTCGCCCTCCCAATGTCATGTCCAAAGGAGGCCTTCTAAGGAGGGTACCCCCCTTTCCTGCCTTTCCACACCCCATCTCTGGCCAATTTCCTCCTCCCCTTTCTTAGCACGTTTCACAATCTGTGACTACAGCATTCCATTCTTTCTGTCTATCTTACGGTTTGTTTTCAGCCTCCTGGGGGCAGGACCACATCTGTCCTGTGGTGCCTCTTGTGTGTCTGAAGCATTCGGTCTTGCTTGAGAGCGAAGCCCTGCACCACTTGCCTTTTCTCCTTCTTTTTTAAATTAACATACAGTGTATCATTTGCCCCAGGGTACAGGTCTGTGATTCATCAGTCTTACACACTTCACAGCACTCAGCATAGCCCATACCTCCCCCAATGTCCATCACCCAGCCACCCCCATCCTGCCCACCCTCCTCCCCTCCAGCAACCCTCAGTTTATTTCCCCAGATGAAGAGTCTCCTGTGGTTAGTCTCCCTCTCTGGCCTCATCCTGTCCCATTTTTCCCTCCCTTCCCCTACAGCAGGTCCCGGGAAACACCTGTTTTTCAAGAATCCCTCAGTCATACAAAGTGAGTAATGGTTGTGATTACTCAATGTTACCAGCTAAAGCAAGTAAGAGACATTTTCCGTAAAGGCTTGTGAAAACGTGGCTTTCTGTTCAACCTGGTTTGTTAGAAAATTTACCTCTGCAACATTGAAATTCCTGCAGCACTCTTGTAAACATGACTCAGAGATCCATTTACTCGTTCTGAAGGGCCTGGAAGGATCTGCCACGGAAGACCAATAGGTCCCCTTGGGGCCTGGCAAATACGTGCACCTCCCGAAGGGTGGGACTAATTTATGCAGAAATCTATGAGGCCGGTCCCCTGGGGCTTCACCAGAAGGGGATCAACTCTGTGGTTTCCCCCTCCAGTGGCTTTCAATGACGCCATAAAAAATCTGATCAATTTAAGTAAGAGGTCAGCTATGGAAGTAGTCAATTTCTCTGATTTCTCAAGGGCCCTGGCCCCGAGAGACTGCCTCGATATTGTCTACCCCTTCAAGAATGTGACTTCAGAAAGATGTTTTCCAAGGAGGCCCCAACGCAGCAAGCGATTGGGTTGACTTTGGTCCCCTGGGAAGGAGGTAGCACTGGGGAGGGGTGTGATGTTTTCTGCTGATCTCTTGATGAACTCCCACTGACACAGGCAAGCAGCTGAGGCCTCAGACACATTTTATTCATATATTCATTTTTAAAGCTAGCATGCATGGGAGTTGTGAGCATGAACTCTGGTTCCCAGTTCTGCCACTCAGCGGCTGTGTGATCTTGGGGCAGGTTCCTTAACCTCTCTGATTTTCAGCTTCCTCCTCTGTAAAATGAGTTTAGTAAGAACACCTTCGTCCTAGGATTTCGGATGTGGGTTAAATGAGACAATCCACGTATGGTGCTTAGCAAGGTACAGAGCTTTGCACACAGTTCTTATGAAGTGTTCACGATCGCATATCATAATCGTTACGGTAAATCACAAGGCAAGGCGTAGCCTGGAGAGAACGCACTGTATTTGGAAGGACCAAATACAGAGACTTGGAGACTGAAGAACACTGTAGTAATCGTGCTTCTTAAGGTTTCAAAGGAGACACTGCAGCTAAGAAATTCCACCAGAATAAAGGCAGTCCTTTTCCCTGTGGGGAGACCCTGGCCCCCAGAAAAGCTGCCAGGCCTCAGCATGGTTTTGCAAGCAAATTGTAAGTGATGACAGAGGTTGGAAAGGGAGGGGGATGGGGTCAGGCTCGAAGAAAGCACAGTTTCTGGAACATTTCAACAAGCAGGAAATGGTAGAGCAGAGCCATTCAGGATGCTGGGGGCTGCCCAGCCAGGCTCCCAGCCCCTCTTTTTTCTCCTACCCCAGGACCAATCCTGACCCCTAATGCTGGAAGGTGCCAGGCAGTTCCCAGGCTCCCTGAGGGATGAGTCTAGCAGCCCCTCTCCAAGGGTGTGGCTTGGATGCCTGCCAAGCTGGGTTTGTCACTAAGTGCTTATGCTGTGCACCTAACCTTGCACAGGTAACTCGGTCTCATTCCATTTTCTCACGTGTAACATGGAGACCCTAATATTTTTACATATCTTACCGACCTAACAAATACACGTTCTTACCACGTACCAGGCATATTACAACTTTTGGCAAGTGTTAACATGTTTAATTCTCACAATAACCCCACGAGGAAGGCTTTATTGTTATCACATTTACAGACAGGGAAAAATGGGGCACAGAGAGATTAATTAACTTGTTCATTGTCACACAGCTAATAAGTAGGAGTCGGGATTTAAGCCCAGGCAGTCTGGCTCCTGAGTCTGTTCCACTAAGTGCTCTGTACAGCCTAGTTCTTAGCAAGGTGCTGGCAATCCCTGGGCTTCTGTGCATGACTCTGGGATCTGAACCTCAAAGGCCCAAACAGTCCCCAAAACCATGACCTGCCCTCACCAGTAAAAAAGAAGCCAGCCCTTACTGTTTGCTCTCTGTGTGCCAACCACCATACCGAGCGCTCAATTCCTACCACTTCAACTGACTTCCCCTTGAAGGCATTGTTATCATCATTCCCATTTTCTGGACAAGGAAATTGAGGCATGGGTGTGAGTGTTCGACAGCAAAGCTTGTCTCCCACAGAACAGGCAGAAGCTACTGCTTTAGACCTGAGTTCAGACCCCCACCCCCACCCCCGGCCCCGTGCTTCAAGCCTGCTGCCTTGGGCAGGGAAACTAACCCGTCTAAGCCTCTCTTTTCCGATCTGCAAAGCAGGGATGGTAACGCTGGTACTTACGCCTCTATCTGGGATGAGGATTAAGAAATAAAGCTTTGGAGCCACTCAGCACAGCGTGTGATGATAACTGCACACAGAATGCATACTTATTTGTATTTGTCTATGCACACTGTTTTGTGATTGTAGGTCCTCTTTCCCGGGATTTAACGAGGCATCTGGAAGTCCCCCACTCCCTACCCTCCCACTCAGGCTTCTTCAGTCCCAGGGCAGGTCCCTCCTTGCCTCCACAGCTCTTTCCAGCCGCCGTGGAGCCCGGCCCTCCTCACCGGGGCCTTGTTTGCAAGAGCTTCTCACTACCTTGGTCTACCAGCAGGCTGGCAGCCTGGGACAGAGCAGCTTCCCAGGCCCATCCCAGAGGCAGCCGCCAGGGGTCAGCCTGCAGGGGTGGGGGAGGCGGGCTGTGGGAGGGGTGGAGCCGCTCTGCCCTGCTCTCATGGAAGATGCCAGTGCCCGCGACCGTGGGGCACAGACAGAGGTGTTTACCCACAGTGGGGATGACTCTGGGTGGGGGGTGCAGTCCCCCTCTGGTGCTTGGGCCCCAGGACCTGTGATCTGCTTTATAGTATGGTTCCCAAGTCACATTACTTGCCTTTTTTAACAGTGGTCAAAGAAAGAGTAAAGATTTGCAGTTTTCCTAACACACTATAGTCAATCCGAACAATGGCATTTTACAGATAGCCTTCCCAGTGCTAGACATTTCCCATGTAAGAGCTCATCTCATCCTCCAGATAATCCCACTGTTGTCTTTATTTTACAGACGGAGAAACTGAGGCACGAGCTTCTGTCACTTGCCGGAGGTCACACAGCTCATAGGTGGCAGAGCTGTCATTCAGCCCCGCTGGTCTGACTGCTGAGCCCATGTTCATGTCCTGCTTCGACCCTCACAGGAACCCCAAAAGGCAGGCTCCCATATCCCCATCTTACCGATGAGGAAGCAGCAACCAAGTGAAATTAACTATCTTGCCTTCAAGTCACTTGGCTCTGTCTGCCTCCAATCCTACCCCGGCTGGGGGAAATGCCACGATTCATTCATTCCCATGTACTGTTCCCTGAGCGCCAGCAGCAGGCAGGTCAGGGTCAGGAGCTGGGACCAGCAGCAGTGAGCTGGCCAGATCAGGAGCTGGGACCAGCAGTGAGCTGGCCGGACCTGGCCCTGCCCTCGCAGGCTGCACGGGGAAGGACATGAAGCAGGCTATTGGCTAGCCATGACCACTTAATGGAAAACGGAGGGGTCCAGGAGAAAAACGAGAAGCTTAACCCCAACTCTAAGTCCTAATTGAGACTCCCAACAGCCGGCCTTTCATGTTCCTTGGTGGGATACCAGAGAGATGTATGATGTCGAGGAGACAATGATGCTGATTTCATTTATCTGGACCCCAGGAAGCTTGCTGAAGGGTGGCAGAGAGAACTACTGATGATGTATATCCCGAAACAGCCCAGCTCCTGGCTGCATAACCCAGGGCAGGTCTCCCCAATCTCTCTGGGCTTCCGCCTCCCCATCTCTAACGCGGGGAGAACAGGACGTATGCGTTTGGGTTTTGTGGGGGAACAAGGCAGACTGTGCACATGAACCTGTCCGGCTACTCTGCAGACCTGGTGGAATAGGGACACATGCCTAGGAAATGTGGGATGTGTGATGCTGACAGAGACTATGACTTTCTAGAAGACGCGGACATCGGTCAGCCATCTGAAATGCAACAGAAATGCAACAGAAACGGACAGTCAACGCCCCCAGCACCTCTTCAGGAACAAGGGCCAACGTGTTGGCTCTGAGACAACACCCAAGCCAGGCATGCAAAACAGGGTTCATCTCAGGCACGAACTCTGATTCGTTCGTATGGCTGCTGGAGTGTGGTGGGGGGATTCTGAGGCCAGGTCTCAGCTTGGCCAGGCAAGAGGAACATGGCGCACCCTTTAAAAAAACATTCTGAAAGCAACTGGTAAGGTGGAATAGGGCCAGAGTAAAAGCTCAGATAAATGTGGTTTTAAGTCGTGGCTGTACCCCCATCAACTGTGTGACCTTGGATAAACTGCATTTCCTTCAACAATGTCAGTTTTTCTCCTCTGTAAAATGGGGCTGTGGGGCTAGTCAAGTTCTTGGGGGCCTCCAAGCATGGACATTCTCTGAGTTGATCCCATGTTTTCTGGTGCTCGTGAACCATTCCCTCCTAGGCACCAGCTTTCCCCCCTTTCCTCCATCACAACCCTTGAGTGTCTCTGTTTTTGCTCTTACATCACTCAAACTCTTGTTCATGGCCAAGAGGATCATCTGGGAAAAGATGTGTGGCAAGGAGTGTTGTCTCCCAGCATGCGTTCTCCACCCCTCCTCTTAGAGTGGCACAGAATCTTCTGCCTTCTTTGACTTTTGGCACGGCTTGTGGCTGTCCCGTTAGAAAGTCTATTTCCCCTTGTGGCTGGTGACAGCCATTTGGCTAAAGTTCACACCAACACACATGAGCAGAAGGGACATAGGAAACTTGCATGTCCTGCTGGGGAGTGGGAGCCAGGTCGGACTGGCTGGGAAAGCCAGTGCTGTGTATCTTCCCCATTCTGGGTTGGTGACATCTCCTTGTCAGCCTGAAATCAGCCATTGTGGAAGCATTTACACCACGGGAGCCGGCAGACACCACAAGCCACGACTCCCGCTGAACTTTCACCAGCACACCACTGTCTATGTCATCTGCTTAAAAAGAATATTCTAGCCCTGGGATAACAGTCCCATCTCCCCCTCCCCAGCAGATAAGCAGACCTGCCTATGTCCCAGCGCTGACCACACAGGTGAGCCGAATGCACTAGGGCAGCGCTGGCCAACTTTTTCTTAGTGAGAGAGGTTGTCACTATTTTCAGCTTTAGGCTAGAGGACAGCCATAGACAAATGGGTGTGACTGTGCTCCCATAACATTTCATTTAAAAAAAACAAACCAGACTGACTCAAGGGCCACAGTTTGCTGACACCTGCTCTCAAGGAGCCACAAGCAACAAGATGGAAGGGTTGGGGGTCTTCAAGGGATCTTGTGGAGCGGAGCTGCCCCATTGGCCTGCCCTGGATGAACTATTACATGGCGGAGAAATAAACATCTAGTTTAGTTAAATCTCCATACTTGGAGATGCTCATGTCATCTAACTTACACAGAAGCTAAGAAAGTAACTGCCTGTTAGGGCTCCTCTCCTGATGCATCAGAACAGAAATATACATTTCCTTGAAATGAAAGGGTCAGATTTGGCTGCTTCCTCCCATTTCCTAATTTCTGTGTCTCCAGATAAGAATACGAGCGCCTGCAGGTCCAAGGCAGGGTATGTATTCCTATAGGGTATGTAGGAGAGTAGTTTCCTGGGTTTTGTTTATAAGGATCTGGTGACCCACAGGACAAAAGCAAGACTGTGCTCTCAGCGTCTTTGTGGCTGCCAGGCTGCCTTGGCGGGGGGTGGGGGGTGTCCTGAGGGGTGCATCAGGCCTGCAGATGCTCCCTGCCATCCCCGGCTCTAGCTTCTTAGTTTATTGGGCGTCTGGATGAGGTCAGCCTGGGGAGGTGGAGGGAACAAGGCCAAGAATTTGCTGGTTGATACTTTTATCACAAAGCAGCTCAGTGGTTCTCAAAGAGCCAAAGAAGAAAGCCACGTTCTGTTCTTGCTGTGAGATGCAGGAGGTCTGACTGGAGGAGAACTTCAGGGAGCAGGGAGATGTGCAGGGCTTGGGTGCTGAGGGACAAACTCTAGGCCAGGGCAGTCCTAAGACCTATGCTGCTGGCTGACACACGGTTTGAAAACAGGCTGCAGATAACTTTCATGTGGGGCACCCCTGTGCCCAGTCCTCTCTATTGTCTTCTATCATGCTGGGTCCACGCGTGTGTTCTTTGCTTGTCCCTGGGCCTCTGAGTTTGGATCCCGGACTAGCGAAGGATGAATGTGGTAAGTTCTAGACGTACAGGTGACTGTGGTAGGTGCTAGATGCAGAGAGAGATACTAAGGAACTAATATGTTAAGAAATCTTCATTATGGGAGGGAGACAAACCATAAGAGACTCTTAATCTCACAAAACAAACTAAGGTTGCTGGGGGGAGGGGCAGAGGGAGAGGGGGATGGGGTTATGGACATTGGGGACGGTATATGCTATGTGAGTGCTGTGACGTGTGTAAACCTGGCGATTCACAGACCTGTACCCCTGGGGCGAATAATACATTATATGTTAATAAAAAATAAAATATTTTTTAAAAAGTAATAAAAAGAAGAATTCTTCATTAATTCATTCTGATCACCTATTATGTGTGATACACCTATTAAGTGCTTCCATACTCAAAATATTTTATGGTTCCCAAATAATAATGATAATAACAATAATAGCATAACATAAAGCATTCCTTTTTTTCTTTTTTCACAAAGCATTTCTTGTGCGCCAGGAACTATTTTAATTGTGCCTATATATACACAAACACAGATATAAATGTATCCTACACATACCTGCGAATGATTATGTGATGGCGTATGCATGTCTATATACATGTAACATATATGTACACACACATACACTCATTCACATATGTGATATTATAGAATCCTTACTTTAACCCTGCAGAATTTACTGCATCTTTCAGAATTTATCTGTATCTTAGCCCAGAGAGACTCAGAAACTCACCCAGGTCCCAGAGCCAGCAGATGGTAGGACAGAGATTGGAACCAGGCAGGCTGTTGCTGGAGCCCTGCTCCTCCCGCCCTACCCCTACCCCACTGCCTGTCTGTGCTACTGAACGTCATCCATGTTCACTAGATGCTATTCAGATGCTGCCTAGTTCACTACTAGATGCCACGTCCTGGGCAGGGGGCCAAAGAAACATAAATTCCCGTGCACGGGCCTCAAACTCGAGGCCCTCTTGCAACTGTCCCTCCCGAGAGCTCCTCATCACCCAACCATTTCTTCTTTCTCACCATTTCAGCCAATGAGGCCCACTGCCCATGCCACATACACGTCTCCTTACTGCTTTCTTGCCTGCACACACGGTGTCCTCACCTCAGATCCTCTCCCCGTGTCTCGCTTTCTTTCAAGTCCTCCTGCACTCACGAGTCCCATTAAGCCGCCTCTGGCTTGCAGAATCCCAGAACGTCAGTGCTGAACAAGAGCAAGGGCACTGGGGCCAGCTCCTAACCTTCCTAAGATCAGAAGTGTTAATTGGAAGGGGTCCCGGATGTATCAAGGAGCAGAACTCGTGTCTTCCTCTAAGGTCATTTGGCAAGTCTCTCTATGGATACCTTTAGACTTGTGTAGAGCAGCGATTCTCAAACTGGGTGCCTCTGTCACCCAGGGGCACCTGGCAAAAACCTGGTCACAGCCTGGGTGGTCACCGCTAAGGACAGGCTGCTGGTGTCTGGTAGGTAGACTGATGCTGTTGACAGCCTGCAGTGCACAGCACCCCCCACCCCCAATAATAATCCAGCCCCAAATGTCCACAGTTGAGAAAGGCTGAGGTTGAGAAATCCTGGTGGAGGGTAATAACATTTTTTTTGCATCACCTCATATAGATCAAGAAATCCCCATTACAGGATTCTGTAAGCATGACCACAAAATGGTGCCTTCAGAAATGAATCGTGAAATGACAATTCAGAGGACGACAGGCCTGACTTGGATACCAGCCCCCAGAACCTCCTCCTCAACACGTTTGCCCAAAAAGTCAAATTCCTTTTGGTAGGCTTCTAGGCCCCCAGCTGATGAGTTCTTTCTTTTCTTTAGGGTAGCAAAAAGATGAACACGTTTAGACTCTTTTTGCAGAAGTAAGTCACACCAAGATCTCCATGCGCATTTTTTTTTTTCCGTGCACCTTTTTAAGAAAAAAAAAATTGTATTATTGCAGCAAATGAGACATGTAATGGTGCAAAGTTCCTAGGAGAAGTCTTTGTCCAAAAATTGTGTCTCGTTGCTGTGTAATGCTGCTACTGAAGTACAGAGAAGGGCCAGATCATTAACCTGCTTCAGGGAAGGTAAAGAAAGTATGATTCCACGTCCTCCTCCCAGTCCATCTTTTCTGTCTTGTGAGAGATCCCAAGGGGCCTGGAACCTTCCTCCTCCTCAGAAGCCGATGGCCAGTTAGTGGCAGAGCCCACTGTGTTTGCCGCCCCACAAAACAGAAATTTTGGGTCCGTTCAAATATGTGAAAAAAAGATCTCTCTCAAACGCAAGAGCTATATGGGGCGCCTGGGTGGCTCAGCGGGTTAAGCCACTGCCTTTGACTCAGGTCATGATCTCAGGGTCCTGGGATCGAGCCCCACATTGGGCTCTCTGCTCTGCGGGGAGCCTGCTTCCTCCTCTCTCTCTGCCTGCCTCTCTGCCTACTTGTGATCTCTGTCTGTCAAATAAATAAATAAAATCTTTAAAAAAAAAAAAGCAAGGGCTATAAACACTCAGGAGAATGAACCAGTGTGCTCATTCTGAAGGTGCTGTCATGTTCTTTTGAGTAGAAATTAATGAGGCATCATCATCCATCTCTTGTCTTGGCATCATGGCTTATTTTAAAAGAGTCGAAAATGAGACCTATCCTTCAGAGAAAAGTCACCCCTAATTTTGGCAAGTGCTTCATGTACCCCTTTTTGGCAGAGGCTGATTACTGTCCTCCAGACAGTCCTTTATTTCCTCCATGTATTGTTGTCAGACCTGAATTTTTAGCTGGGCACACGGCTGCCCAGAGAAAGCGGCCCTTCCCCTGGCTTCCCTGGCAATTAGCGGTGGCCACATGAATGAGCGCTGATCAACACGAAGGAAGGGAAGTGACGTGGGCAGTCTCTGGGGTCTGCGTGATCCTCCTTTCCCTCTTCCCACGAAAGCGAGGAATTCATATCAGGCCACACAAAGGAAGGACTCGCCTATGGGAAGGCAGAGCAACAAGAGGGAAGGTGCCTGGATCCCTGGCATGGTGTTGCCCTAACAGCCCCAGGCCGATCACTCCTGGACTGTTGCTGCATGTGGGAGAATTTTCAACTCATGTCTAATCCAAAGCACAGGCATTTTATAGATGTGTTCTAGCTAAGGACTCTTGTATCCTAATGAAGCCACTCCACAAGTGGGTTTTTAAATGAAAACCAATTCAGGGAAGCACCCAGGAAGTGCCAAGTACCTAACAGCTATTGGTTTGGGTGCTGGAGAGTCAAAGAGAAAAGTACACACATCATCTGCCAAGGAATCTAGAAAAGAACAAGGGGTCTCCTAGATACTCGTTCGTAAATACACACACCAGCTACTGTGGTAGAAGGGCAAAGCTCAGGTGGGACAATCCCAACACTCCCAGTGACACTGGTCCCATAAGATGCTCTACAATGGGTGCACAAATGTTTTCTGCAAAAGGCCAACTAGCAAATATTTTAGGCTTCGTGGGCCATAAGGTCTCTTATTACTGCTCAACTCCGCCACATGTGAAAGCAAAGTGTGAAAGCAGCAATAGACCGTAATAAGCAAATGGGTATGGCTGGTGGTCCAGGAAATTTCATTCATAAAAACAGGAGGCAGGGGCGCCTGGGTGGCTCAGTGGGTTAAAGCCTCTGCCTTCAGCTTAGGTCATGATCCCAGGGTCCTGGGATCAAGCCCCTAGTCGGGCTCTCTGCTCAGCAGGGAGCCTGCTTCCCCCTCTCTCTCTGCCTGCTGCTCTGCCTACTTGTGATCTCTGCCAAACAAATAAATAAAGTCTTTAAAAACAAAAAACAGGAGGCAGATAGCTCTAGCTCACCAACCCTTGCTGTCTGGTCAAGTGTTTAACTAGGATAACCTTTTCTTTGGGACTTACAAGAAACCCACGATGTTAAAAGCCTGGGTTTTTTAAAAACCCTATTTGATTTTTATTTAGGCCAGTATTCCCCAAATTTATTGGGCTACTTGCCACTTTCCAAAAAGTCATGCTTGTTAACATCCCAGAACTGGCCTAAATACGCTGTTGTAAACACTGGCTAAGTAACTCTTACTGTTAATAAATTAATTTAGGGCACATATAAAATGAAAAGGTAATACAATGACACCGATATGCTCACCACCCAACCCAGTGGAAAAAAACAAAGCATCATTAAGTACCACACACCCCTCCTGATTCGATCATGCCATCTATCTTCCTGAGATCACCGTCTCTCCTCTCTTTGACGTTTATCATCCTTATGCATGTTTCATACATTTTACTACTTTTACTCAATTCCTGATAATACGCAAACCGTTTTGCACGCTGGTAAACATTATGTAAATGTTAGCACACTATACAAAATCCTACCTCGATTTGCCTTTTTTTTTTCTCTTTTTGTACACAGTATTACATTTCTGGGGTTTTGGCTGTGTAATAACATGTAGATCTGGTTCATTTATTTTCCTTGCTGTCTGGTATTCTATTGAACGAACCTTTATTCATTCCTTGTCTTGCAGACAGCTTGTTTCTTTTCTTTTTTCTTTATTTTGCTATTATAAATACAGAATGAACATCTTTGTATATGCCTCCTTATTTCCATATGGAGGAGTTTCTCTCGGGTATAGATTGAAGAGTGGAATAACGCATTTTCAAGTTTACTTGAAAGTGGATTCGGGGGGTGGGGGCGTGCACCTGGGTGGCTCAGTGGGTTAAAGCCTCTGTCTTCAGCTCAGATCACGATCCCAGGGTCCTGGGATCGAGCCCCGCATCAGGCTCTGCTCAGCGGGGAGCCTGCTTCCCCGCCCCTCCCCGCCCCCGCTTTCTCTCTGTCTGCCTCTCTGACTACTTGTGATCTGTCAAATAATAAATAAAATCTTAAAAAAAAAAAAAAAAAGAAAGTGGATGTGGAGCGCTACATGGTGGTACAGGGGCAGTCTCACCGCTCTACACCTTTGCTCAAATCTGGGATCATGACACTGTACCTTTTTTGCTTGGTCCGATGGGGGGTTAAGGGCATACCCACGTGTGGTTTGGAAAGCATTTCAGGATAACTCGTGAGGTTGAGTCCTTCCTGTATATTTCTTGGCCAGTTGGCAGAATATTTCCACGTTAAGTCTTCACAAGGATATTTGACAACGGTCCGCGCTGAATCTGTTGGGTTGGTGCAAGAGGTGGCCGTGCACCCTAATTTCTAAGAGGAACAAAGGCCAGAAGCTGAGCCTTTCAAGACGAATCTGGGGGCCTCATTCAAAGTGACTTTCACATTTCCCCATATTGATTCTCTGACTGGAGATAGCCCTTTGGCAGAGACAGACTTGGTTCGAATCCAAGATGGGACACATTATACATGTGATGGTGGGACATCCTAACTTCCCAGAGACCTGGTGTTCTCGGTGTGCCAAGGAAAACAAAGCCCTCTCGTAGAGCTGAATGGAGCAGAGTGTGAGAGGCAGCCAGGATGGTGTCTGGCCCAGGCAGGTTCTCCATCGCTAGTTCCCTCTATCATCTGCTAAGGTCCAGGAGCAGCCACGAGTTGACGCTCCATGTATTTCTTTCCATTTTTGTGTGCCTCGGTTTCCCCTACAAGTAAAGGTCTCATTGCCATCTGCCTATCTAACATCAGGCCACAAGATGGAATAATCTTCAGGGCTAGAAAGGAGATCTTTGGAGATCATCGAGTTTGGGGGTTCTCAACATTTCGTAGAACAACTTCATGAGCTGGTGAAAGAGAAGTTCATTCTGGAAAAATGGCGCGCACACACAGCACTTTGTGAAGACTACAGACATGCAGAAGGAGGGAACCTGCTCCTTCTTTGTTATCTGGAGCTCCTTTGTTGTCATGGTTTTTTTTAAAGATTTTATTTATTTATTTGACAGAGAGAAATTACAAGTAAGCTGAGAGGCAGGCAGAGAGAGAGAGAGAGAGAGAGGAGGAAGCAGGCTTCCTGCTGAGCAGAGAGCCCGATGTGGGGCTTGATCCCAGGACCCTGAGATCATGACCTGAGCCGAAGGCAGAGGCTTAATCCACTGAACCACCCAGGTGCCCCTATAAATAATATTCTAAACTAGAGTTTGAGAGATTTGCTGGCAGGAAAGTAAATATGCACCCTGGGTAGAAATTTAACAAACTCAAGGGGAGGCCCCCGACAAAAGAAGTCCAAAAAAAAGAAAAAAGGAAAGTCCCTGTTCTCTGCAAGCTAAATCCCAAATGGCAGACACAGACCCTCACATTGCCAGCTCGGTCAGAAGCTCCAGCTTGGAAGCAAGCCCCGAATGCCACTGAAGACGTAGTTCTCCGTGTCGCTGTGAGCATCCAATGTGTTTCTGTTTTGCTTTCAGCACTCTGAAAGCTCAGAACAAATTCCAAGTGTTAGCAAACTGTCTGTCGCCTGCAATATGGTTTCCGCCCACGCCGAGGCATAGAGAGCGCGGCTGCAGACAGTGCAGTTCTTTCCAGGATGTGGGGGCCGCAGCCTGGGGTTCTGGTGGTCCCTCTCCGCCTGGGTTCCCTTGGCACCTGCCACCTCACCTTCTTCAGGCTCTTCTCTGACCTAGTGTCTCTGACCTTCTCCCTTCGTGTCATGGTGATTCCTCTGCATCAGTCCCTCCCCTGGGGCACTCTCACCTGCCCTGCGAGACATCGGTGGGCTCTCATCTGCCAGCGTCTCCCCCAAAGGCCTCCATAGTTGAGACCTCTCTTGGAGACACCTGACTTTCCTGTGTCTACCCATGTCTCCATGATGAAGCCTCTTTGCATCTGCTTTAATCCAGGAGAAGTCTTAGTCTGTTGACTTTTAGTCCCAACGACATACCTAGTAACTCAACTGTCCTCTTTCCTTCTACGAATACCTGCTAGACCCAGCTATGCGCCAGGCTCTGTGGTAGGTCCCAGAATTCAGGTGTATCTGATTTCTGCCCCAGCTCTAACAAGATAAATAAGCCCGCTGTCTCAGTCCGTGCTGCATGTCCCCTTCTTCTGGAATATTCTATGCCCCCTAACCTCTTCCCTAACTTCTTGCTCACCTGAGACAAGGCCCTGCCGATCAGGAGCCGTATGGACCTTTGTCCGCACACACCCTCCTTTCCTTCTGCGACCTCTTCCCTCTAGTGACCCCACTCACGGGTCAATGCCGCAGCGATGGGCGTGCGACTGCTTTGAGGACATGGGGTACTGGGGTACTCTAGCCAGCGATGGCCTTCAAAACTCTTGCCTGTCACTGGGGTGGGAGAGGGGCCCCCAGCTAGCTGGCCAGGTTGATTCTCTTGCTGCATGTTGGGGTGGCTGCCTCAGCAGTGGGGGCGGGGGAGGGTAGAGACTCGCCCGGCCTCAGTCTGGGCTAAAAACCGTGTCCCCGGTGGGATCCTACCATGTCTCGTCAAGATACTCATCTCCTCCCTCTATCTCGGAGGAACTGGGCTATTGTTTTTGGCAACAAGGAGAAGCAGATAAGATAAGCATAATCACTTATCACTTTAATGTGCATTTACTATGACCCAGGTGTGCTACATGGTTTATATGCCATGTGGTCCTAATAAATACATATTTAGTTTTTTAAAAGATTTACTTATTTTGGAGAAAGAGAGGGAGGAAGAGAGAGCATTAGTGGGTGAGGGGCAGAGGGGAGAGGGAGAGGAATAAGCAGACTCCGCACTAAGCATGGAACCGGACTCAGGGCTCGATCTCACGACCCTGAGATCATAACCTGAGCGGAAATCAAGAGTTGGATGGTTAACCAACTGAGCCACTCAGGCGCTGCCCCATAAATGGGTATTGTTTTATCGGATCCTTCCCACAACCTTATGAGGTGGGCAATTCCCTGTTTTGCAAGATACAGAAACTGAGGCCCAGAGAGGTGAGCAACTTGTCTAAGGTCACACAGACAGTCAGTGGTCAAGCCAGGACTGGAACTCAGGCAGTCAGCCTGCAGGGCCTACACCCCTAAGCACTGTGCTCTGCTTCCTCCCTATTAGAAGCTCGGGGAGTGCACCTGACCCCTGGGCAGGCTGGTTGGGGAAAAATTCATACACAGACTCTCACATTTCAGTGGACAGCCAGCTCTCCCTGGCTTGGACATTTTCACAACTGAACCTACTCTTACTTACCCCACATTGTCCTTGCCTCGTATTTGTTAAAATCATCCCTAGCTACACACTCTCCCAAGACAGAAACCCCAGAGTGACTTTATGCTGTAAAAATCTGGTGAGGGGAATTGGTACTTCATGCTACAAAATCCAACATTTAAGTGAGTTTCCCTCCCATCTCTGTTCCCCCCATGGGATGGATTGAATTTCATTAATACGCTGACATCCTAGCTCCCCACCCCCTTACCTGTGAATGTCACTTTGGAAACAGGGTCTTTCTGGATGTAATCAAGTTAAGAGGTGGGTCGCAATCCAATAAGACTGGTGTCCCCATAAGCAGATGAAAATGTGGTTGGAGACACAGAGAGAAGAAAGGCCACGTGAGGAGGAGGCAGAGATTGGGGTGATGCTACACAGGCCAAGGTATAGCCAGGGCTTCTAGAAGCCGGAAGAGGCAAGGAAGGATCCTCCCCCAGAGGATGTGGAAGGAGCACAGCCCTGTCAACACCTTGATTTTGGACTTCTGGCCTCCAGAACTGTGAGACCATCACATGTGCTGTTCTAAGCCATTCTGTCCACGGCAGCCACAGGAAACCCATACACCCTGTTTTCCAACCCCCTCCTCAGGTACCGACACCACCCTGGGTAGCGGTTTCATATCTCCCCGTCCAGAGACAGCCTAACACAGATGGCAGATATATGCGCATTCGTCATACAAAGCTGACCCCTTATACGCTGTCCTGCATGGTCTTTTTCACTTGGTGATACGGCCATTAAAAAAAATTCTGGTAAAGTATACGCAACACAGATTTACCATTTCAAACATTTTAAAGGTGTTGTTCGGTAGCATTGAGTATGTTCCCACTGTCGTGCCATGGTCACGGTCGCTTCTCCCAAGAGCTTTTTCATCTTCCCAAACCAGAACTCTGTCCCCAGGCAACACTGTCTCCCCAGCACTCCCCCTTCCCCTGCTGCCAGGGTCACGCCTTACACCCTTCATTCCCTCACCCTGGAGGGGTCACTGAGTCCTGCCACTTCCACCTTTGCTGTGTGTCTGCCCCCCGACCCCTCAGTCCAGCTATAGCTTCTCTCGCCTGGGTTCCTGCAACAGCTTCTGGACCCCCGGCCCAACCCCGCCATCTGGTCCACACGGCCACCAGCCCCTCTTTCTCCAACATAAATCTGGGGGCGCCTGGGTGGCTCAGTGGGTTACGCATCTGACTCCTGATCTCAGCTCAGGTCACGATCTTCGGGTCCTGAGATGGAGCCCCGCCTTGGGTTACCTGCTCAGCATGGTGTCTGTTTGAGATTCTCTCTCTCTCTCTCCCTCTACCCCTCCCCACAAGGCATTCTCTCTTGCTCTCTCTCTAAAATAAATAAATCTTAAAAAATAAAATAAAATAAAATACAAATCTGATGTCCTCTCCCAGCCTCAGAGTCTGTGATGGTTCCCACCTCCTGCACACACAGTCAGAGTTCCGTGTGAAAGTCCGCCACACGTAGAGCTCAGCCCCACATCCCATGCCTGGTCCAGGGCCTGGCCCCCAGGAGGCGGCTCAGACCCGGGGATGCTCCCGTGGTCTGAATTCCTCATTTCCTCCAACACACGCTCCCACCTGGAGGCCTTCCGAGGTTCCCCCTGTGTGGACTGACTTCCCTGCCTCTCCTCTTTTCAGTGTCTCGGCCTCAGCACTCTGTTCACCCTGCAACACGCACATCAAAGGCTGCCTCCTGCCTGTCTAGCACTCCTGGAGCCCGGTCTTGCCTGCCCGATGTTAGAAGAGTGACCACATTTTTCGGTAATTACTTGGAGGTCCGTCTGTGCTGCCCGCTAGCCCCCTGGGTGGACACCGTAGGTGCTGGGTACGCGCCTGCTGAGCCCAGGACGGCCTGGCCGGCCGGCAGCAGCTCCTGGAGCAGGCTTTGAGACTTGTCCCTGACATCATTAGGGAAGGACATCGGAGCCCCACAGTGACTCTCCTGGGATCATGAGAGAGCGCTTTTCTGAATTCCTGGAGGCGCTAGTGCACGGGCCTCAGTGTGGGGGTGGTGGGGGCTCTGCTGGGGTCACCCTGGGGCTTGCAGCACGGACTTCATGCCCACTGGTGGTGAGGACAGGGGTGGCGTCCTGGGGCTGTGCTTTCAGGCCTGCCCAGCCCAAGAGGCCTCGGGGAGCTGCAGGAATTTTCCGGAGCCGGGCAAGGACAAGGGCATTCCAAGGAAGAAGAGAGAGTAGCTCCCGACTCCGTGAGAGGCAGGGGAGCCTTCCAGGGCCCACGGAGCCGTGCCAGGGCCCAGGAGCTCCGCTTCCACAGGTGACCTTCCGAGGGAGAGAACGGGGAGGCCCCAGGTCTGGATTCGGGGGTTGATGTGGAGGTGACCAAAGGGAATGCTGGCCTGAATGTGACTCCAGTGTCCCCTGCCCATGATACCAGTGTACCTTGTCACACTGTCTTTCCCCTCCAGAGCCCAAGATGCTCTCCAAGCACCTCTTCAATTCCTATCTGCCCCACACCGGTTCACTTTCTTTGTAGCACTCAGACTCCGTGAAATCATCTTGCCCATTCGTACTATTGTTTATTGTCCGTGTCTCCCTAGTGGTGCCTCGGTCCTGGGGTCTCTGTCCTCTCTGAGCCCAGAACAAGGCCTGGCTCCACACAGATGCAGGAAGGACGGGGGGGGGGGGAGCCTCTCTCCTTCTGACACCCACAGTCAGAACTCCCCTGATCCTCTTATAGGAATGAGGGCCAACAGCTCCCACAGCACGAGGTCTGTCTCCTCGGTGACCCGGTGACCACCAGATGCTGTGGCGCTGATGTGGCGCCCCTGTGCCCCCATGGGGCCTGACCGCCCAGCAGCATCCCATACATGTTTGGTAAACGAACCCAAGCCTCTAGCTGTCATTACAGGGCTCGGTGGGAGGCACCAGAGTGTTAGGACAGGTACTCTTGGGGCACAACCTTCACCTTAGAACCCAGTTTGACCCAAAGTGGACAAATGACAAAGCCTGTTAACCTCTAAAGGTGGTCCAGAGACCCAAGAAGGGTTAAAAGTAGGTCAAGCTTTGGTGCGAATCGTTAAATTCATACTCGACTCCCTTCTGGGGGTCCCCAGCCCGTGAAGCAGCTGTCATTGCATCTTTACAGGGAATGAATCTCATCCCATGAGGCCGGTGAAGTGACTTGTCCAAGGTCACCTGTTACAAAGCAGCAGACCCAGGAGAGAGCATCTAGAGTGGGGTCTGGCACCTAGTAGTGCTCAATAAACACAGCAAAAGAGGGAAGAAAAGAACAAAACGACCCTGGTATCCCATTCTGACACCCTCTGTGTGGTGCCATTCCCAAACTTACCCATTCTGGGACAGCTCAGATTCTGGTGCTCCTTGCAAAAAGAGTAACTATTTCCCGGAGCAAGCTCAAGGTTCGGACAACCCCCAAATCCTGTTGCTAGGTGCTGTTTATCGGCTAAGTTAGGATTTGAGAACATGCCTTATCACCATTATTTCAATACAGTTCCACTCCGGAGCAGAAAAATTGCCTCTTAGAAATATGGGAAAATAAATAGCATTTAGTCTTTGTATTTCTAAAATGTTTCAAGACCAATCATTAATAAGAAAATGTAGAAACGCTGCCAGGATGTCTTATTTGTTCTTTCCTTTATTCTGTCTGGACCTCCTCTCCCACCTCCCCAAGGAGAGGGAAAAGAAAAGAAAGAAAAGGCTGAATGTTCCAGGTTTAGATTATCTGATACTTTAATTAAGGAAGAATAAATGGGGTCACACTGTCAGCTCCCACACTGCGGTGGCATCAAAGGGTGTTCCTTTTGAACAAAACCCATCACAGTGGTGAGGCTTTATCATTAGCTGAGTAAAGACAAAAGTGCTTTGGCTGCATTTGGCCAAGGTCACTCTGAAAATCAATGGCTGCACTAGGAACAGACCTGAGAATCCTTGACTCTGGTGGCTCGGTCCCAGCTGGTATCCAGGCTGCCTCCCACCAGGACACCTCGGCCAGCTGGTAGGTAATTATATGTGCTAATTGTCACGACACTCTAGCCGCCAACACCAAGATCCCAAGTTCCTGAATTGGTTAGAGCATCCAAGGACCTGTCCCTTTCTAGGGCTGTTTACGGAGAGAGGCGAGCTCCCTCCTCTGTGCCTGGGGCTCAGAACAGGAGCCTACCTGGAAACTGGGAAGAATGAAGTCGGGGGGGGGGGGCGGGGGGGGAGGGGGGGGGGCGACAAGAAGACCATGTTGTTATCTCCACTCCCCAAGTCCTCTATTCTAGAACGCACCTGCCTCACAGTAGCTGTGTGACCTCAGACCATTTCCACAGCCTCAGTGAGCCTCAGCCTTCCCATCTGTAAAATGGGATAAGCAAGCCTGCCTTGCACAATTGTTGGGGATGCCACGCCATGAAGACTGAGTACCAGGCACAGAGTAGGAGTCCAATACCTATCTTTTGGATATCTGAATGGGCCAATCTTTCTGCAGACTGGAGACAGCAATTCTTCCTTCAGGTCACATGAAATGAGGTGGGAAAATCGATGTATAGATAGGTCTGCATGTTGCCTAGACTGAAAAATACTTTTTTTTTTTTTTTTTTAAAAAAAACAGGTCCCTCCTTCATGTACTTAATTTAGTCTAGTTAATGGAATTTCTGAGTCTTATGCTTACTATTAAGGAAAGCTAATGAAATATTGTATTTTCTTTTTCTCTTCAAAAAGGATTTCCAAACTTGAACACTTGGCTGGGCCAGTCAATGATTATGTCTTCTACACACCAATCATGGTTCTGGAGACAAAAGAGTCAAGAATTGAGAGCTAAAGGACTAAAAATAGCCTGGACACCGAATGGAACTGCCTTACTTTGTCTCCCTGCTCTGCACCTGTGCATTCTGGCCTGCCCAGGGCATCTCGCTCACATCCTGTGTGCTTGGAAGAGCTCCGTGCTGGACTTGGGGCATGGAGATGGACACCGGCTCTTGGAAGCTCATGTTCTGTGTACAGAATTGCAAGAAGGAAAAGAATCATCTCAAAGAGGGTTGCTAGAATCCTCAAAGAGGACTGAGTCTAGGTCTAGTGTTGGGGAACCAGAAAAATTTGATCTCTGGGTGTCTGGGTCTGATATCTGGCTCCTAACCCTGTCACTTAGTAACTATGTGATGCTGGAAGAATTACCTCCTCTTGCTGGGCCTTGATTTCTTCCTCTGTAACTTGGGATGGCACTACTTTCCTGGAGAACAACAGCATCCCTTTTGAGGTTCATGTGAGAAAACCTTAAAAGCTTTTAAGAATTATAAAGCGATATGGGGAACCTGTATGGCTCGGTTGATTAAGTGTCTGCCTTCACTTCAAGTCATGATCCTTGGGTCCGGGGATCGAGCCCTGCATCAGGCTCCCTGCTCAATGGGGAGTCTGCTTCTCCGCTTCCCTTTGCACCACCCTCCACTGTTTGTTCTCTCTCTCTCAATTAAATAAATGCAATCTTGAAAAAAAAGAATTATAAAGTAATGCATAGCTAAAAGTCTCCATTGTTATTTCAGGGATAGTAGAGGCATGGGAGCAATGTTAGTTAATACTGACCATGTCGTGAGCACTTTCTTTCTTTCAGGCCTTGTCTGTGCAGGTGTGTCATGGTCTTGGGCCCACTTTGCGCCTGCACCAACAACCTCTGACGGCGGCTGCTTTCATAATGGCGATGTTACGGGATGGGAAACAAGAGGTCCAGAGAGGGTAACTAGCTTGCCCAAAGACACACAGCTAATGAACTGTGGTGGATGGGACTCTGGAGCCCAGTCTCCTAACCTTTAAGCTATGGAGTCTCCTGAGAGCACGGCAAACGGGGAATGCTCGGCAGCCATAGTTAAGGAGACATCTTAGTTTCCCGCCACCCAGCAGACTCAGGACTGTTGCAAAGAGAAGAGCTGGAGCCTCGAGGTCAGCTCAGATTCAAGCTGGGCTCAGATTCAAGCAGCTCAGATTCAAGATGTAAATCTCCTGTTGTAATCGGTAACTGGCACATAGTAGGTGCTCAATAAATGCTCCTTAGCCTCTCCCCAAGACATGCTGTTATTCCAGACGGCAAGGCATGAGGGACGGCAGTGTAGGTAGAACCTGCCTAGACTGCCTGCACAGAAACCCAAGGAGAGTACAACTCAGTGGTTAGGACTGTGGGCCATCCGGGTCCATAGCCTGGCTTCATCACTTACTAGTTCTATGATCTCGGGTGTGTTATTTAACCTATCTGTGCCTCATTTCCTTACCAAGTGGGCACCATAAAGTATCCACTTCCATAAGATTTGGGAAATATTAGTTATTATTCATCTGTGTAAAGCACTTTAACTAGCCTAACATGTGGCAAGCATTTGATAAACACCAGCAATGACTTAGATCAGCCCCTGCGTGTTCTCTGGCTGAAGGGCACCTCTGGGTCTTCAGGGGGCTCTGTTTTATGCTGCAAACTCTCCATTTCCTTGCAGATCCCAATCAGATCCTGGAAGGGTGGAAATCTCTGCGGTCTGGTCACATGATTGGGCTAGATGAAGGGATTTGAAAATGGTGATTACGTGTGAGTCTGAAGTCTTCCACAGTGTGTGTTCGGTGTGTAAAGTCTCTAAACTCTTTGAGGGCCTGTGTTCCCGGTTTGCCTCTATGGCATCTGGGGTTCAAGGCGTGAGCCTCTAAACTCATCCAGGGTGTGGGTTTCCAAGTTTGAGTCTGAAATATCTCCAGGATGTTTAGCATGTGAGGCCTCTTAAATCTTTGAAGACATTCGTCCTAAGGTGTCTTAAAAATTTATTTTTACTTATCGAGCCATAATTGATGTACGGGATTATATTAGTTTTAGATGTACCCAATAGCGTGATTTGACACTTGTATACATTGTGAAATGGTCACCACCAGAAGTCTTGTTACCATCTGTCGCCTGACAAGTTAATAAGCCATTACTGAATATATTCCCCATCCTCATGACTTACTTATTTTATTTATTTATTTTTAAAGATTTAATTAATTTGAGAGAGGGAGAGAGCATGAGAGGTCAGTGGGAGAGGCAGACGCCCTGCTGAGCAGGGAGCCCAATGTGGGACTTGATCCTGGGACCCCAGGACCATGACCTGAGCCGAAGGCAGTCGCCCAACCCACTGAGCCACCCAGGCCCCCATGACTTACTTGTTTTATAACTAGAAGTCTGTACGTCCTAATCCCCTTCGGCCATTTTGCCCACTCCCCCATTCCCTATGCCGCTGGCAACCACCAATCTGTTCTTTGTATCCATGAGTCTGAGTTTTGTTGTTGTTGCTTTGATTTTTTAAGATACCATATATAAATGAAATCATGTGGTATTTGTCTTTCTCTGTTTGGCGTATTTCACTTAGCATAATTCCCTCAAGGTCTATCTGTGTTGTAAAAGGCAAGATTTCATTGGTTTTGATGACTAAGTAGTATTTCGCTGTGTGTGTGTGTGTGTGTGTGTGTGTGTGTGTATATATATATATATATATATATATATATATATATATATATAATATATACACCACATCTTCTTTATTCATTCATCCATCGATAGACACAGGGTGTGTCCATATCATAGTCATTGTAAACAATGTGCAATAAACACAGGGGTACATGTATCTTTTCTAATTAGTGTGTTTGTTTTCTTCAGGTGGAACTGCTATTCCATCTATGGTAGTTCTATTTTTAATTTTTTGAGGAATTTCCATAGGGGCTGTACCAGTTTGCATTCCTACCAACAGTGCATAAGCATTCTCCCTTTCCGCATCCTCACTATAACACTTGTTTTCTTGTCTTTTTGCTAACAGTCATTCTGACAGGTGTGAAGCGATCTCTGTGGTTTTGACTCGCATTTTCTTGATGACAAGTGATGCTGAACATCTCTTCATGTGCTTGTTGGCCATTGGCGTGTCTTCTTTGGGGAAACGTCTATTCAGATCCTCTGCCCATTTTATAATCAGATTGTTTAGTTTTTATTATTGAGTCATATGAGTTCTGTACATATTTTAGACTCATATCTTGAAATACAGATCACCAAAAAAGTTCAGTAACTCCACTTGTCAGCACAAATCCCCAATAGCAGATAGACATGAAACATTTAACAACTTGGAGATCTCAAACTCTGTGACAAGGACCATCTACCTGCTCACACAACTCACACGCTGGATACAGATGCCCAAACTTCCCCAAGCTCTCATATTCCAGAGATGCCCACACAGCTTGTAAATGCAGACTTATAATTGGCTCAAGGGATTCACTCCACTGAACACAGACACCCAAGTTCAGAATGTGATACTCTGAATACAGACTCCCCAAATACTTCTAGAACCTCACAATCTGAAGATAGACACAGAAACAGAGCGGAGGCTTGTGGACAGACCTATTTTGGGTACATACCCCAAACTCTCTTGAACACCATACACCAAGAATACAAACCCCTAAAGAGCCAGAGACCTCCCGTCCTGGGAAACAGCTAGCCAGTTCAGGGCCCTTAAGAACAAAGTCTCTGACCAGCCAATAGGCTTCACACTGATTCAGAGTGAAGGCTGATTCAGAGCCTTTCAACAGCTCAGAGGGCTTGTACTCTGAGTTCAGAGAGAACCACCAACCTTGGGGGCACAACCCCCATGGAACCTAGGGTCTTCCAACCCTGCACAGGAAACACGAGAGAGCCGGGAGACTTCAAACCTGGGACACAGACCCTCAAGTTGCCAGAAAGCTCCACGTGTGAGCACAGACCTGCCAACAGACTTGTGACACAGACTTCTCAGCAATGCAGGGACCTCATACCCAGAGATACACACCCCCAAACAGCTCAGAAGTATCACACTCAGGGACAGGGGCACTCAAGACCTCACAAACTGAATGACCCCCCCCCCCCCCCGCAAACTGTTGAGAAACTCCAGATGCTGAGGAATGCCAATCGAACCCACAGGAGCTATGGCCTCACACCTGTTAGAATAACTTTCCACAAAAAGCTAAGAAATAACAAGGGTTGGCGAGGATGTGGAGAAAAGGGAACCCTTGCATCCTCCTGGTGGAAGTGTATATTGGCATAGCCACCATTCCACCCATAGAACACAGTATGAAAGTTCCTCAAAAAAAAGGAACTACCCTATGATCCAGTAATCCCACTTCTGGGTTTATCTCCAAAGAAAGTGAAAAGAAGACTTCAAATCCTGCAGCCTCCATGTTCGACTGTAGTGTGAGTCCCCATAGTCAAGATATGGAAACAACCTGAGTGTCTGTTCGTGGAGGAATGGATAAAGGAGACATGAAAAAAAAAAACTGTATGTGCATAATGGAATATTATTCAGCCACTAGAAAGAAGGAAACTCTACCGTTTGCCACAGCGTGGAAGGCCCCTGAGGGCATTATGCTAAGTGAAATAAGGCAGACAGGGAGAGAGACAAACACCAGGTGCTTTCACTTCTATGTGGAATCTACATCGAGCTCAGAGAAACGGAGAGTAGAATGGTGGTTGCCAGAAGTAGGGGGGGTGTGGGGACAAGGGGAGGTGTTGGTCCAAGGGTACATGCTTCCTATTATAAGATGAATTTAAGTTCTGGGGATCTCATGTGCAACATGCTGATCATAGCTAAAAATACGGTATCCTATACACCTGAAAGTTGCTAAGAGAGTGGGTCTTAAATGTTTTGCCCACAAAAAAGAAATGGTCACTGTGTGACAACAGGAGGGAGATGTGAGCTAATGTTTTGATGGTCCTCGCTGTGCAATATTTAAATGTATCAAATCAACACCTTGTACACCTGAACCGTCCACAATGTCATATGTCAATTACATCTCAGCAAAGCTGGGACATAAAGGAAATGATGACCATGACCCCCCAAAGACAGCAGAGTCAGGACAGCGTATCCACAGGCACACACAGCCCCCAGCTTCCTGCTTGTTGCATTTAGACCGGTTTTGACTCAAGCCAAGGGAGCAGTTGCATTTCTTTTGCTTTGGGTGAAAACTAGTCCCCCCCACCTCCGTGCATTGGGGTCCCTGAGGGGCCCAAGAAGAATTCCTATCCTGGGGGAAGGGGAGACGTGGGTACAGACCTAGGAAAGAGAGCCACCCCATGTAGGCGACAAAGCAGAGACGTGCTCTTAGCCAGCCAGCAAGTGTTCCCTGCAAGGTGTTAACAGCAGGACTGGCATTTCCTCCTTGCGGAGAGAGGGGAGGAGGGAGGGAGGGAGGGAGGGAGGGAGCGAGGAGAGCGGAAGGAGAGTAGAAAGGAGGTGCACAGAAAGAAGCACTCGGTTATCTGGTCGATCGGAGAAGCGGCGCATTCCCACGCAGCCTTGCTCCTGTCCTTCCCCGTCCCTGCAAGTGCAGGGCCCCGTGGCTGGTCAAGCCCGCACGGTTCGCTGGGCGCCAAGCGCAGGGCGGGGCTCCGGCTGGCGGGCGGGGGGGGGGCGGTGCCCAGAGCCCCGAGCCCTGCCTGCGCGCGGCCGGCCGGCTCCCCGGGGAGGGCGCCCCTTGATCGCAGCGCCCCGGCCCTACCTGAGCTGGCGCGGCTCGCAGTCCACACCGGGCAGCAGCAGCCGGGCCGCCTGGCGGACGTCGTCGCTGTCCATGGAGAAGCTGCGGCGGTGGCCGGCGTGCGCCACGGCCACCCGGATCCACTCCATCAGCGGCGGCAGCACGAGGAAGGGCCTGCGCGGGAGAACCGGAGAGAGTTAGGGCCGCCGGGTGGCGGGGGCTGCCGGCTCAGCCCCACCCCCTCCTCGCCGGTCCCATCCCAGTCCCGCGCCCCCATCACCCGCTTCCCCCAACCCTCTCACCCCTCCTTTCCGCCCCGGGGACCCTGCCTCTGATTTCCCGAGTGGTGGGAGAGCCGTCGGAGACATCCTGATCGCACTGGTGACCCCACTGGTGACCCCGGGGCAGGCTCTCCAGAGTCTTTGGGCCTCGGTTTCCTCATCTGCAAAGCTGGGATCAAGTGGGCCGATCCTGGGAGGGTTATCTCCCTCAGAGATCATGTGAACACACAGGAGATGGCTCACTTAAAGCACCAAGCACTGGGGGCCGGCCTTCGTGAAAACCCCAACAAACGCCTGAGGTGATGAGTCCTGGGGGCTCCCCATTCTGGGCCCAATCCTAAGGTGTCCTCCAACTCTCCCTTCTGGCCTCCCCACGCTCCCTTTGTGGAGCTCTCCCAGCCCCTGCTCTGCCTGAGCACTGGGCTGCCAACAGGCTAATTTTTAGCACCTGGGAAAGCTGCACAGGGCCAAGTGGACAGGCAGTCCTCCCGGAGATCCAGGCCTCGGGGATGCCCAGTCAAGGCCCACAAAACTGTCTTAGTTGGGGGGGGGGTGGGGGGGGGGGGGGGTTGGAGCCACGCCCCTGAAGCTCTGGGAGCCTCAGGTTCTCCACTGGCTAATGAGACCACAGCAGGGGACAGCTTGTTTGCAAGAATGAACAGAGACAATGCCCAAGGCTCAACTATACACTTTGCAATCTCATACATTTGTGCCAACTTCCAGTTTCTTCCAATGATCATTATCTACTCTGTCCTTCCATTAGGATTAACGGGTTGGTGGGGAAGCTTCTGAAGGAATTCCAATTTAATTCATCTAGGATGGGGCTGGATATTGGTAGTTTTTAAAACCTCCCGCGTATGAATTTAGTGTGAATCAGAATTAGGAGAGCTTGTTAACATACAGATGGCGGGGCCCCAGTCCCAGATGGTCTGAGTCTATGGGAAAGGTGGACAAGAATCTGCATTTCTCATGAGTTGTGCTGATGCTGCCGGCCTGGGGCTGCTCTCAGAACTTCCGTCCTAAAGCACTGTATGGGTAGAGGGCCTGGGTGTGTGTGTGTGTGTGTGTGTGTGTGTGTTTGAAATGCTGACCCCTGACCTTGTCTCCAGAGATGCTGATTGTGTCAGGTCCATGAATATAATTTTTAAGAAGCGGCCCCTAAGATACTGATTTAAATAGACCAAGGAACACACTTTGAGAAATGCACTGTGTAGACCAAAAACGCTTCCAAGATTTAGCAGAGCCCCTGCCAGGGTGAGGCAAGTGGGGTGCCTCGGGTGCAAAACTGAAGGAGGCCAGGTCACGCACATGTGTCCTAGGCACCTCTCCTGCCTCACCTTGACCCCAGTGCCACCATTCCATCCGGCATGGCTGCTGGGGGGTGGACCGAGGGTGGTAAAGGGAGGCTTGACAGGCAGCAGCAACCCCCCCCCCCCCCCACAGTATGCAGCCGTCACAAGCTCCCCACCAAGTTTTTAGCGGTGAGTTCTGGTCTGCCTAGAGAGTGAGCTGTTTCTGAATGTTAATATTCAATAGCTAAATAAACCTTTTACATTCATCTCCATTAATCTCACTCATGATCTCCTCTAAATGCTTGGGACCAACACACGAGCTACTTACGGTTCTGCCTATTTTCTAGATCAGGAGAATGAAGTTTACTGAGGTTAAGTGGCATGTCTGGATCACAAGGTTAGCAAGGACGAGAGCTGGGAGTCGGACCCAAGATGTCTGAGTACATAGGTCACGTGCCAAACCCCATGTGATCCCGACATTCCCTTGTCTAACTTCCCAGCATGCCTCTGATACCAGCATGCACCTGCTACCCCCCCAGCAGAACCTGCTGATCTGGTCACAGACCTTTGCAGGCACCCCAGTTTCATTCCCGGCCACGCAGCTCAGTCCCCCGTCTGTAAGGCCTCCAGCCCTTTAAAAATCCACATCCCACTTCACCTTCAAACCACAGTGCAAATCCTACCTTACCCTAAACGTTTCTCCTGGTGTGGACCCCTCCCACGGCGGACCCCACTCCACTGGCTTTGCTGATGCCCCAGTAGAATGGAAAATCCATCGGAGCAGGGACCCGGATCTGCTAGGTTCACTGATCCACCCCAACCCCTGGACAGGCCTGGCAGGCTGGAAACACTTGATAAATATTTGTTCACAAGACTCAGATTTACCCATTTCCTACTAGGTGAAATGGATGCAATTGAGTTTTCTGGCCCCTCGGACCTGTAGGGCAGCCTCCCAGGGAATTTCTGGCCAAGTCAGCCTGCTGCTTGGGCTGTCTTCCTCATTCTCTCATTCTCTCCATCACCTAAACTGAATCAGGCACTCAATAAACACACACTGACTTGAAATTGAATTGGATTCTACTGTCTCAGGTGAGCAAGACTTATTTTTGTCACCATGTCTCCATCACGTAGAAACCAGCCCCGAGCGCTTGGGAGAACTCTCCTCTGGGAGAACTCTCCTCGTCAGAGGCGGCTCCTGCCATAACGTCCTGCCTTTCCTTTGCCCAGTGCCCCTGGAGCGCGGCCCCCAGCTCCCAGTCCCTGGGGGGTTGTGTCTCTCCCACGCAAGGCCCCTCGGCCGCTGCCTCTTCCCGAAGTGCTGAAGCCCAGGGCGTGCTACCAGCTGAGGGAGACTGAAGAGGAGAGGTCGAGGCCCTGCTGCCTTCAGGTTCACGCCCGAACCAAGACAGCTGGTGAGCACCAGAAAAAGAAACCTTGAGCCCCAGGATTCCAAGCCTCCTCTGGAAATTTCTGTGTACCTGTTCTCCTTTCAACGCCGCCTTCTCTTCATCACCCCGACTTCAATAGTTTATAAGCTCATGAATTCTTTGCCAGCAACTCATTTAAAAATCTTCTTATCTCGTCTACTCAGAGGCGGGGAGAAAGTGTTATTGGTGATGTTTCTTTGGGAGGCGTTGGAGATGGGAAAGAATTCTAGGGCCTTGAGCTAGTGGCGGGGGGAAGGGGGAGAAAGCAGGAGAAAGATGGCCTTCTCCTTAGGTATTTTTAAAGGGAACAATATTCCACTGGCTACTGACTTTGTTCTGAAGTTGTCCTCAGTGACTAACACCTAGAGGACGCTTGGGAAGCCCATGGCTTTGTGAAGTGGTTCTGAGACTGTGCTCAAGACCAGAACCCCACATGTGTGTGTGTGTGTGTGTGTGTGTATGTGGGTGTGTCAAAATTCCCAAGGCCTTGGGCTACCCCCAGAGTTTTGGTTCAAATCTGGGGGTGGGGCCTGGGCATGTGCATTTGAGATTAGGTCCTCTGGGAATCCCAGAGCAAGCTGTGGTTGAGAACCCCAACTGGGTGGCCTGAGGTGAACAGAGAGGGGGACACGGTCCACTCTATCAGGGCAGTGGCCGTCGAAATCTTTACTGTGGTGTTCAAACAGGAGGTCTCTGAGGCTCCAGAAGGGAACCGGGGATTTCACAAGGGAAGGGGTCAGGGGTTCCAGAAAGGAAGAGCAAAGTCTAGGTGGGTTTCTTGCAGAGTCAAGAGAGCAAGTCCGCTCAGGAAGCTCGTTGGGCCCAGATTCCAGTGGGAGATGAAGAACATACATGAGTGGGGTCTTCCTGAAACGGTGAAGGGAAAGCAGGTGAGGGACGGTGACCACTCAGAATTGAAAGGGAGTTCGGTTGGGGAGGGGCTGGATAATAAGGAGAATGCTATGGTATGTTCAGGACTCTGTGGAACTGGATTCTAGTCCTGAACCTGCCAAGAGCTCACAGTAGGACCCTGGTCTTGGATCAGATGGTCTGTTTCAGAGGTCAGCAAACCTATTCTGTAAAGGGCCGGATAGTAAATATAGGTTTCATGGGCCATCTAGTCTCTCACTCAACTACTGACCTCTGCTGTGATAGTGGGAACGCAGTCCCAGAGAATATGTACAGGAAAGAACCTTGCCGTGTTCCAAGAAAACCTTATTCACAAAATCACAACGGGTCATAGGTGGCTGACCCTGGGTCTTTCTGGTTCCTTCTTCCTCTAAAATTCTTTGAGGGTATAGACAGGCGGCTCCCTGGGGGCTCAGGAAGAAGCCCTGAGATGGGAAAATACAAATAAAGGTCCTAGGAATGGGGACAAATAGCTTTGGAGAGATTTGAAAACAGGACCTTCCCACAAAGAGGTCGTGTTTGCATCTGGGGAATACTGAGCCACAGGCATGCCCAGAGGTAGTACCTCAAGAATTAAAGCCAAACCTGGCCATGGGTGTGTAACCGATGAAATGTCATCTGTTGACCTCACTTATTCATCTCACAATCCGTTAGGGAGCACGCATGTTGGAGGCACACTTCCAGGACCGGGAGAGAGAGAATAGGACTTATCAAATCCTTGCTCTCACAGAACTAACAGTCAAACAGGGACAGAGATAAGGAACACATAAACCAATAAGTAATAAAGCAATTACACACACCATGGTCAGAGTCAGGGTGCTGGGATAGAGAATACACCAGGCTGAGGTAGGGTGGTGGAATGGCCTCTCTAAGAAGGTAACAAAACCTCAAAGATGTGAAGGAATGGGCCATATGTGAATGTTTGTGTAGAGAGACGCATGCTCCAGGTAGCAGTAACAGACTATGCAAAGGTCCTGAGGCAGAAAAATCCTTTGCAACTCACCAAGGGCTTTCATGGGCATCATCTCCTATTTTGGCCCTCCAGGGCAGCTGGGGCGGCCAGGACACAAGCATGGAAGGGTCACTGTGGCAGGCTGAATAACAGCTCCCAAAGACATCAAGTCCTATTCCCTGCAACCTGTGAATGTTGATGGCAAAAGAGACTCTGCCCCTGTGATTCAGTTAAGATTTTGGGAAGGGAAGATTAACCTGGATTATCCACGGCCCTAAATGCAGTCACAAGGGGAGGTGTAAGGAGAGAGTAGGAGACATGAGGACAGAAGGAAGTAGCTGGACGAATGCAGGAAAGGGGCTGTGAGCTGAGAGATGCAGGTGCCTCCAGAAGCTACAAAAGGCAAAGGGATTCTCCCCTGGAGCCTCCAGAAGGAACCAGCCCTGCTGAACACCTTCCCTTTAGGCCAGTGAAACTGATTTCATACTTCTGGACTCCTGCACTGTAAGATGATACTTTTGTATTATTTTAAGTCTTCGCATTGGTGGCAACTTTTTTTTTTTTTTTTTTTTAACAGCAGCCATAGGAAATGAACACAGAAGGTTATCGCCAGGATTGACTGGGATGGTGTACGTGGCCTGGCCCCCGGTCCCCGATCCACAGGTGGCAGCTGTGCTCGTCAGCACCACCGGCTTGGTTTTCAGCATCACTCAAGTGTTCTCTCCACTGGTGGAGGAAAAGCCTGGCTACGCAGGACACCATTCCTGCCTTCCCTCTTTAAACCAAAGCAAACCCCTGCAGTTGCTATGCCTTTCCTTTATAAATTGTCTGGCCTTGACTTCACATCTCTGTTATTTGTTAAGCCTCAGACTGGGGAGAAATTTAGATGTTTGGCTGTGGGTTAGGATGCTCCTAATTCTAGAGATACAGAGAGTGAAGAAGAGTAGCAACATTGATAGCAGACAGTATCCAAGGCTGGTTTCCATAGCAATAGTCACTGTAATCGCACTGTATTTGCGGGCACCAGAGCTAAGCAGATGCAGAGGTCAGAGGTGGCTTGCTTACTATAGTGACGGCCCTCTTGTCCAGAGGAGAGTCACGCTGCCCTCGAGCATGGTTCCCACAGAAGGGCCTGGGGTCAGAGAAGCCAAGGGGTGTGCTTGAGGTCAGTGCTTCTAGAACATGAATGTGCACAGGAATTGCCTGGGACCTTGTGACAATGTGGGTTTTGGATTCAGTGGACCTGGGGCAGGGCCTGAGATTTTACATTTGTATGTAACAAGCTTCCAGAAAGCAGGGAGGGTGAGTTCTCTTATGTGTAAAGAGGAGAAAGCGAGTCCAGGAGTGAGACAGTTACAAGAGGGCGTAGAGGCCCAGGACACAACGGAAGGGAAGGGGGAGCTCATTTGGATCCGGAGCTGCGGAGGCTCTTGTGAACCTAGGTCGTGAGTTTGTGCCAAGCCACAAGGGAGGCTGGGACAGCAGGTGTCTGGTGATTGCAGCTTTGATCCTGGGAGTCGGGTTCTGCCCCCCCCCGCCAGGCTTCTCCTTTAGTCTCCCTGCAATCTTAGGAAACAGACACTTTCTGCCCCAGGGGAGTGTGTTCTGACCCAAGCACCCACTCCATTGTCAAAAAAGGTATTTGGTATTTGTGATGGTGTTTACCATCATCCTGGAATGTAAGTACACCTTCTAATGGCTGATTTTATCTGTCCACTTGGCTAGACCACAGTACCCAGACGGGTGGTCAAACGCTAGTCTGGATGTTGCTGGGAAGGTATGTTTCAAGAGATTAGCATTTAGATCAGGGGACTCTGAGTAAAGCAGATTATCCTCCGTCAGGACGGTGGGTCTCATCCGATCAGACCCAGGCCTTAGGAGCTGCAAAGACCAGAGGGTTCTGCCCACCTTGGCCTTCAGACCTATGCTGGGAAATCAGCCTGGTAACCCCCTGTTTCTGTGTGGACTGGGCCCCCTCACCGTCACGCACCATCGCCGGGGCGGGGAGGAGGCCTGGGGGCTGGGTCCCTCCGAAGACCACTTCCAGCATCCTGAGGGTGCCTAAACACTGCGTGGGGATGGTGAAACAGAGACCTCACGGGTGGGCTCAAAGCTTTTAGGGCAGAACAAGACATTTTGTACCAATAGGACCAATCTTTTGGGTGTGAAAGGCAGCCCCACGAATAGGCGATTCTATAAACTTCCCAAAATGGGGCAAGGGCCAAGGGGTGCTGGGTGGGAAGGGGACTTCTGCTCATAGTGCCAGCATGCCCTATTAGATGCTCCCTCTAGGCGGAACAAATACGATATACCATACCGAGGACTAACCGTCTCCTCCCTCCGCCTTTGCCCCGACTTCACCTCCCTGCCCATTCTGGGGAAGAAGGTTCCTCCTCCACCTGCCCCCCATCTGCTCTCCTGGGGACGAGGCTCCAGCACGGACCTGCCTGCCCCTTATCTCGGCCCCTGCTCCTTTGCCTGTGGCCACCCCCATCTAAGCACCCCACGTGCTCCCGTCTCCCAGTCAGAACAGGATAGGAGCCCCAACGATGGAGAGCGAGAAGTCACAGCTCTCCGGGGACTGAAAAATCTCTCCCTGGGGAACTGGTTAAAAGGCACATTCCTGTGTTCCCCCCAGCTTGCTGGGTGCATGGGTCTCCTGGGGCTGGTGTCACAAGGTACTACATACTTGGCGGCTTAAACAACAGAAGTGTGTTCTCGCACAGTGCTGGAGGCCAGAAGTCCAAGATCAAGGTAGCAGTAGGATCGTATTCCCTCCAGAGGAATGAGGACAGAGCTCATTGCTTGTCTCTTCCAGCTTTTGGGGGCTGCCAACATTCCTTGGCTAGGGCTGGGGCTCCCTCTTTTCCTCTCTGCCTCTGTCCTTATATCTCCTGGTCCTCGCCTGTGTCAAATCTCTTTCTTCTAAAGATGGGACGTAGGACCAGCATTAGGACCCTTAACTAAAATCACTCCTGCAAAGACCCTTTTTCTTTGTAAACTGTAGGCTGCAGAGATCAGGACCTAGTATCCTCTGGGGCCATTACTGAGACAGTTACCCTGGGTTGATCCGCACCTTGTTCATTCCCTGCAGGGTTTCTGATGCCCAGCGCAGCGGAGCCCCTCACGACTAGAGAATGCCAGCTCCGAGCTGCTGGGTGCTTGGCAGCCCTGAGGTCCTTCCTTGCACACCACTCAGGGATCCAAAGACCAGCCTGTCCCTCTCCTCTCTGGGCTGCTGGCTGCACCCCAGCCAGGCCTGGCTTAGGGGCACAGAGCCTCTGCGGTGGGAACCTGATCTCGAGTGGGTGGAATGATGATGGGGCCTCGGATATAAATGGCCCTGGGAGGGAAGCCGGGGCTTCAGAAGTGGGGAAGCCACAGGCTCTGTTTGAGGCCGCCACAGAACCTTCCTTAGCAGGCTGAGCACTGAAGATCCACATTTGGGAGGCGGCGAGGGCTGCCCAGCCTCACATCCCTGGGAACAAGGGCTCCAGGAACCTTAAAAGGGCGGGGCCTGGGCTGGTGCAGGCTGAGAGGCAGAGGCCAGCAAGGGTCTGCAGGGGTCACCTGGGCTTGACCCTGCTTCCAAAAGGATTATCATAAAAGTCTGCAAAAGGCAGCACACAGCCTTACAAAGGAAACCTGCTGCTGGTGTGGTGCTGGTGTGGTGGGAAGGGCACGCACTCTAATGACAGAAGGCCCAACATGTGAGCCGGTGACTTGCTAGCTGTGGGTGGGACTTGGGCAAGTTGCTTCACTTCTCTTGTGCTTCAGCTTCCTTCCATGTAAAATGGGAGAAATAGGCCACTGCACAGGATTGTTGTGAAGATTAAGACAGTCTCTGTAAGGTGCTTAGCACAC
The DNA here is from genome assembly GCF_022355385.1 of Mustela nigripes. Classification (NCBI taxonomy): domain Eukaryota; kingdom Metazoa; phylum Chordata; class Mammalia; order Carnivora; family Mustelidae; genus Mustela; species Mustela nigripes. The sequence continues at coordinate 14,555,207 of NC_081562.1, forward strand.
AGTAACTGCTCAACAAAGCCAGCTGCCATCAAGCATTTGTCTTTTATTAGTTCGCTTGATAATGACAAGAACCATAAAGTACTATTCTTATCTTCATCCCACGGATAGTGAAACACAGGCACAGAGAGGTTAGACAACTTGCCTAAGGGTACAAAGTTATAAGGAGCAGTACTGGGATCTACACGTAGGCACTAAGACCCAGAGCCAGGGCTAGTAGCCAGGCATTCTCTCATTTCCAGGCAAAAGAAAGAGCACGTGCAAAGGCCCAGAGGCAGGGGAGGCATAGTGCTTTGGGGGAATTCGGCTTGATGAGGTTAGAGCTCAGGTGGAGGAGAGAGCTCAGGGGAGGAGGTGGACTGATAGGATAACACTGGAGAGAGACAGGGAAAGTCCATATAGGGCCCATTCCTTCTGGAATAAAAGCATAAACTCCTAATACTCTAATTTATCCTCAGTTAGGACTGCAGTGGAAAAACACAAAGTCAGAAAAGCATCTGAAAAGAAATATCAAGAAAGGACTGACGGGGCGCCTGGGTGCTGCCGTGGGTTAAGCATCCGTCTCGATTTTGGCTCAGGACCTGGTCTCAGAGTTGTGGGATCAGGCTCCATGCTCAGCAGGGAGTCTGCTCGAGATTCTAGCTCTCTTTTTCTCTCTGGTTCCCTCCCACCCCCGCTCACACCCTCTTTCTTAATAAATATCTTAAAAAAAAAAATGGATTGGCCAAAATACCTCTGAAAATGCAAAACAAAAGGTTCACTGTAACTGTTTAGAAAGTTAATGGAGAATATTTTTATACTCTGGCAGAGAGGACTGGGTGTCTCTCTGTACGCGTTTTCCTCTTTTTCCTTAGTAATAAAACCCCCAATTGTTAGCTGGGCTCATGACTACCTACTACACATTTTTCAGCCTCCCTTGTTGCTAGGAGACTGGTTCTTACAATGATATATGCAGAAGTTTCTTGTGAGACTTCTAGGAAGGGTCCATAGAAGGCCCAACTTTCTCTGGTCTTCTTCCATTCCGCTGGCAAAAGCGTAGATGTGATGGCTGGTGTAAAAGCAGCCACATTGGGCAAGGAGGTGGAAGCCACATGTTGATGATGATAGAGCAGAAGGACTTGGATTTCTGACAATTGCTTCAGTGGCCATACCTCACCTGGATTCTTACTTCCAGACTCTGTTTATATGAGACATAAGCTTCTATCTGGTTTAAACACCTGCTGTTTGGGTTTTCCATCATTCAGAGCCAAATCTAATTCTAACTGACACTAATATCACTTCCTGTAATGTTTAAGTTAAATCTGTATTTTTCCATTATTGTGTCATCATGGATTTGAATTCGTTTTCCCTTTACAAAAAAGAGGTGAATGGGGCACCTGGGTGGCTCAGTGGGTTAAGCCTCTGCCTTCAGCTCAGGTCATGATCTCAGGGTCCTGGGATCAAGTCCCACATCAGGCTCTCTGCTCAGCAGGGGGCCTGCTTCCCTTCCTCTCTCTCTGCCTGCCTCTCTGCCTACTTGTGATCTCTCTCTGTCAAATAAATAAATAAAATCTTTAAAAAAAAAAAAGAGGTGAAAACCTTCCCTTTTAATACTTATCCTCTAAGACTGCAAACTTGGAAACTTGAGACTGTATTTGTTCCTTGAAGCTATATGTATTAAAATATTTGTTACAATGAATTGCTTCTTCATTTAAAGGTGTAAACTATGTCACCAGAAGTTAAGTTGATTTATCGACTTTGTGAAAATACACTGACAATGGCCTTGAGCTCATCATAATTAACCTAACTAATAAAAATAACAACACAGATGCTCTTGAAATCAGAAACATATCTGCAAGTCTTTATCCTTGCAGAAGTTATCCTGCAAGGAAACATGATCTATTTAAAATTAATAAATCAATTTCATTTAATTTCAGCTCTTCTCACCAGCTTTGTTGAGATGTTATTGACATGTAACATTGTGTAAATGTTAAGGTGTAAGGCATGATGATTTGATACACTTAGAAACTCCAAAATGATTACTAGGGTAGGATTAGTTCACACATCCATCCCCCCCCAGAAAATTATTCTTTCTTTTCTGTGGTGAGAACATTTTAGATCTATTCTCTTACCAACGTTCAAGTGTAGAAGATAGTATGGTTAACTATAGTCACTACGTTGCCCATTATTAGATCTCCAGAACTTATTCATCTTCTAGTGGAAGTTGGTACCCTTTGATTAACCAACCTCTCCCCAACTTCCCTGTCCCCGAGCCCCTGGCAACCACTGCTCTACTCTCTGTTTCTGTCAGCTCAGCTGTGTTAGATTGTACCTATATGTGAGATCATATAGTATTTCTCTCTCTGTGTCTGTCCTCAAGGTCCATCCATGTTGTAAATGGCAGGGTTTTATTATTTTCTCATGACTGAATAATATTCCATTAACAGATCAATCTTAAAACACCATCTCTTTCCTCCCTACCAAAAAAGGGGCTAAAAGGCGAGACTGAACACGGTCTAGGAGTATCCCCCTATGCTGTCCTTGGTGTTCATACCACTGGGCTGTGGCTTTGAGGAAATGATATTCTTGTTCTCTTATAAGAAACCCTTTGAACTCAGGATAGAGCTGGTGTGGCCAAGCAGCTGAAAGTCTAATTACATTCAGTTTTAGTTAATTTAACTTTAAATAGTCACGTGTGGCTAGCAGCTGCCCTACTGAGTAGGGTTGTTCCAAGGGATGTCCTTCAGGTCTGTATAATTGCAGACAGGAATCCTGATAGAATGCTAGTGGAAAGAAGGCTACATACAGGAGACATTAGGTAACCTAAGTTTTTTTTTTTTTTTTTAATATTTTACTTATTTATTTGACACAGAGAGATCACAAGTAGGCAGAGAGAGAGAGGAGGAAGCAGGCTCCCTGCTGAGCAGAGAGCCTGATGCGGGACTCGATCCCAGGACTCTGAGATCATGACCTGAGCTGAAGGCAGAGGCTTAACCCATGGAGCCACCCAGGAGCCCCAGGCAACATAAGTTTTGATCCAGTTTTTCCATGAGAACAGTGTGGCATCGACTAAGACACTGAACGTTGATAGAATGCTCTGAATGATAGAAAACCCGGTTATTTGTCTGGGAAGGAAGGAAGGAAGCTAGGCCAAATGAACTCTAAGATCTGCAGGAAGTAGGAAAAGGCCATGATTTCATACTTGTCCTTTGGGGCAGGGTGGGGGGCACTTTACATAATGAATACTATTGTTTACAGATGTGGCCACGGGACTCAAAAAGACCCCGACCTGAGCAGAGTCACTAATTTCCCTAGGTGTAACCCTAGACAGTGTTATAGATTGTTCTTATTTTAAAGATTTTGTTTGCTTGAGAGAGAGAGAGAGAGAGCACTCACACGTGAGCTCACCAGCGTGCAAGCAAGACAGAAGAGGGACAGGCAGAGGTGAAGGGAGGGGAATCTGAAGCAGATTTTCCTGGACTTGGGGCTGATCTGACAAACCAGAGATCACGACCTGAGCCGAAACCAAGCATCCGACCCTTAACCAACCGAGCCTCCCAAGGGCTCCTAGATTGATTTAAAAAACTCCCCAGGTGACTCAGATCATCAGAAAGATCTAAGAGGATTAGCCCAGGATAGAACTTGCTAAAAGTCAGAAATGATCCTCCTGTGAACAGTTTTTTTGGTAAAAATTATGTTGTATAACTAAGTCATTATTTATACACGATTATTAGATAAGCATCATCTGTCTCAGCGTATACCAAAGCCCCACAAATAACTGGAATAATAAAGTAAAAAAGAGAGTGTTATCATGTAGAATGGGGGGGGTTCCTTTGAAAAGGTAGCCGATGGAAATGGGATAGAATTTTCCAGTAAGAAGAGAACAGAAAAGGGACATGGAGAAAGCAAGCAAAGAAAAGAAAACTTCCTGGAGAGCCTTAAAAATCAAGGAAGAGACGGGGTCAAAACAGAGGCAGTTCTGGTGCTCATACAAAACAACTCTGGTCATGTAGCAGATTTATAGTCTCCACATGCACGAGAAGAAAACATATGTGCAGTTTACTTCTCTAAATGTTACCGATTCTACATTTTGCAGAATCTGGAAGTGAGAGATGACAGAAACTAGAAAGGTAGGTTTAGATTTTAGATTTTAGAAAGGGCTATTTCGTAGGTTGGACTCTGCTACTACCTAGGAAAGGAGTCCTTGAAGAGGGCAGTGCTCCAGCGAAAGCCTCTCCAGCTGCACACGCAGAAGATCCAGGGCCGCTCATCCGGGGATGGCAAGAAGCCTGGGCGTGTCTGCGCCTCACCTGTCACAACCTCTCTGGTCCCCTCCGGAGAGGGCACTGCAGCTTCTCTCTGCAAACCAGCAGGTGAAGGTGTTGAGTCCTAGGGCCAGCCCCAGGGCAGGCAGAGAAATTTCTAGCTCGAGGGACCAAAGCAAACCTCATCCAGGGATGAGCTTGGGCTGGGGAAGGGAGGCCCAGGGGGGTCAGGAACAGCACTTCTCGGAGAGGGAGGGATGCAGGCTGGCAAGCAGGTGAGGATGTCTGTATTTGTCTGGGACGTGGGCGCTGCTTCTGAATGGAAGCTGGGCGCATGGCGAGTGGATGAGGCAACGATGTCACTTAACCCTTAAATCCCTCTCTCACCGGGACAGTGAGGATGGTGCCCAGTGGTCCTTCCTTGCAGGGCCACGGAGAGCACAACAGGTGACACAGGTGTGGAAATACAATCAGGGGGAAGATATACATTCAGGCATCTCCACGTGCATCAGGCACCTAACACATATAGTCTTAAGTTGTTACCAGTTTAAACATCAGGGTAAGTAAAACTCAACTGGAAAGACAAGTCGGTTCACAAAGCCCTCACTTTGTCAGGGTCCTTTCCATTTCCTTGAAGCCCTCCAGCCCAAACTGTAGCAATACCACAGCCTGCCTGAAGGGGGAGCCCCCACACACATGCTCACTGCACAGGCTCTGTTCGCATGGTTTTTTTTCTCACCCGTTCCTTACACCTGTTCTCATTCTGCTTCCAGCTTCCCAGTCTTGCTGTATTCCTCTCTGTCCACCACTGGGGTGTGTCCAAGTTGAAGCTCTGCTTTCCTCAAATCTGACGATACACACCAGTTTCATGCCTTCCACCTTTCTAAGTCTATCCCCCTCTGGTAGCTTCCCGGGATACATCCTTCTTTCCTAGGCATAGACTCTGCGGGGGTGACTCCCCCGAGTGCTACCAGCAGAAACCAGGGCCGTGCAAAGGACAAAATGTAAGTCACCATCTTCTGAAATAGCCACCCTGCAAGCCAAAGACAAGGACACATCATCACAATGCTTGGGTGTTGACTCCACTGTCCAAATCACTAGAATGGGGAGCCCTGGAAATTATTAACCATGCTTATTTACTTTAGGTTTTCCTCTATGATATCAAGGACAGGGATTTTCATAGTAATAGGTGCTAAGTAAATGTTTGCCAAGTTAAATGGATAGCTATTTCCAAGAGCGCAAGGCTTTGGAGTCAGCTTTGGGCTTTCATCCTGGAGCTGTCCGTTAACTGGGCCAATGACCAAATCCCAGCAAGTCACATGAGCCCCTGGTTCCCATCTGGAAATGGGGTAACATGTGTCCTGCACACCGGCCTGGCACACAGAAGGGGTTTGGTAAATCACGGCTGTTTCTAAACAGTGAAAGGTTGCAACTGAATTAGGAATTGGACTGATTCTAGAAGCCCCAAAGAACAAAAGAAGGAGTAGTGGTGGTACCTTCCGTGAGCAGACTTCAGCTTGACATATGTTAGACCTCAGAGGAGTCTCATCGGTCTAAAGCTGGAAAGGGAAGGAAGCCTCTAGGACTGGTGCCTTGGTTGGGTGAAGTGTCCCGTGGAGAGGCCATTAGGAAGGAGATCTAAACATCCAGTGGGTGCTTGGACTAAAGGCTCCCAGTCCTTCCACACTCTATGAGTCCCACACTCCAAATTTAGCTGATTGGTCACTTATATACAGACTCTTTCTAAATTTGGACGATTGCATTATTTTCACAATAATTTCCTCATTCTAGTTGTTCTCTCCAATCTCTTCACTTACTCGCCAAGATGAATGTGGTAACCTGTAAATCTGGTCGTCTGATAAAAGTGTCAATTCTTGGCCTGGCCTCATCCCACATATACTTTCATTGTCTTGTGCTCCCACCTCATATCTGTCCAGCCCCAGTGTGTTCCGGCCACACCAGATGACCAGTTTTTTCTGGAACACCCGTGCCTGCTCCCATCTCTCTGCCTCTGCTCTACTCTTGTTTTCTTTCTTCTTTCCACCCTCTCCATCCAATTAAGTCCTAAGAGAGTGATCAAAGGTCACCTCCTCTGAGAAGTGTTCCCCAAGAGCCCCCCATAGGATACAGTTAGCTACTTGTTTCCCTCAACTGCCATATAGCACTTTGCACACAATTCCATGATACATGTGTAACATATTATTGCTATAATTTATGCCTTTATAACCACCCCAACCACATCGTGAAGGCATGAATTATTCACCTTTGTACCACCCCCCCCCCAAACTTGCAAGTAGTAGCTCTTGCCACCACCCGAGATGACATTTTATTTGTGTCTTTGTTTTGTCTCCTCTGTTAGACCAAGAGCTTCATGAGAACAGGGACGTATCCTGTGCTTGGCTGGATCGTCAGTACTTAGTACAGTGCCTTGTTCATAGGTCCTCAACCTTCTTTGAATGAATGCACAACTGTTTATTTGCTTAGCTTAAATTCTAGTGGGTTTCCCACTTCCCTGTGGGTGATGGTTCCCTGGAATGTTTTTATAAGAAGCAAATAAAATTATAAAAATAGCTAACTCTGGTTTATTTTCAGTTGTGTTAAGGGTTGGAATCCACGTAATTAAGATTCAATGAGAACCAGGCTTGGGTAAAAACTATGTTAAAAGTCAGGTCCAGAACCCTGGCCAAGGGCCCAGAATAAATCCCAGTGACCCTCAGAGACTTCAATAAGAAAGTCAGAAACGAAACATAAACAATGGGCAGGCATTAGGCACACATTCTTCTTGAGTTTAGATGTTCCTTGTACCCCCCTCTGCTGCCACAATGAAACTAGTGATGTGGTGGCGGGGGAGGCTGTAAAAGTGTCACTGTCCACAAGACTTCTGGAACAAGGCTGTGCCACAGTTCCAGAACAGGTGAACTCATACACTAACAGGTTTTAAAGTTGCTAAATGGGATTATTCATAGTGCTTTTCCATTTGTCCGTAACAAGGAGAGACTCGGGATATTGCAGTCCAGAAGCTATATGCTGTTCACGCTAACGTGAGACCCAATTCTGTTCAGTTCAGTGGAACCCAATTCAGTTCTGTTCCATTCAACTAAACTCAAATAATTCAATTTAACAAACTTTACCGTGCGTCTCACCACACATGAAATAGAAACCAAACTACGCTGCATGCCCAAAAGGCTCCGTGAGATTTGACCACTCACCTTGGACTTCATCTCCTACACTCTCCCTGCCCACTCATTCTGTTTCAAGCTCACTGGCCTCCCTGCTGTATCCTGCATGTGCCAAGAATGTTTCTGTCCCAGGGCCTTTGCACTTACTGTTCTCGCTGCCTGGCAAGATCCGTGTTCAGATAATGACATGGCTTACTGCTTCCCTTTCTTGAGGTCTTCGCTCAAATGCAATCTCCTTAGAGAAGCCTTCCTGGACCACCCTACCTAAAATTGCAACTTACGTCACTCACACATAATCTGAGTACCCCGTTTTACTTCTCTTTATACCAGTTATCTGTGATGGATACTTTATTATTTATGCATTTGTTCCTCATCACGCATAGGGTAGGTGTTCTACAGTGGTTGAATGGGTGAGTAAATAAATGAGCATCTACTGTGTACCAACTCATACACTAGGCGATACTGGAAAATGTCCCTGCCCTCAACAAACTCCTGAGCTCATGCAGAAAACATGAGAAAAGAAGCTATCCAAAGAGTTTTACGCATACAATCTTACAGGAGAAGGAGTCAAAATCAGCCTCAGCGAGAGGAGTGGGAGTGTGGTGCGAAACGCCACCTGGAGACTGGAATCTGCGACAGAGAAAGGCTTGGGAAGAATCCAGGGAGAGGAAGTTAGCTGAGGAAATGCAGAGCAAGCTCAGGGAACTCTGGACTGAAGCAGCTGAAGGGCTAAGGCGGTAAGAGATGTTGTGGAAGATGCATCTAAGGGATACTAAAGGCGTGAACAGGGAGGGCCATTTATGGAGTGGGCCGGGCACTGAACCTGTTCCCTGTTTATTGACTGTCTTCTTGGAGCAGAGGTCTGCGCTGAGTTTTGCAGAAGGTATAAGAAGTTAAGACCTGGACCCTGCTGTTCAATCTAGCAGAGGAATTTAGTGTGGCCACACGACCCCAATTTTCCAGGATAGCCCTGAGCACTAAAGTCTGTTTAACTGTCCTGAATTAGCTTTGGGTCAATCAAGTTCTTGGCTTGCTAGATTGGAGCATCAGGTAGCCAGCCATCAGGGAAGGAAGGACAGATAACCACGGTGTGAGGCTGACCATGAAGAGTGAGGTGGTCTTTTAAGGTGCTCTGGGGTCTGGAGAAGGACAGAGCCTCCAAGGAAGGCTTCGGAGACGGTGGAATGTGCTGTTCGTGTTTTCAACAAGGTGGTCCTTGGTGTTGCCTACTTACTGGTTTTTGTCTTTTTTGTTTGTTTGTTTTTCTTCACAGGACGTTCCTTCCACACCCTCCTACCATAGGGTCTCCTGGTAAAGGATGAGATTCTGCGTAAGGATCTAATAGCGGACAGTGTGACAGAAGACTGCAAAAAAAGGCTCACTCCAGCCTGGGAGTTTGAATTTTTCAGTGAAACAGAAGCCCGGGAAAATATCCACCTTCTTTTGCCAGCACATTCCACCTCAGGTCCTGGGCCCGCCTGAACCTGACTGGCCAAATCTTGACAGAATTCCTCACTCCAGTTTGAAAGACTCAAGGAAGCCCTCATGGGCAATATTTCTTATAAATGAGAAAAACAAAAACAGAGTAGTTTAAAATCCAGAATAATAAACACAACCACCCAACCAGTGATTCCTGGGGGAATTTGCGGAGACTTCCTAATCCCTGGCCGCCGCCAACAGCAGCCACCATGAACTCTGCCCACGGCATCTGCTCAAAACTTGCTTTCTGATGATGCCATATTAAGGCTCTGCTCCATTCTAGAAGCAAGGCAGGAAGCAGGGTGGGGATTTCCAGAGATCCCCAGAGCAGCTCTTTGGTTTCTATCTGGCCACTCACTACATGGCTTTTGGGCAAATCTCATGACTTTTCTAGAGCCAGTCTCTTTAAAGTTATGAAGAGCTGGTCTTCCCACTCCCAGAATGCAGGGAGACGGTATGTGTGGAAGACTCCTAGACACAGTAGAGTGCTGGCTTAAGAGATTTTTTATATCGACTGTGTGTTTCTTCCTGCGAAACACAGCAACTCACGGGATCTGGGATGGGGCCTAGGTAAGCTCGCCTCTCAGGGGTCCCCTTTTCTGCAATTTCTCATTCAAAGGGGCCATCAGAAGCATCATGAGTTAACCCCTCAGTTGCTCTGCTCCAAAGAGATTATTACTCTTTTTATATCCGTTCCCTCTGCATGGATGTTTTAGTCATGCTACCGTGTGCAGTTTTTAAAAGAACAGCAATTCACAAACTGGAAACAGCCCAAATGACCAGCAACCTGGGAAACATTAGGTAAATTATGGTGCATTCACAAGACGGAGTATTTTGCAGTCATAAAAAATGATGTTTATGAATGTTCTGCAGCAGAACCAGGAAGAATGCTTATGGCATACTAAGTGAAATAAAAGGAGATATAAAATTATATACACATACACAGTACAGCTATTTTAAAAAGCCCCACTCTCTGTATTAAAAACAAAGATGAGAAAAGGTATCAAATAATCATTCCAGCTACCTCTACATACCAGAATTGTAGATGATTTTCATTTTCTTTCTTAGGTTTTCCTGTATTTTCCAAAATTAAAAAAAAATCAGCATATATAACTTTTCAGTAGAAAATAGAATATTAAAATTTGAATTGAGAGCACCTTGTATTACCGTTGTAAAAAGGTGAGGTCCGTGAGGAGAGCAAAATGGAAGGAGGGGACGATGGGATTGAGTCAGTGGAAACCTAGGACAGTGGCCGACTAGGAGACGTGCCGACCCATGTCGGTTTCATGGGGGAAGTCAGACTTTGAAAAACGCAAGATCAACTCAGATGCTATGTCTACTGGGCAAATGACCAGATTTACTGCCTGGGCTGTTTTCCATAATGCGTGAAACTCAGGTATGTGCTGGCAGCTGTCAATATCACTGTTTCTGGAAGGATAAAACACAGTAGAAACTTGGCACAGGACAGATGGTTTGAAAGCAGGCTGACCCGGGGGACTGTTCTCTCTCCATGGGCCTTTCTGCTTCTGGGCACCCAGGGTTCCTGCTGGCCCTTGCCATGCTGGGCCACCCTTAGTTTGCACTGGGCAGCTTCAAGGGCTAATTTTCACTAATGTTCTTCTTCTTTTTTTTTTTTTAGACATTTTATTTATTTGACGCAGAGAGAGAGAGACCATGAGAGAGGGAACAGAAGCAGGGGGAGTGGGAGAGGGAGAAGCAGGCTTCCTGCCAAGTAGGGAGCCTGATGTGGGGCTTGATCCCAGGACCCTGGGATCATGACCCGAGCTGAAGGCAGACACTGAATGACCGAGCCACCCAGGTACCCGGCACTAATGTTCTTTTGAAAAATGTTTTCCTACATGTGTAGGATATTCATGCACTGTGCCCGAGGCCTCAGACATAGGGCATGTGGAGAGCTGCCAGTTCCCAGCAAAGGAGAAGGAACCAAACATCCAAGAGGCTCATGCAGCTTCCCTCGAGACCTTTCAGGCCAAGGGAGGAGGCCAGTTGGCGACTTCTCTTGCCGGGGGACATGGGAGATGGCACTCAGTCAAGCCACACGCTTGTCATCTGTCTTCGGGGCTCTCACAGGAAACTTCCAACCAGTTCCTGCATCGTGCCAGCCTCCATTCTCCTGCTGCTTTGCACTCAGACTGATCTTTATGTCCCCGTCCACTCTGTGCGAGGGCCTGGTTGGCTGCCAGAGAAAGCACGAGCTGATCAAAGCCCAGTCCCTGCCCACGAAGAGCTCAGACACAGAAGCAAATGGAAACACAGCAACGGCTGCGGCTATGCAGGAGGCGGCTGGGAGCACACAGGCTCTGGATTCGCGCAGAGTTTGGGCCTGACCTCCAGCCCGGCCACTCACAGGCTTATCTGGGTGACCTTGGGCAAGTCCTTGAACTTCTCTCAGCCTCCCTCCTCATCGGAAACTAGGCAGAGCAACAGCATCTCAGAGTGACCCAAAGTCCGCTCATCCTAGGGCCTGACCCATGATGGCTCCAAGTGTTGTTAACATTTGCCATGGGGGACTTCACAGAGAACGGGGGAGGCCCTTCCTGCTGGGGGCAGTGGGCAGGGGCGGGGGGGGGGGCAGCAAAGAGTTCACAGCAGCAGTGAAGATGCAGCTGTCTCGAAGGATGAGCAGGTGACCTGCGTTTAGCTTAGGTTTCTCCCTTTGTTCAAACCTTCATCCAACCAAGGGCCCAACAACATCTGTAGGGTAGAATTTTCTCCCATACATTTTCTTTCCTTTTTTTTTTTTTTTTTAAATTTAAGATTGCATTTATTTATTTCACAGTAAGAGCGCACAAGCAGGAGGAGCAGCACAGGGAGAGGGAGAAGCAGACTCCCCACTGAGCAGGGAGCCTAAGGAGGGACTTGACCTCAGGACCCTGGGATCATGACCTGAGCCCAAGGCAGTTGCTGAAGCGTGTGAGCCACCGAGGCGCCCCTCCCATACACTTTCAACTCAGCAATGATATCCTAAGTATGTAACCTGGGTAAGTCTCGGACACATGTACATTCTGTGGTCTTGAGGCAGGCAGTCTCCCCCACCCCAGTGCTGTGGACCCGGAGGTCTTGCTGCAGGTGCTGGATGGCAGGGACGTGCGGGGTGGGGTGGGGTGGGGGGGTGGGGGGCGGGGATCTGGGCCAGCAGTTCTTTACCAACCCACAGGGAGGCATTTCAGCATTTTAACAGCTGGCCAAACAGCTGCACCTGTGTGATCCAGCTGAAGGTCAGCCTGGCCTCTGCTGCCGTCGCACTCGCCGGTCTACGGCCCATGGGAGACTTCCTACCTCAGAGCCTTGGCTAGTGGTTCTTCCCACCTGGCTTGCCTGACCTTATCCATGTATCCGTCCGCCTCCAAACCCGCTTCCCGGATCCCCTGCGGCGGTTTATCTGCGTGCCCCTTCTGACCCTTCGCCCTTTCTTTCTCTGCTGATAAATGAGCTGCACAGGGCAGGAACCATGCAAGATCCCCAGGTCCCCCATCCCCGGCAGGAGGCCTGGCACACAGCAGCAGCGTGTAATAGGAGGGAGCTCTGGAGCCGGCAGCCACTCCAGAGCCTTGGGACCTCTGTGCCTCATCTTTACCTCTAGAAAGGCCTATCATCCTGAGGTTATCCCAAGGGACAAATGAGTTAATCAGCGCAAACTATTTGCAATGCACACAGAAGATTCGATCGACACCAGCTCTCACTATGTTCAGGCACTCAATTCACGTTCGCTGAATAATGAATAAAGAATGAACACCGGAATAAGAAGTTCAATCATAAATAAAACAAGTGATAAACAAGTTTTAAAAATTAAATAAGAAAGGAAAAGTTCAAGGAGCATCGTGGTGAAGATTGAAGAGGTAGGTTCTATGCTGTTAGAAACTTGTTCCAGATGAGCGTGTTTCTCAAAGAGGTTTAACTGCTGTCTAATCAGATGAAGTGATTTGATTATCATCCTTCCATTTTTTAGCAATATTTATGGAGGCCTAAGCCAGGGAAAATACTAGAAGGAAAAAAACAGGGGAGGGGGAAGCATATTAAAGCAAGAACATTCCTGGTTGGAGATTTTCAGGTTTTTGACCTTGAGAGGGACCCCGTACCCTCCCTCTGAAGCCCGACGGTCCTTCCAAGTCCCACGGCACAGCACACAGTTGGGAGAGCAAACACTGGGCTGTGCTGCATCCCACTCTGCCCCCCACTAGCTGTGCAACGTGGGCAAGCTATACAACCTCTCTGAGCCTGGCATTCCGCCCGGGAAGGGGGAGACAGCAGTCATGTAAGGTGGTGCTAATACACTCCTAGCGTCCTTGGGAAGGGTTCAGTGAGCTGATGCACTCAGAAGGGAGAACTGCATGTTACAAACACCTTGCAAAATTTGGGGGTGATGATGATGATGGTTGCTTTGAAATATTGGGCTCTAAGATCGTCAAAACACGGGGACATGGAATATGCTTTGGCAGGTGAGCTGGTCCCTAGTCCTTACAATGACTCCTCGCTTGTGTATTGCTTTGGGAGCACTGATTTTCATGGGCTGTTTTTCTAAAGGAGGGAGGGGGTGCTACCTGCATTGAGCCTCTGGTTCAGCGCTGTCCAATAGAAGTTTCTGTGATGATGGAAACATCCTATCATGTGCTCTCCAAAAGAGGAACCACGGGCCTCACGTAGCTATTGAGCATTTGAAATAAGGACAGTGGTACTGAGGAACCGAGGCTTTAATTCTGTTCAATTTTTACTTGCTCATTCATTTATTATTATTATTATTATTATTATTAATTAATTTATTTTTTAAAGTAGGCTCCATGCTCATCATGGAACTCAATGCAGGGCTTGAACTCACGACACTGAGATCAAGACTTGAGCTGAGATCAAGAGTTGGACACTTAACCCACTAAGCCATGCAGGTGTCCCTAATTTGCATTCATCTCCATTCAAACAGCCCCACAGGGCTGGTGGTTACCATACAGGACAGAGTAGTGCTAGTTTCTCAGTCTCTGTGCACGAAGGTAAGGTTTGCCTTCCTTTTCCCATTAAATGAAGAGTGGCTGTGTCGGACAAGACCAGACCGCCACGGCAGCCCTTTAACCGGGATTCAGAGAAGACCTGGATAGTCCAACGATCAAGGGCAGTGCATGCCTCTGATCAGACTAACCCTGCGTGTTGGGACAGAAGGCAGCTGTTCTTGAACTTCAGCCTCTCGGCTTGTTACCTGAAGCCAGGTGCAATCTCTGCCCCTTGGCTGGGAAAAAAGACCTCCCGAGTCAAAGCCATTTGACAAGGCCTGGAGGCTGGACGTGTTCAACACAGTGAGCATTCAGATTTGCCCTGCTGCCTCTCTCCAGACAGGACACCTGTGAAATCCCGCATCACCTTTGCCTTGCACGCTTCTCGCTAACTTGCTTTCCCTGAGCTACTTTAGACGAGACACCTTGTTAGGCTGACGATGATCATTATATTCAGACACTCTGTGTCTCCCCTTGGCTGTTGGAGCTCCCTACTTCTGCAGGCTGGCCAGGTCTGACCTCTGGGATCTGTTCATTTCATCAAATGACATGGAGCTCCAGCCTCTCAGGAGGCTCAATCCAGCCCCCAAAGTCTATTATGTGCGAAGCTCTCCCAGAGAGACAAAAGTCACCCTAAAATCTTATTTCTTGCCCTTATGTAACTTAAACATGGGGGTTGGAGTCAGTTGGTGAAAGGAATGACAAACCCACAAAAAACTATTCTTGTTATTCACGGTGTGGCCCGTGGACCAGCAGCATCATCTCACCTGGGAGCTTGTTAGAAAGGAAACGTCTTGGGGCCCCTCCCCCGACCTATGAATAGAATCTGCATTTTAATGAGATCCCAGGGGATTCAGATGCACATTCCAGATTACAGTCTGAGAAGTCCTGCTACAGTGTGTGTTCAGGTTCCAAGAACCATGACAATGAGAATAACAATGGCCATTATCTATAAAGCACCTAATGTGTGCTGGATTTGAAGTGCTTTATATATATGAACATATAGAAGAAGGCGTCAACCTGAATTAAGGGCGTAATAATTCCTACCATTTATGTATCATCTCCTATGTGTCAGTGAATGCATATGGCACTTGCATAAGTTGATTCACTGGTCACTGAAACAGCTCCATGAAGTAGGAACTATTATTTATTTACAGCTGAGGAAAAGAGCCCTGGAGCACATGAACGGTGTAACAGGTGCCAAGCTGAGCGCTCTCTGTGTTGGAACACACAGGTTTCAGACCCAGCTCTGTTTAGTTCTGTAAGCATTTATTGAGTGCTTACTATATGTGACACCCTGAGCTAGGCCCTCAACATTTAGTATAGCCTGAGGTGGTAGGGAAGGGTTCCTCGAAGAGGTGAAGCCTATAATCAGTCCTGAAGGATGAACAGACTAAGCCAGTTGCTAGAGAGGTAGAAAGGAGGCAGTGTTCCAGGAAGAAGGCAAAGCCTGTGCAAATACCCTGGGGTACTTCCCTGCAAAACCACTACAAGTGCACTTATGACCCCAGACAAGTCCACACATCCTGCTAGGGCTCAGTTTCACCTTCATCATGGAACATGTTCAATATGCCTGGTCTCAAATCTCTCTTGACTTTAAATGCCCAATGATGGAATGGTCCCTCGAAAAATCGTGCTTTTGAAGGCTACTCAGTGACATGGATCAACAAAACTGCATGGTCCTTATTTGGTGAAACAACCAAAAAACTTTGATACAGACAGAATATATGCCCTATATGATCACAGTGCTTATGGGTGATTCAAATTGTCTTCTTTCTTGATTTTTTTTTTTTTGGAATTACCACATTTTATTTGATACATGTACTTATTAGTTTCATATCCTATAAACAATCATGAAGATTCTTAAACATATTCTAGGGATTAGGAGTGAGGCTTTCAAACATTATTATTTCTTTTGAAACCATAGCCCACCAATAGCAGAACAGCCTAATGAATGTGAGCACAGACCAGAGCCTGACTCTAAGGGTTCAGACACTAATTCTGCAATTTTAGCTACATGACCTTGGACAAATTAATCATGTCCAGTTAAGTTAATATAGTGGGGAAAAAAAAAGAAGTTTCACAAAACATCTTTACCTTACCTCATGAAGACTACTTGGATTTTTTTCTGTTCAATTTTAGTTCATTTTTTAAAAATTTAGGTTATAATTCACAACATCAGGGGTCAGAAAACTTTTACTAGAAAGGGCCAAGGAGTATTTTCTGCTTTGTGAGCCATTTGGTTTCTGACACAGCTAATCAAGTGCAAAAGCAGCCACAAATAATATGTCAACAAATAGGTATGGCTGTGTTCCAATAAAACTTTATAAAAACAGGCAGTGGGCCAGATTTGGCCTGTGGGGTATAGTTTGCCAATCTCTGCACTGCACTGATTTAATGGCCCATTAATGAGCTGTAACCCACAGCTTGAAAAATAGTGGGATTAGAGTTGTTTTTCCCTTGGCCAGATGAAGTAAATTGCAGCCATGCTCAAGTTATGAATGGATCAGGTTTTAGAACTTTGTTCCTCAAGTTAATTGTTTAGAATTCAACATGCATTTCCCCCTTGTTTATATGGTGGTTGGGATTCCAGGCCAATCCACCAAGGCCCATGTACAGCCTTGCAGCTGTGGTCCCCTCATTCTAGCATGTTCACAAGCATCTGTTGGCTCTGGATTTCTCCAGGACCCTGTAGCACTGGGCTGTACATAGGATGGGTCTTTTGTGCCAGACATGATGACGGGGCTTGACGATGAGGAAGTAGTGTTCTTCCCCTGGGAAAAGGCATTCTGCATCCCTGTTGAGGATGCCAGGAATAGTCCTCCTCCCTCCTTCTCCTTCCTATCCGGGTTCCCAGTGTGTTAGTCTAAAGAGTCCTTACGTTGAGGTGGTGTTTTGGTTCTCAGCTGTGGTGTATATGCGCATCAGTTTGAGATGTGTGGCTAACAATGGTCAAAAGTCCTGAACTGTACAAGTGCTTCACTTGTATGTTGCTTATATTAAAAACAAGTAAATTAAAAGAGTGTAGTGCACCTCCGTCAAATTTTTGACTTCTCAGAACCACTGATGACTTTACTGTGTCTGGAGAATTTCCCATATTATTAGTCCATGGTTCAACAAGGTAGTAATTCACCTTCCCAGACTCCCTTGCAGCCAAAGTACAGGTATGCGCCCTGGGCTCCATTGATTTGGAAGCAAGTGGTGTGATATAGGTGGAACGTGAAGTTGACTAGGGTGTTGGTAGAGACATTCAGCTTTCATGGGTAATGGTGTAGCAGTCCTGCTAGGAGTGTCCAATGCCTAGCATTGGTGGTGTGAAGTCCGTGTCTGTGCCCAGCCCTGGTGGCTGTGAGGTCTTTGCTAGAGCAGTCTTAAGGTGTAATTTGGACACAGTTCTAGGTTGTGCAGCCCTGAAGCCTGGTTCTCTGGCTTCATCATCCACCAGAAGTCTTTTTAAGCTCTATTAAACTTTTAGACTCATGGGACTATCATAGGCCACACTTGACCCAGCAGGGTAGCATCAGATGTTCCTTTGGTGGGAGTCCTTATAGCCAGCCATCCTTGAGCTATCTTGCCCAGGTGACATGCAGGTGCAAGAAAATGAGATACACGGGGCGCCTGGGTGGCTCAGTGGGTTAAGCTGTTGCCTTTGGCTCAGGTCATGATCTCAGGGTCCTAGGATCAAGTCCCGCATCGGGCTCTCTGCTCAGCAGGGAGCCTGCTTCCTCCCCTCTCTCTCTCTCTCTCTGCCTGCCTCTCTGCCTACTTGTAGTCTCTGTCAAATAAAATAAATAAAATCTTTAAAAAAAAAAAAGAAAATGAGATACACTTGAGGGACTGTGAGAACTATCCTGTTTGTGAACCCCAATATCTCTTGTAGCAACTCCACAGATATAGTTTCCAAGGTTCCTGCAAGGACACTGACAGTAACAAGAGCCAGTGGATTCAGGGAAGCCCAGAGCTCTGGATATTTATCAAGTATTTACAGCACTAGCAGGCCAGATCAAATTTATCAATCTAGAGTTACTCTGACCATAAGCATGCTTCTTGGTAACACAGTCGATGCTGCAATTTTTATCATGTTTCCAGGAGAACAGAGCTAGAGAATTAACCCAAGATCCAATTCTCATGCAGAAGGGGAAAGGATCTGGCAACCATCTACTGACACTGGGGCTCCCAGAGGTCTTCTTTCTGCTTCAAGCCATCATAGTAGGTTTAACATTTGCAATAAGCATTTTTACTAGTAGTACTGTTTGTGTTAAGGATACCTCTTCCCATTTGTATTCTGATATGCACTCCTTAGGGCAAAGGAACAAGGAAGAGTTATAATAGCATGCTGGAAATTTTGTATAACCCTGAGTATGTCCATTGGTGTATGTTAACACTTGACTATCACCTTTACCTATGCCACAGATGAAAAAGCATCCAGAACTGATGTGTTGTAGGGATTTTTTGACAGAGTAATTGTCTTGGAAGATGTATTTGGGTATCATTTAACTTCTAATGTCTGTTATGTTTGCTTTATTAGCTCTGTTTTTTCAAGTGTAAATTCTTCTGATTGTTAGGATTTGTTTCATTTCTCCCCAACAGCTGGTGACTGTTGATTGTATACTCATATTTTGGTTCAGCTATCCCTCGTAGAGAGTGTACCACATCTGTTTATACAGCTCTGCTTGCAAAAGGCACAAGAGCTGCCACTGCCCAGGTATGTGTTTTTGTTTGCTTTCGGTGCCCCTGGGGGAGGACAGACCTACCCAATTGTGTAGTCTTGTGGGTAAAACGATCTCTGATCTTCTCAGGCATGACCAGCTACCTCAGGCAACAATATAGTCCAATTTATCCTATTATTTTTTCTTTTTATGGTCATTGCTGAAGTCATCCATGGCCAAGCACATCTAGGAATCACTGATATTTCCAGTAATGATATAGGGGAGGAAAATCTTATCACAGACTGAAGATGATTCTATTTAAAACCAGCAGTTTCATATAGCTTCTACTATCAAAATCAATGTTTACATTTGTCATTACTAAAATAAATACTGCCTGACATAAAACTTACAAAATAAATATTGCCTAATCATACATATATGTTTACACATAAATATATAATAAAGTAAATATTGCCTAATCATAAATCTTAGAAAATCTGAGTGTTTTTAAGTAGAAATATGACTAAAGTCATATGAAGTCATTCTGAAGTACCTAAAAGATTTTATTGATTGACTGATATTATGATATGTGTTTATTTTGATATTTAGTTTAGACTATTGAAGGTTCTGTCCTAGGAAAAACATATGTAGAATTACCTCTTTCCTAGAAATTTCTTAGAATAAATGAAAGTCAGAAATAAGGATGGCATTTGAGCTTAGATTTCTTTGTAAAACATCTAATGCTCCAAAACAAAACAGGCTTTTCTGATGACATTGTTTGTATTCATTTTTAACTAACTTAGCAAATACTTGTTAAGGATGTGTAATGTGCCAAAATACTATGTTGGGCTCTAGAAAAACATATAAGAGGTAGACTGCCCTCAAGGAGCTTTATTATAAATGGAATTAAGGAATGAAAAAAAATTAAGTCACAAACCAGCAGAATGGGCTGGAGTCAATGCTGGGTACCATAATTAATAACAATTTATTCCTTTCAATGGACTGTGAAGTTCCTCTCTTCCTGGAGGCATATGCAAGAGAGCATCATAAATCTCCAGTGGCCTGCCTTTGGCACCTACAAAATTCAGTGATATCAAAGATCAGACTCTCCTTGATAAAGAATGTTCCTCCTCTCTCTTCTCCATGTTGAATTTGCAAACACCTGACTTGAACAGGATTGCAAGTCCAGACTTTTAGTCTCAGTCTCTACTCCATGTGGTCTAGCTCATGCCTATCTGTGTCACTCTGGAGCTCTCGCTCTTTACAGGACCTGGTCCCAGTATATGCTTCCAGAGACCCAAAGAACTGCTCTGCAAGATTTTAGAAGCTCAAGAACTAGTAGCCAAAGCTCTGGGAAAACTTGAACTGCAGACATTTCTCACTGGCACCGAGCATCTTCAAAATCCCACAATGAAAAATGAAACTATCCAAAACAAATGTAGTAATCCTCGAGCTGGGCCCACATGAGAGGGTAAAATGGTGCCGGTAGGCCTACTTCCAAATACTCCAGCCAGGGAAGAAGGCTTTTCTGACTAGCAGAGACGATTTGAGGCACAAAACAATCCAGATTTCAGTCCACAAATGTTTCCAGACTTTCGGCTGGGCATGGACAAAAGCAAATGATATTCAGCCCCTTTCCTGAAGAATATAGTCTAGAGAAAAACCATATAAGCACCATGACCCTACAGAATAAAAACAAAGAGTTAAGAAAATGTTTTTGATTTTGGGGGTGAGGAGACAGAAAGAAAGAGATAAACAACTCCAAATTAGAGTCCACCTCCCACTGGAAAATTCTTGTTCAGAGGTTTTGGTAGGGAGCTGGTATAAGCAGTTGACTGAAAACAGAAGTCCTCTCCCTCTGAAGCCCTTCCATGTGTGATTTCAGATGCTAAACGCCAATGCCTATTCCATCAGGGAATGGGAGGAATAGCTTTTTGTCTAGAAGGAACACACACACAGATGGGCTTCTGTAGGGACAACAATAACAGCATTTTAGAGCCACCCAGTTACTCTTCTGGGGAGAAGGAGAACTGCTCTCGTGGCAGGCATGGCACTGGTGGCTTAGCTGCCATATTGAATTCACTGCTTATAGCATTCCCGTGAGGCTGGTCTCACTCTCAGTGTACAGTTGAGGTAAAGAGGTTTTGTGAGGAGGAGTGGCTTTTTCAAGGTCTCAGAGCTAGAAGAAGCAGGGCTGGGATATAAAGCCAAAGGTCAGTCTCACTCCCAAATCCACACTCTTTCTGGAGAGCCAAAGTGAACACAACTGAAAAATGACAAGGTCTACTTTGCATTTTGTTCTGAACCCTGAAAAATCAATCAAAGAATATGGGAAAAATCAAGTCAGAACTGATCCCAACATATCTGGGGCCCTGTTCTCCTTACTCTGCTCTCCCTCAAAGCCCATGTGTCTTTACGTCTTGTTCCAGAAAGTCTGGAGGCCTCTGATGGTCTCCTCAGACTGACAGCTACTCCAGCTACACTCCGAACCCTGAAAGGAATTCCAGAAAGGAAGATGGATGCTGCATGATAGAAGATGTAATAGGTTGTGCCCCTGTGTTGAGTGGGGGGCAAGGAGTCCATCACATGATGAGATCCACATTCTAGAAGTTTCAGTCATGAGGAGGATGGAGCTGCTCAGAGAGTATGAAGCCTCACATTTGGGGAGACCATTTAGAAATCAGATGCCCCTGTGTTGAGTGGGGGGCAAGGAGTCCATCACATGATGAGATCCACATTCTAGAAGTTTCAGTCATGAGGAGGATGGAGCTGCTCAGAGAGTATGAAGCCTCACATTTGGGGAGACCATTTAGAAATCAGATGC